>NC_091343.1:8692099-8934599 GCF_038502225.1 Cherax quadricarinatus | reverse complement strand
TGATAATGTGTGAGTGTGGTGAAAGTGTTGAATGATGATGAAAGTATTTTCTTTTTGGGGATTTTCTTTCTTTTTTGGGTCACCCTGCCTCGGTGGGAGACGACCGACTTGTTAAAAAAAAAAAATATATATATATATGTGTGTGTGTATATATATGTATGTGTATATATATATATATATATATATATATATATATATATATATATATATGTGTGTATATATATATATATATATATATGTATATATATAATCTCAGAGGTGTAGGAGTTTGACTCCTTATTTATGTTAAATATTTTAATTTTGTATATTACTCTAGACAACTTTACTAGTAAAGATCTTAAATTTTATTTTATTGTTTTATGTTCATTCATTTGGGATCCTTATTAATACTGAAGTGCTATCGAGTGGCCTGGATAACTAAAACAGAATATAAACTAACCTCTTGTTACGGAACCAGAAACTGATTAGCGGCTTGAGGGGGGGGCGCCAATTAGTTGACCCTTTAACTTTCTCTGGAGACGTTTGTTTTAGAAGACGCTATTTGTAACATTGATATATACTAGAGACAGTACCAGTTCCCATTCTTGTTACGTGTCCATCCTCATACCTTCTCCCAGACCATCACTTTTATTTAATTTTCTTTAGATATTCTATGATAAATTGCAGTGCATTTTCTCTTATTCTTGCCTGTTTCTTTTAATTTTATTTTGACCTAATCATTAGTGAGGTATCGTGTCAAAAGTTTTTTTTCATTCCAAGAATGTGAACTCTCATATTTCTAAGTTTTATTATTGTCATTGTCACTAAATTATAGCAGGTTAATGAGAAATGATTTACCATTTTCAAATCCGTGCTGGTTTTGTTTACAAAACTGCTTCTGTTCAGGGGCTCCACCACTACCCAGCTTGTCTTCTCCACTGATAAGGCAGTGGAGAAGAAAATGCATCGCTACCTATCATCTTTCCTCTAACTTAAATATTTGGAATACACGTGCTCATTTCTAGACTTCCAATCCTTGCTACACCGATTTAAATCTCGGGAAGTGTATCATTAATGCCACCCTATTATGTCCAAAGTCCTTTTTTTTTCACGAAGCCACAGGATCAAAGGTAAAACCTGGGGCAAAGGTGAAACCTGGGGCAAAGGTGAAACCAGAGAGTCAGAGGTACAGGTTCTAGGTGGAGGCGTGAGGTCAAGCCTCGGGTGAGGTTGTTCAGGGAAAACTGAAGATGAAAATGATATGATTAATGTTCATTAATAATATTACATGACACTAAAGATATATATAAAAGTATTGCGTTCAGGGGAAGGTGTACATAATACGTACATGGGGGTGTACATAATACGTACATGGTGTACATAATACATGGTGTACATAATACATGGTGTACATAATACATACATGGTGTACATAATACATACATGGTGTACATAATACATACATGGTGTACATAGTACGTACATGGTGTACATAGCACATACATGGTGGTGTACATAGTACGTACATGGTGGTGTACATAGTACGTACATGGTGTACATAGCACATACATGGTGGTGTACATAGTACGTACATGGTGGTGTACATAGTACGTACATGGTGGTGTACATGTTAATTTAACGTCATGCAGATTAGGATTTTAACTTTGTTTAATTTAATAAAAAGCATAAATCTACACAATTACAATGAAATATACTACATGACCAGTAGTTATATATACACACAAGGGTGGGCGAATATCTTGTTTATTATGAAAAAAAATCCTCAATATTTTATGAATATTTATTAATCTTTATATTTGT
This sequence comes from Cherax quadricarinatus, assembly GCF_038502225.1. NCBI lineage: Eukaryota > Metazoa > Arthropoda > Malacostraca > Decapoda > Parastacidae > Cherax > Cherax quadricarinatus. The sequence continues at coordinate 8,932,799 of NC_091343.1, read as the reverse complement.
ACTTTGAACTTGGTTGTACAATATAATCAGGGAAAAGCTTGGACCAGTATTGGCTTTGTAAAGTCTGTAAACATCATAATATAAAATTTAAAATGTTTCTATTTTTTTATGGTGACGAGGCTACTGAGTGTATTTGAAGTTTTATTTATAACAATTTGTTAGTTAACTGTCAGCGCTCACCGTACTGCTCCAGGAACTACTGCTTAGAGGAAGCACAAGGAACAGGTTGTTACTGTGTCAATATAGATGTCATGACCGTCTCACTTTGCTCATTTTTGGGGGGTTTTCATTTTTTCAGGTTTAGTTGACAGTGTGGACCGCGGGTGCTCGCTGGCTCCGCTGTGTCCTCGGGCTTGCCGTTGCGGCGCTGGTATCGTCGACTGCCGCGACACAGGCCAGACGGATGTTCCTACACACATCCCAGACGACACTATCGAACTGTGAGTACATGACACCTGTCTTGGTGGTGCTACTAACATCGCTGAGGTGCTACTATTACAGTTGAGGTTCTGCTACTAACATAGCTGAGGTGCTACTGTTACAGCTGAAGATTGAGACACTTATGCAACATATGGGAATCTTTATTAAGGAAACGTTTCGCCACACAGTGGCTTCATCAGTCCAATACGAAGCAGAAAGGGGTAAGGAGAGGAAGAGTTTGAGGTAATCAGTCCGTCAGCCTGGAATCGATGTGTTCAGTCCATCACTTTTGTAGAAAGTACAGCATATGGTCGGAGAAGTGGCTTATATACTGTAGTCAGGTGAGTCTAAGCAGGAGGCGAGGGGATCACAGTCGAACCATCCACTAGTGTAAGTAGGTCTTCGTCCAAAGATTGGACAAGTACTGAATTTTTTGTATCAAGATCCCATGATGAAGTGTCTGACAGATGTGCAACATCATGGGATGTTGATACAAGGAATTCAGTACTTCCCCAACCTTTAGACGAAGACCTACTTACACTAGTGGATGGTTCCACTATGATCCTGCCGCCTCCTGCTTAGACTCGCCTGACTACAGTATATAAGCCACTTCTCCGACCATATGCAGTACATTCTACAAGAGTGATGGACTGAACACATCGATTCCAGGCTGACGGACTGATTACCTCAAACTCTTCCTCTCCTTACCCCTTTTTGCTTTGTATTGGACTGATGAAGTCACTGTGTGGCGAAACGTTTCCTTAATAAAGATTCCTATATGTTGCATAAGTGTCTCAATCTTCAACTAGTCGGTTTTCAAAACCATTTATCACATATTACAGATGATGTGCTACTTCCACAGCATTGGTAGCGCACTTAGCTCACACACTGAGGTCCGGGGGTCGATTCCCGGTATGAGTGGAAACAATGCCTGTTTCCTTAAGACACCTGCTCTGTCTGGTCACCTATCAGTAAAATAGGTACCTGGGTGTTAGTCGACTGGTGTGGGTCGCATTGTGGGGACAAAATTGACCTGATTTGCCCAAAATGCTCTGCATAACAAGGGGCTTTCTATATGATATGTTATTGATTTCAGCTAGGCCTATATACCTTTTACATGTACTTGTAGAAATAAAGCACCAGACGAGCCTGGCCCATGGCCGGGCTCCTAGAGTACTCTCTCGAAACTCAGAGGTATATCTAAGGTACTTAATCTCACTGGGCTGGTTACTCACATGTAACTTCCCGATCTCTCTGTTTCACCTCAAGACCTCTCTATACCTTATAAATTCCCTTGTCTTGTTCTTTGTGAATTGAAGTTCCTGGTGGACGAAACGTCCACCAAGAATATATATTCTGTCATTCCTTTAACTCCTTGCTCTCAGACACAAGATGGTACTGTCAAGATAATGCTTGTTTTGCTGTCAAATTAACATCGCCAGCAATTCCTGCAACCCAGCTTGGTAAGAAAACTTCAGATGCACGTAGGGTAACAGAAACCATTTTATAATCACTCTTAAAGTGATGATGACTACTGTAAATTACTAAGTCACTGACTGATTGACTGACCACCCTCAATCTCCTCTCCTCTGCTGGGGCTGTTATGTTAGTCCTATCTGACCTTCAGGATAAACAATGTGAAAGTTCATGGCAGAGTATCTAGTAAGTTGCAGTTTATTTGCTTGAAGCGGCTACCATTGATGTGCAACATGTAAAAGTGCGACAACGCTCTCAATCACGTCATTGACAGGAGATTGTTGTTGATTCTTAACCTGGATATCGTCAAAAAATGTATACTTCTCATGAATTTTGCACGAATACTTCCTGTCATAAACATGTTAGTCAACTCGCCAAACAGGCGATTTTCAAACAACTCGTGTAGCATACTGAAGTATTCAATAGCAGTGAATCCTCAAGATACTTCAGTTCTGCATAAATCTCATATTATAGAAATAGTATTTAACTCTGGTTTCAAAGAGGAGAATTTAAGTGTGACGTTTTCTGGAGAAAGACTAAACGGGGTCCTGAACTTGCTGTAAAAATTAAACGCAAATGCAGTATAATGTGATCATTTATTGACTACGTTTCGCCTACACAGTGGACTTTATCAAGTCGCAAACAGATCTACCTGGATAAAGAGTACATGAGTATATATAGTGTGGAGAGCCAGGTGGAGAATGTTGGGTAGGCTGACTTTGAGATGGACCAGTTGGACCTGCTACTGTCCTCAGACCATACTGTGATGCTGTCATAGATCTGTAGAAGCTGGTCCCCTCAAGGGAGGTTCCTTGATGCTGGTGAAGGGCTCTTGATCTAGGGAATTGGATCTGTGCTCCAGTTTCCTGAATTAAACCTGGATACCTTCCACATCCCCCCCACAGGCGCTGTATAATCTTAGGGGTTTAGCTCTTCCAGTTAAGTCCATACTATGTGAACATAGTTTTTTCTGCCTGACACTGACTAAAGCTCTAGAACCTTCTTTGAGGGGATATTTATGTGAAACCTCTAAACCCCTACGGATTTAGGGCTTTCACATAAATATCCTCTTAAAGGAGGTTCCTTGATGCTGGTGAGGTGCTCTTGATGCAAACAACTGGACCTGCTCTCCCCTTCCTTGTATCGAATCTGAATGCATCCTATAACCCCAAGCACTATGAACCTTACTTGGAGTATACCTGGAGGGGGTTTAGAGGAGTCAGTGCCTCCGCGGCCAGGTCTGTGACCAGGCCTCGCGGTGGATCAGGGCCTGATCAACGAAGCTGATACTGCTGGCCGCACGCAAACAACCAACGTACGAACCACAGCCTGGCTGGTCAGGTACTGACTTTAGGTGTCTGTCCAGCGCCTTCTTGAAGATAGCCAGGGGGTCTGTTGGTAATATTCCTACTGTATGATGGAAAGCAGTTGAACAGTCTTGGGCCCCTGACTTTTATTGTGTTCTCTTAGCGTTCCTCCCTTGAATATAATAATGATTCACGTAAGCATAATAAACGTCAAAGATCTCCCCCACCCCCCAATCCCTGCCAAACAGCAACGGTACCTGAGGCTATTGTAGTTTTTGGGGCATTGTGGTATTGCAGTTTTGTGGTATTGTAGGAAGAAAATAATTCTTCCTTGCAATATTACTCCGGTACAGACAAGGATATTAACTGTCCATGAAGATACTGACTGTCCAGAAAGATATTAACTGTTTCTCCCCCTGTGTTGGATAAGTTTTCACTGAGGATAAAATTTAGTTTCCGCCACATATAATTGAAGGTGAAAATAATAGGTTGGTGGTGATGGAACTTCTCTTTAGTCTCGTAAAGTTCAAACGCCTTTCATGTGTCCCAACTTTTTTTTTATTCTGAAAGATTATACGATTTGAGAATTATTAATTATTCAGTTAAGTTAAAAGGCTGCAGAATTATGGAGAAATTAGCGTAATTAAATACTGTTTCTGACATTTACACGGGATGAAAAATTACTGCCATTTAGAGAGAGAGAGAGAGAGAGAGAGAGAGAGATCCAACCAACTAACCAACGACCGACGGACCGACAACTCTACGAACGAAGAAGAAAGATGAATGAATGAGTATATTGTGAGGTAGGGTTGGGTGGGGTGGGGCGGGGCGGGGCGGGGCGCGGCGGGGCGCTTGTTGTGCTCCTCCTCGGGGTGTAAAATAGTCGGGGCTTCAGATACCGGGCTGCCCAACAAATGGCCTCACATTAACTTTTTTTTTTGGTGGCGTGATAAGGGAACTTTTACCCCCGTCTCGCACGCATCCAGCCTCCCAGGCAAGAATTTTCTCATCCTCTGAGAAATGAATAGCGGGGGAGGTGGTATTTGTAAGTTTTTGTTCGTGTGTTCACCTACCTTCTTGGTTGCCAGGAGGCAGAGGAAATGTTACAAAGTTTGTATGCTCCTTTTTTTTCTGTGAATTGTACACTCCTTTTTCCCTGTAAATTATACGCTTGGCGTCTCTGGTCAGGAAGTTCCGTAGTTTCCGTAGTTTCACTCCACAGAAGAATGTTCAAGCCTCATTTGTTTTACAGAACTCTGAGAGATACGGGCATCGCAGACGTAGACATAAATATGCACTTAAATATGTACATGAAGGTGTGATGAATGGTTTGAAAAACCGACAAGTTGGAGATTGAGACACTTATGCAGCATATGGGAATCTTTATTCAGGAAACGTTTCGCCACACAGTGGCTTCATCAGTCCAATACAAAGAGGAAGGCGTAAGGAGAGGAGGAGTATGAGGTAATCAGTCCCTCAACCTGGAGTCGATGTGTTCAGTCCATCAATCTTGTAGAATGTACAGCATAGGGCCGTAGACGTGGCTTATATACTGTAGTGAGGTGAGGTGAAGCAGGCGGAGGCGGGGTCATAGTGGTACCATCCACTAGTCGAAGTAGGTCTTCGTCCAAAGGTTGAACAAGTGTTGAAGAATTCTTTGTAACAAGATCCCATGATGCTGCAGTGTCTGACAGTTGTGATGAATGGTTTGAAAAACCGACAAGTTGAAGATTGAGACACTTATGCAGCATATGGGAATCTTTATTCAGGAAACGTTTCGCCACACAGTGGCTTCATCAGTCCAATACAAAGAATTCTTCAACACTTGTTCAACCTTTGGACGAAGACCTACTTCGACTAGTGGATGGTACCACTATGACCCCGCCTCCGCCTGCTTCACCTCACCTCACTACAGTATATAAGCCACGTCTACGGCCCTATGCTGTACATTCTACAAGATTGATGGACTGAACACATCGACTCCAGGCTGAGGGACTGATTACCTCATACTCCTCCTCTCCTTACGCCTTCCTCTTTGTATTGGACTGATGAAGCCACTGTGTGGTGAAACGTTTCCTGAATAAAGATTCCCATATGCTGCATAAGTGTCTCAGTCTCCAACATGAAGGTGTACATAACAGATTCTGGCTGCACGAATGCAGAAACTAATTGATACGCATATACATACATTACGGACGCATTCACGCATGTATACCGGCCACACAAACACAGAAATGAAGAGATAGACAAAGTGTGGAAGACGAACCATAGCACGGGTGGGGTTTGAACTCGCGGTTATTAAGTCTCAAAACTCCAGACCGACGCGTTAGCCACTAGGCCAGCTGGCTACAATAAGATTCATCCTACTAGGTATATTTATACACCATAGAAAGGTTAGCATATGCACCACTTTGACAAATGCAAGTTTTTACAGATGAATCTCTGCCAGTATGGTCGTGAGGAACTCTAACTCAAGTCCCCTTAAAGCCGCCATCATGACTCACGAAATCGTGATGACACGATTTCAAACAAACCATACCACGAAGATTCATCTATAAAAACTTGCATTTGTGGTCACGGTGGGGTCCATGCTAACCTTCCTATGGTTTATAAATACACCTAGTTGGACGAATCTTATTGTAGCCAGCTCTTCCAATAGCTAACACGTTGGTCTGGAACGCTTGTCAGTGCTCAATATTAGCCCACATAGAGAAAGAAACTCTGGAGATTAATTTGTCTGTATATTTTAACTTCCTTCTGGGATCCTATTCAGCTGAACAGGATCCCAGAAGGGAGGTCCAAATATACAGATCAATTAGTTTCCTGAGTTTGTCTCTGTGGGTTATTGAGCATTACATCTAATCTCTACTACAGTATGTCACCGTCCATGCATTAGACTCCCTACCGTTACCCCCCCATAATTTTCCCTGCTACTATCACTACCGTCATCTTTCACAGGCGTCTGGAACACAACGAGATCCGTCACGTCCCTTCAAAGATCTTCACTCCCTATCGCCTGCTGAAGCGCATGTAAGTATCACAGTCCATCCTTGGACTTGCCCAGTAGGCCTGCTGCAGTGTTCCTTATGTTTTCAACAAATGTCTAGATTTTATTTAAAGATATTTTTCCTAAATTTATCTAAATCTAAACTGAAATACCACTTGCACATTGTTCCAAACTTTAACTGTTCAAATAGACAAGAATAATGGCTGAATTCTGCGGAATTTTGGCTAAGAGGCGAGTTAGGTGGTGGCTGTAAAGGTGTGTTGGTATGTGAATGTGATCAGTTACAAATGTTAATTAGTGAGGCATACCTACACTCTCTTCTTCAGTATTTACTTCATTTAATATTTTCAACTTTCTAGTGGTTTGTTTTTTAAGCAATGAAGTTATTTTGATATTAAATGTTATTGTAATATTGAACGTTTATCATCATAATGACTATAATGGTGTACTTTTATTCCTGAGCAGTGACTTGAGCAACAACGAGATCACAGAGGTGGCCGAGGACGCTTTCCACGGTCTCGACAGTCTTAACTCCCTGTGAGTACTACAGTCACTTGTTTCTTAGCAGTAGTATGACCTCTGCTACAGTAATCAGTGTTTACCTTGTGCTTGTAATGTCTTTCATTTTTAGTTTTTGTGTGTGTCTTTATACAAAAAATGAAAGCTGTATAAATCTGTTTCCCGTGTCACCCCCGTGTCACTGCTGTGTCACTGCTGTGTCACTCCTGTCACTCCTGTGCCCCCACGTCAAACATCAGTGCAGGTCGAGTTTACTGCTTATTAAAAAGTAATGTGCTATAAGTTTTTTGCCCTTGGATACACGTAGTTCAACTTTTTTTCTAAATTGTTTACTTAATAACACAGTTGTAGGCTGTTCAAATATTCTTTTATTGAACAAGAATAATCATCTTTCAGTTAGACGTCTGGAACTCGTTTATCATAGTTGATTAATTATTCTGTTACTGGAGAGGTATATAATTGTATATAATTTTTATCTTGTAGATACATGGCTCAGAGAACACACGTGTAACACTTGGGTATCTTTATTGTGGAAACGTTTCGCCAACCAGTCGCTTTATCAGTCCAATACAAAGAGAATGGTGAAGATCAGGAGGAGTTTGAGGGAATCAGTGTATCAATCTTATCAGGATTGATGGACTGATTGCCTCAAACTCCTTCTGATCTTCACTATTCTTCATTGTATAGGACTGATAAAGCCACTGTGTGGCGGAACGTTTCCACAATAAAGATACCCAAGTTGAAAGTTAAGACACATGTGCAACATCTGGATATCTTTATTGTAGACGTTTCGCCATCCAGTGGCTTTATCAATACAGATTCTAGGACATAATAGGAAGACAGTAGAACTATATACAAAAGATGAGGTAATCAGTCCCTCGGCCTTGGAGTTAGTGTTCACAGCATCGTGGTGGAGGAGAATCAGATTCTCCTCCACCACGATGCTGTGAACACTAACTCCAAGGCCGAGGGACTGATTACCTCATCTTTTGTATATAGTTCTACTGTCTTCCTATTATGTCCTAGAATCTGTATTGATAAAGCCACTGGATGGCGAAACGTCTACAATAAAGATATCCAGATGTTGCACATGTCTTAACTTTCATATTGTCGGTATTTTATACCTTTCTTGCACATACCCAAGTTGTTGCACATACGTCTTGATCATCACTGTCTATCTTACTGATCTCGTGTAATTATAATTTTTCAATGTAATAAGTTCAAAGTTTTGTGATGACTGTACGGAAGTTCTGGTGTCGTCCTTGATGTAACAAGATGTGAAATTTTCCTTCAAGAGGTTGTTTAAATTCTTATACTTCGTGGCCCCTACTTAGTCAAGCACGCGCGTATAAATGACGGAGATTGTGCCATTCTCGGCAGGATTCAGGGGAGTGTTGTAGCCACAGATCCATCTTCAGAGACATCACTTCTCAGATTTGAAAAATGGGCTTTTAGGCGTAATCAAAATAATTAACTACATAAAATAGGTAGTAGGTTGGTAGACAGCAACCACCCAGGGAAGTACTACCGTCCTGCCAGATGACTGTGAAACAAAAACCTGTAACTGTTTTGCATGATGGTAGGATTGCTGGTTTCTTTTTCTGTCTCATAAACACGCTAGATAACAGGGATATCTTGCTACTCCTACTTACACTTTGGTCACACTTCACAGACACGCACATGCATATATATATATACATACATCTAGGTTTTTCTCCTTTTTCTAAATAGCTCTTGTTCTTTTTTATTTCTTCTATTGTCCATGGGGAAGTGGAAAAGAATCTTTCCTCCGTAAGCCATGCGTGTCGTATGAGGCGACTAAAATGCCGGGAGCAATGGGCTAGTAACCCCTTCTCCTGTATACATTTACTAAAAAAGAGAAGAAGAAAAACTTTATAAAACTGGGATGCTTAAATGTGCGTGGATGTAGTGCGGATGACAAGAAACAGATGATTGCTGATGTTATGAATGAAAAGAAGTTGGATGTCCTGGCTCTAAGCGAAACAAAGCTGAAGGGGGTAGGAGAGTTTCAGTGGGGGGAAATAAATGGGATTAAATCTGGAGTATCTGAGAGAGTTAGAGCAAAGGAAGGGGTAGCAGTAATGTTAAATGATCAGTTATGGAAGGAGAAAAGAGAATATGAATGTGTAAATTCAAGAATTATGTGGATTAAAGTAAAGGTTGGATGCGAGAAGTGGGTCATAATAAGCGTGTATGCACCTGGAGAAGAGAGGAATGCAGAGGAGAGAGAGAGATTTTGGGAGATGTTAAGTGAATGTATAGGAGCCTTTGAACCAAGTGAGAGAGTAATTGTGGTAGGGGACCTGAATGCTAAAGTAGGAGAAACTTTTAGAGAGGGTGTGGTATGTAAGTTTGGGGTGCCAGGTGTAAATGATAATGGGAGCCCTTTGATTGAACTTTGTATAGAAAGGGGTTTAGTTATAGGTAATACATATTTTAAGAAAAAGAGGATAAATAAGTATACACGATATGATGTAGGGCGAAATGACAGTAGTTTGTTGGATTATGTATTGGTAGATAAAAGACTGTTGAGTAGACTTCAGGATGTACATGTTTATAGAGGGGCCACAGATATATCAGATCACTTTCTAGTTGTAGCTACACTGAGAGTAAAAGGTAGATGGGATACAAGGAGAATAGAAGCATCAGGGAAGAGAGAGGTGAAGGTTTATAAACTAAAAGAGGAGGCAGTTAGGGTAAGATATAAACAGCTATTGGAGGATAGATGGGCTAATGAGAGCATAGGCAATGGGGTCGAAGAGGTATGGGGTAGGTTTAAAAATGTAGTGTTAGAGTGTTCAGCAGAAGTTTGTGGTTACAGGAAAGTGGGTGCAGGAGGGAAGAGGAGCGATTGGTGGAATGATGTAAAGAGAGTAGTAAGGGAGAAAAAGTTAGCATATGAGAAGTTTTTACAAAGTAGAAGTGATGCAAGGAGGGAAGAGTATATGGAGAAAAAGAGAGAGGTTAAGAGAGTGGTGAAGCAATGTAAAAAGAGAGCAAATGAGAGAGTGGGTGAGATGTTATCAACAAATTTTGTTGAAAATAAGAAAAAGTTTTGGAGTGAGATTAACAAGTTAAGAAAGCCTAGAGAACAAATGGATTTGTCAGTTAAAAATAGGAGAGGAGAGTTATTAAATGGAGAGTTAGAGGTATTGGGAAGATGGAGGGAATATTTTGAGGAATTGTTAAATGTTGATGAAGATAGGGAAGCTGTGATTTCGTGTATAGGGCAAGGAGGAATAACATCTTGTAGGAGTGAGGAAGAGCCAGTTGTGAGTGTGGGGGAAGTTCGTGAGGCAGTAGGTAAAATGAAAGGGGGTAAGGCAGCCGGGATTGATGGGATAAAGATAGAAATGTTAAAAGCAGGTGGGGATATAGTTTTGGAGTGGTTGGTGCAATTATTTAATAAATGTATGGAAGAGGGTAAGGTACCTAGTGATTGGCAGAGAGCATGCATAGTTCCTTTGTATAAAGGCAAAGGGGATAAAAGAGAGTGCAAAAATTATAGGGGGATAAGTCTGTTGAGTGTACCTGATAAAGTGTATGGTAGAGTTATAATTGAAAGAATTAAGAGTAAGACGGAGAATAGGATAGCAGATGAACAAGGAGGCTTTAGGAAAGGTAGGGGGTGTGTGGACCAGGTGTTTACAGTGAAACATATAAGTGAACAGTATTTAGATAAGGCTAAAGAGGTCTTTGTGGCATTTATGGATTTGGAAAAGGCGTATGACAGGGTGGATAGGGGGGCAATGTGGCAGATGTTGCAAGTGTATGGTGTAGGAGGTAGGTTACTGAAAGCAGTGAAGAGTTTTTACGAGGATAGTGAGGCTCAAGTTAGAGTATGTAGGAAAGAGGGAAATTTTTTCCCAGTAAAAGTAGGCCTTAGACAAGGATGTGTGATGTCACCGTGGTTGTTTAATATATTTATAGATGGGGTTGTAAGAGAAGTAAATGCGAGGGTCTTGGCAAGAGGCGTGGAGTTAAAAGATAAAGAATCACACACAAAGTGGGAGTTGTCACAGCTGCTCTTTGCTGATGACACTGTGCTTTTGGGAGATTCTGAAGAGAAGCTGCAGAGATTGGTGGATGAATTTGGTAGGGTGTGCAAAAGAAGAAAATTAAAGGTGAATACAGGAAAGAGTAAGGTTATGAGGATAACAAAAAGATTAGGTGATGAAAGATTGAATATCAGATTGGAGGGAGAGAGTATGGAGGAGGTGAACGTATTCAGATATTTGGGAGTGGACGTGTCAGCAGATGGGTCTATGAAAGATGAGGTGAATCATAGAATTGATGAGGGAAAAAGTGAGTGGTGCACTTAGGAGTCTGTGGAGACAAAGAACTTTGTCCTTAGAGGCAAAGAGGGGAATGTATGAGAGTATAGTTTTAGCAACGCTCTTATATGGGTGTGAAGCGTGGGTGATGAATGTTGCAGCGAGGAGAAGGCTGGAGGCAGTGTAGATGTCATGTCTGAGGGCAATGTGTGGTGTGAATATAATGCAGAGAATTCGTAGTTTGGAAGTTAGGAGGAGGTGCGGGATTACCAAAACTGTTATCCAGAGGGCTGAGGAAGGGTTGTTGAGGTGGTTCGGACATGTAGAGAGAATGGAGCGAAACAGAATGACTTCAAGAGTGTATCAGTCTGTAGTGGAAGGAAGGCGGGGTAGGGGTCGGCCTAGGAAGGGTTGGAGGGAGGGGGTAAAGGAGGTTTTGTGTGCGAGGGGCTTGGACTTCCAGCAGGCATGCGTGAGCGTGTTTGATAGGAGTGAATGGAGACAAATGGTTTTTAATACTTGACGTGCTGTTGGAGTGTGAGCAAAGTAACATTTATGAAGGGATTCAGGGAAACCGGCAGGCCGGACTTGAGTCCTGGAGATGGGAAGTACAGTGCCTGCACTCTGAAGGAGGGGTGTTAATGTTGCAGTTTAAAAACTGTAGTGTAAAGCACCCTTCTGGCAAGACAGTGATGGAGTGAATGATGGTGAAAGTTTTTCTTTTTCGGGCCACCCTGCCTTGGTGGGAATCGGCCAGTGTGATAATAATAATAAAATAATAAAATAGATTTCCTTAATAAATGGCACTTTCGTTCCATGACCTAATGCGAACCTTCAAAACTAGGGATGCCAAGCCCATGATGACACTCTTCAGGTCACTTGTTCTATCTAGGCTGGAATATTGCTGCACACTAACAGCACCTTTCAAGGCAGGTGAAATTGCTGACCTAGAAAATGTACAGAGAACCTTCACGGCGCGCATAACGGAGATAAAACACCTCAATTACTGGGAGCGCTTGAGGTTCCTAAACCTGCATTCCCTGGAACGCAGGCGGGAGAGATACATGATTATATACACCTGGAAAATCCTAGAGGGACTAGTACCAAACTTGCACACGAAAATCACTCGCAACGAATGCAAAAGACTTGGCAGACGATGCAACATCCCCCAATGAAAAGCATGGGTGTCACTAGCACGTTAAGAGACAATACAATAAGTGTCAGGGGCCCGAGACTGTTCAACTGCCTTCCAGCATACATAAGGGGGATTACCAATAGACCCCTGGCAGTCTTCAAGCTGGCACTGGACAAGCACCTAAAGTAGATACCTGACCAGCCGGGCTGTGGCTCATACGTTGGATTGCGTGCAGCCAGCAGTAACAGCCTGGTTGATCAGGCTCTGATCCACCAGGAGGCCTGGTCACAGACCGGGCCGCTGGGGCGTTGACCCCCGGAACTCTCCAGGTAAACTCCAGGTAGGCCTGGTCGTGGACCTGCCCGCGGGGGCGTTAATACCCGGAGCAGCCTCCTGGTATACTCCCGGTAAGATGTCTACTATATTCGCGACCGCTTCTGTATCACGTACGAGTTTGCGGCCTTTTTCGCTACCACGTCAGGTCTCTGAATTGCAAGAAAATTTCTTTAGTCCTGTGGACAAAAAAAAACTACGAAAGAAAAACTCTTGGCAAAATTTCTGGACAAGGAATAGGTTACCATTCTCGCCCACGTTGTGGATATTTTTCCCAACTCTTTCGCCTCGCCAAAGATTTGTAGGTAAGAGATGCCACTGTTCATGATTATATTGACAAAGTGAAGGCATTCCGGATAAAGCTGGAGCTGTGAAAAGCAAAAGTCGGAGACGGGGAATGTTGGCTCTGCGTATCCAGTGATGCAGTAGCAATGAGGAAGGAAAGGGCAGTTCGGGATCATTGTGTGCCTCGGATACAAGCCTATCTTTATCCTGTGCGGAACTGTTTCCTGGCTCGTTTTCCAGAGTTATCAGAACTCTACTTGAAGTTTGCCAGAAATCTACCTATTGTTAATACTTTTTGTTTAAAGTGGTTTACAGACTTTGTAGATCTTACCAGTTACTAGTGCTGTAGGTAAATGGTTCAGAGATCCGACAGGTTGATAAATTAGACACGTGTGCAACACTTTGGTATCTTTATTGAGGAAACGTTTCGCCACACAGTGGCTTCATCAGTCCAATACAAAGGAGAATGGTAAAGATCAGAAGGAATTTGAGGTAATCAGTCCCACAGTCTTGTGAAGATTGATGGACTCTTTACATCGACTCCAGGCTGAGGGACTTATTACCTCAAACTCCTGATTTTCACTATTCTTCTTTGTATTGGACTGATGAAGTCACTGTGTGGCGAAACGTTTACTCAGCAAAGATACCCAAGTGTTGCACATGTCTAATTTATCTACTAGTGCCGTAATGTATTAAGTCACTTGTTAAGCGCTGATATAATAAGACAGTATAATAGTCTCGGGTTACGAATGCTTGCTAAAGGTCTGTTACTTCTGCTTTTTACCTATGACACTTTTTTTCAGATATAATTATTTACAAAACATTGATTTTTTTAAAATATATTTAGTTATTACTTAAAATAATCTAAATAGTTTAGCGCTGTGTTTGGCATTAAATATACTCATGATGTAGATAACAGTAATCTTTATTTATTGTTTTATGTAAATAGCAATTTTTGTTATGAACCAACACTTTCATGTTTCCTCTTTGTGATCAACAATCGTGGTTGTCGCTGCCTCTCGACAGTGTGCTTTATGGCAACCAGATCACCAGCATCTCTTCCAGACTACTGAGGGGACTCACCAATCTGCAGCTCTTGTGAGTACTGAATCACACGCCAAACTTACAATATACAAAAGAAAATAAGAGGAAATAGCTTTTTATTAGTAATATAAATAGTGCTATTACTGTTACGTAATACATTAAGCTCTAGGACTAATTTATTCTAACAAGACGCTGACCAAAAATTCTGAATTTTATTGATTTGATTTTAATAAAATAGCAATATTTTGAAAGTGAGGAATATTTTCTCTCGTCAGGCTACTCAACGCCAACAAGATCGAGTGTGTCCACGTTGATGCCTTCAAGGATCTCCGAAAACTAAGTCTCCTGTGAGTGTTATTTTATTTTAGTCTTTTTAATATTTTTCTTTGTTTAATATGTACAATACCAATAATTACCAGGCAGTTAGGTTAGAAGACTGTTACGGCAGCCAGCAGTTACTTTCAGGGCAGTTCTTACTCAGTACCTTCACAACCTTCGATACTGTTAGTAGCAGGTCAACAAGACGTGTATCAAGGGCATTCATGTAATTTAAACTATTGGGTATGTATATTATTGGTCTTGTTGATTCTTGAGGTAAATCAATATCAATGTTGAAGGGCACGAGTGAGAGCATGTTTGATGGAGCCGCTCTTACATTACCATACCCAGAACTACCTTCCAGTGGTGCTGATGTATGAGTGATTCAATAATTATTTTTCCTATTCTCATTGGAAACGGTTCCATCCATGATTCAGTAATAGTGTTGGTACCTTATACTGCTAGTGAGTGTTGGTACCTTATACTGCTAGTGAGTTGGTACCTTATACCGGTAGTGTTTACCTTATACTGACAGTGAGTGTTGGTACCTTGTACTTCTAGAGAGTTGTTACCTTGTACTGCTAGAGAGTTGTTACCTTGTACTGCTAGTGTTGGTACCTTGTACTGCTAGTGTTGGTACCTTGTACTGCTAGTGTTGGTACCTTGTACTGCTAGAGAGTGTTGGTACCTTGTACTGCTAGTGAGTGTTGGTACCTTACACTGCTAGTGAGTGTTGGTACCCCATCATCGCAGAACCCAGACACCGGCGTCTGATCTTCATGACTGTGATCGTCTTCAGCTTCCTCCTCAAGGCTAAGTTACAATAAGTCAACACACACCGGGGTCTTGTTCTTACTTGTTTCCTCACATGGAGGAGAGAGTAAAAATGTTAACATTTTACTTTAAAATTCGCTTAATATTTAATGATCATTGTAAAATATATCGGTTATAGTATATGCTTTCTGGGAAGGGCGTGGGTGCCCAGCAAGGAGGAGCCAACAGTAGGAGTGCCGAGTACTGCAGCGCCTCTCAGCATGCAACCTCTTCTCAAATTACGCAGATCATTTTCTTGGGAATTCATTATGGTGATCGTATTGATTTTTTGTGTGGTTGTTAGTGATTGGGTTTTATTATCGAGGGTTAATTTTTTTCGCCAATGTGTACTCGCCTATATGTGGTTGCAGGGGTCGAGTCACAGCTCGTGTGTCTGTACGTGTGTGTACTCGCCTAGTTATGGTTACAGGGGTCGAGTCACAGCTCCTGGCCCCGCCTCTTCACTGGTCGCTACTAGGTCACTCTTCCTGCTCCATGAGCTTTATCATGCTTATTATTAAAGCTGTGTATAGATCCTTCCTCCAGTACATCACTTCCCAGACAATTTCACTTGCTGACAACTGTGAAGAAATACTTCCTAGGATCCCTGTGATTCATCTTAGTCTTCAGTTTCCAATTGTGACCCCCTTGTTGCTGTGTCCCATCTCTGGAACATCCTGTCTGTTCACCTTGTCAATTCCTCTCAGAATTGTATATGTCGTTATCATGTCCTCCCTTTCCCTTCTGTCCTCCACTGTCTTCAGGTCGATTTCCCTTAACCGCTCCTCGTAGAACACGCCACTTAGCTCTGGGACTATCTTTTTGCAAATCTTTGCACTTTCTCTAATTTCTTGACGTGCTTGACCAGGTGTGGGTTATAGACTAGTGCTGCATACTCCAATATGGGCCTGATGTACAGTGTGTTGAACGATTTTCCTTACTGAGGTTCGAAATGCTATTCTTAGGTTTGCCAGGCGCCTGTTTGCTGCAGCAGTTATTTGATTGATGTGCGCCTCGGATACTTTTCCTCGAGTAAGGTTTACAGTCTTTGGGCCCCTAGACTGTACTGGTTGGGGTCTTCTTTGCCCTTCCCCAATCTTCATGACTTTGGACTTGATAGGCTCGAACTCTATAAGCCAGTTGCTAGACCAGGTTTGCAGACTGTCCACATCCCTTTGTAGTCCTGCCTGATCTTCATTCGATTGAATTCTTATTAGCGTCACATTGTCTGCAAACAGGGACACTTTTGAGTCTATCCCTTCCGTCATGTCATTCACGTATTACCAGAAACAGCACCGGTTCTAGGATTAACCCCTTTGGAACCTCGCTCGTCACAGGCGCCCACTCTGACGCCTCGTCAGGTTCCATGACTCGTGTTGCCTACCTGTCAGGTATTCTCTGATCCATTGCAGTACCTTCCCTGTTATACCTGCCTGATCCTTCAGCTTTTGCACTAATCTCTTGTGTGGAACTGTCAAAAGCCGCCTTACAGTCCAAGAAAGTGCAATCTACCCACTCTCTCTTGTCTTACTGCTGTCACCTTGTTATAGAGGTCCTTTCTAGGTGTTCCACCACTCTTCTGATAATCTTCTCCATGACTTTACATACTATACCTGTCAGTGACACTGGTCTGTAGTTTAATGCCGCATGTCTATTTCCTTTCTTAAAAACTGGGACTACATTTGCTGTCTTCCACACCTCAGGTAGTCGCCCTGTTTCGATAGGACCCACGGAGAGATGTCTGGTCCCATCGCTTTTGAGGATACCTCAAAGGCGATGGGGCCTCTTCACCTCCTCCTCGGTTGTGTATGTTGTCCAGCACTTGATGTTCCCCACCACTGGCTTCTGGTGTCCTTCCTGTCTCCACTGTAAATAATTCTCTAAATTTTAAGTTGAGCTCTTCACACTTCCCAGTCGTTTCTTGTGGTCTCCCTACTCCTTTCCTCAACCTGAGTACCTGGTCCTTGACTGGTGCTCTCCTGATGCGACTATACATCAGCTTGGCTTTTGCTGCTATGTCATTTTCATATTGCGGCTGGGCCTCCCTCCTTATCTCTGCATATTCATTCCTGGCTCTTCGACTAATCTTCTTATTTTCCTGGGTCCTTTGCCTTCTATACTTTTTCCCATTCTTTAGCGTACATAGTTTTGGCCTCTCTACACCTTGGGGGGGGGGACCAAGAGCTCGTCCTGGCCTTTCCATTATTCCTGTTGCCATTGGGTACGAACCTCTCCTCTGCTTCCTTGCATTTTGTCACATAATCCATTTCATTTACTGACTTTGTTGGCAGATCTTTCCCACTGAACCTCGTGTAGGAAATCCCTCATGCCTGTGTAGTCCCCTCTTTTGTAGTTTGGCTTCACTCGTCCTTCCCTTCCTGCTTCCCTCTCCACTTGTAACTCTACTATGTATTCGAAGCTCAGAACCACGTGATCACTAACTCCGAGGGACCTTTAATATGTGATGGCCTCAGTGTCTGAACTACTCAAGGTGAATACTAGGTCCAGTCTTGCTGGTTCGTCCCCTGCTCTCTGTCTCTCTCCTCTCTCTTTGGTAGTGTCCCTAACATGTTATGCATGAAGCTTTCCAGTACCACCTCCATCTTAGCCCTCCACGTTTCTGGGCCCCCATGTGGCTCCAAATTTTCCCAGTCAGTTTCCTTGTAATTGAAGTCGCCCCCTGCCCACTTGGGCCCTTCTGGCCACTTCAACCAGTGCGTCAACCATTGCTCTGTTACTTTCATATTCTTGGCTTGGCTTCCTGCTATTCTGTAGTGCGTTATGTCACTGCAATCACCACCTTGAGACCTCCAGTCTGAAGTGTTCCTATTTTGTAGTTCCTTGCTTCTCCTGTCTCCTCTCTCCAACTACTCAAAATTTCACTGGTTTTTAATCAGCAATTCAACTCCTCCATCCCCCCCCTTCTATTTCCTTGTCTTTCCTTAGGACCTGATATCCAGTTGGAAAGATGGCATCTGTTATTATTCCTTTGAGCTTGGTTTCTGTGAGAGCTATGATATCTGGTGATGTCTCTGATTTTCATGCCACTCCCATTTATTCGTTATTTCATCATTTTGTGTGTGTGCATGCACCCACATGTTTGCGTGTGTGCATAGGTATGTATATATATATATATATATATATATATATATATATATATATATATATATATATATATATACACACACGCACATTTTTTTTTCAGCACGCCTAACTTCTCCCACACAGGCAGGATGATCCATATAAGAAGAAACGCCTTCATGAAGTTTTTCCTTCTGTTTATATTTAGTAATATATAGAGAAGGGGTTACTAGCCTGTTGCTCCCTGCATGTTAGTTATCTCTTACGACACACATGGCTTACGGAGGAAGAATTCTGGTCCACTTTCCCATGGAGATGAAAGGAAAATAAATAAGAACAAGAATAGTATTAAGAACAATGCAAGAAAACCCAGATGGGTGTGTATACATGTATGTGTAATGTGTATCTTTTATCTTGTGTGTTTATGAAACAAAAAAGACATCAGCACTCCTATCATTGTGTAAAACAATTACAGGTTTCCGTTTCACAACCATTTAGCAGGACGGTAGTACCTCCCTGGGTGGTTGCTGTCTACCAACCTGCTACCACAGGACGAGCGGAGTCTCGCCTCCTGCAACCACAATTAGGTTAGTACACACACACACACACACACACACACACACACACACACACACACACACACACACACACACACACACACACACACACACACACACACACACACACACAAAGGGTCACAATTGGAAGCTGAAGACTCAGATGAATCAAAGAGATGTTAGGAAGTATTTCTTTAGTCATAGAGTTGTCAGGACGTGGAATAATCTGGCAAGTGACCTAGTAGAGGCAGAAACCATACATAGTTGTAAGACGAGGTATGATAAAGCTCATGGAGCAGGGAGAGAGAGAACCTAATAGCGTTCAGTGAAGAGGCGGGGCCAGGAGCTGTCTCGACACCTGCAACCACAAATAGGAGAGTATACACACACACACACACACACACACTTGAATAACAGCGACTTGATATTACGAATAATCCCGTTCTCCTTGGAGTTGCACCCTACAGCATATCTGCCTGGCCTTTATTAAGTAAAGAGCAGTGAGCAGACAAATTCATCCAGGAGCCTTCCCACGAGGCTGGAGTGAAGGTTACACCCATCACACTATGTGATCTTCGGACATACTTGTATTGAGGGACCTGGGTGAATACCCCATCACTTCCAAAGTACATCCACACCTCCAACGTATAATATTAGTTATGTTCAAAGACTCGGATAACAATTAGTTATCAGTGAATAGATCGCCTCAAGTCAATCTTAAAACATGATCCTTAGCTTCATTTCTATGAACTCTGGTTATTCAATTGTTTAGCCATTCTGCCATCTTTGTTTTTTCTATTTTATTTTCATACTTCATCACTCTTGATTTATCGCTATCCTGCTGGATTCTTTTTTGTTCTCTTTCAAGTATTTGCCCTTCTTTTCCTGGTATTGCCTGTTCATCCCCGGGTTCTCTATTTCTTGCTTTCTTCTTGATTTATCTTTGTCATTTCTCGACACTAGTGCAAAATAAATTCTGTGAAATCGTGTGTTTTGAGCTGAAGGACCATCTTGTGGAAGGCAGTTTACTGTCTTTCCTCATCCATCATGACCCATCCACCGTCTACAGAGGACCCCCAGTTAGCCCCTCCACCAGACCCCCTGAATTGCATGTTATATTTGAGGAGTGGGAGTTTAGTGTGTGGCATGACCAACCCTCTGTGACCTCTCGTGTCTCGTTCAAACTCTCTCCTCGACCTCCTACCATCACTGCCCCAGCACATCCTCTAATTAGGACATTAGTTTTTCTGCGTATTACGATGCGTTAATATCTGCACTATCTAGAGACAGGAATCAAATATTAGTTCTAGATAAATCAGACCAGTCATGCAGTTTCGTACAGTTAACTATCGTACAGATATTTCATGATCTGGCAGCATGTGTCTGGCAATGGAGAATATATGTCGCGCTCTGATGGAAAGTACACGCTCATTGTTTAAATTGGAAACTAGCGTTCGTTATTTACGTTGGAAACCACTCGTTCATTGTTTAAATTGGAAACTACACTCTCGTTATTTAAGACGAGAAGACGGCTCGTGTCCGCTACTCCACCCCATTCCTGGGTATATAACTTGACTAGTTACCTAGCCTCAAGAGGGCTCTCCGTCTTATACGCTGGTTGCTTTTTCTTTTAGACAGTGTAGCAACACTCATTACCCTCTTCTTGCCGCGCTCAATGGAAGGGATCCCACGTATAATCTTTTACCGAGCCATGATTAGTGTACATTGAGCCGCACTTTCTCTGCATACGTAAGAGGGTTCACACTAGTGTGAGGGGCACTTTTTTGTGGTGGATCATCTTAACCAGGATTATCATTATCAGCTGCTTCTCTGCCATCACACCGCCGTCACACCTTGGAATTATACCTTTCAAACTTTGATGCCGTTTACCACCTGATAAAGTTTATGGATATTATCTCTTATAGAAACTGAGAAGAGTTTTATTATTTTACTTTATTAAACGCTGTGTGTCCCCTTTGGGTTTAGCTTCCATGTGAATATATTAAAGTCTCTTGTATTGCATTTTTTTATATCGAAATGTTTTTGATATTAGTTATACCAGGATTAAGAGGACCACTCTTCAGATCGTTAGTCGCTGAATTCCCTCCTAAGTGTGAGTGATTAGCTAAGTGTGTGTGAGCATAGGATATACACAGTGGTAGATGTACTGTATGTCTACCACTGTATATACATTAAGAATTTACGTTACTCTAATTTTGGGATTGTAGTATTCTTAGCTGGTGATGATCAGGTTACATGCGCCCTAAATAACCAAGGCTTTAAGCCCAGTTAACCAAAGAACCATAGATCAGCTGACATGATTATATTTAGATCTTTTATGTTTCTTCTATTATATGAGAAGAACATGTAAAAGACCCTCCTGAAATTTTTATACCATTTGCCTTTTGCATTCCTCACTTTTCCATATTTGAGCAATTGGAATTTTCTCAGTGAATATCATGTTATTTTCTCCCATCCATCGTAAAATATTATTTATATCTTGCAGTTTTTCGATGTCCTCCCCGAAGTGACCTTCAAGCTAATTTTTGTGTTGTGCACCAATAATGATACAAAACTGTGGTTTGTGTTTTTATCTGTTTTTATGCGAATGAGAAATTGGAGTGGCGCCAGGACTCTGAACTGGGGTAGCGAGTTTTTTTTACATTGCTAAGTCTAAGTTGTTTAATACTATTTTTTGTTAAAATATTTAGGAAATTGTAGATCCAAACCACACCCTGCCAGTGGTACGGTTTGTTTGCAATCGTGTCATTACGATTTCGCAAGCCATTATAGATCAAGTTGCCCACCTTTCTTTTACTTATTGGTCTTGTATGTTTTTTTTACTCCATGATCACATTTGTCATCTTTAAGTGAAATCCATGTACGCCGTATCTTCATTGAGGGATTCTTCCAAAGCCTCTGTAATTTTATCATAGTGATCCAGTAGTTGTGACAAGGATAGGCTCAATATTACCAACCAGTGTTGACGTGGGTTGTACAGGTCTTGCTGTGTGATGTTACTGCCATTGTCTTGTACTCTATGTGCTCACCAAGTTGTGCAAGTTTAAGGAAACTAAATACAGTTCATTATATAGTATTTAAATTAAGAAAAAATTCATATGAAAACTCAGATAATCTTTTATTTACAGAGATGAGTGTGAAATTGCTTGTTATGTAGCGGTGTTATTTCCGACAGTTGTTTCTGACGAGACAGTTGTTTGATGCTGTGTAGTGTCTCACAACTCACTGGCAGTGTCTTCGGCTAACCGATAAACCGGTGCTCTATCCTGGGGTGGGTTTAAACGATGAACATATTTTCCTACACCAGTTGTCCTTGTTCGCCTAGCTGTAAATAGGTACCTGGGTGTTAAGTGACTGTTTTGGGTGGCACATTGGGAAACAATATGGTGGTAGTATACCGTACTGGAGGATGTCCAGATTATGTTAGCTCACTTGACCAGAAATTCCTGTGTGTAAATGCATCATAAATTAATGATAATACAGATAAAGTATAGTCAATTAAAAATGCAAAAAAAAAATTAGCTACGAAGAAGTTTAATAACTGTTTAACCAGTTCATTAGTACAAAAGTGACCAGTTTCTAGCCTAGTGCTAGCTTGTTGATCGGTTTTGATCAAATATCTTAATACTCTGCTGATATGTAACAGATTGAACATTTCTCGAGAACTGTGGGGTTGTCAGTCGGGGTGGAATTCAATACTGGCTCTAGGTTTGCAGAACGGCAGCAGTGAGGTGGTCAAGATCTACTGGCTTAGTAATTCACGTATGCTTTAAAGATAAAGATTTTTACTGATGGGTCTAAGAGCGAGGGTGGTATTGG
This sequence comes from Cherax quadricarinatus, assembly GCF_038502225.1. NCBI lineage: Eukaryota > Metazoa > Arthropoda > Malacostraca > Decapoda > Parastacidae > Cherax > Cherax quadricarinatus. The sequence continues at coordinate 8,910,369 of NC_091343.1, read as the reverse complement.
CCGGCGAAGAGACACTACGGGGCTAAATGTAATCCTCGCTGCTTTTTCTCTCATATTTGGCTGTAATGGTTCTCGGTTCACTGTGTACTCAGATTCCCAATGTCCTCAGTTTGTCTTAGCCCAATATGTTCACCCTTTAGTCCAAATGATCCAGGATCGATCTCCACGCACGGCACCATGTGGAGATCTCTTGGTGCCTGGGTCATATTGGTATCAGAAGAAATGAACAGGAACAGTTTTATGACAGAGTTACAGAAATAAGACACGAGAGAGGGGGGTGGGTCGATTGCATTTTCTTGGACTGCAGGAAGGCCTTCGACACAGTTCCTCACCTCTCCGACCACTGCATCAGTCTACTCAAATCTTCCTGGAGTGCTCTAATGTCCTCGTCAGAATGAATTCGACGGCCTATTTTGGTGTCATCGGCAAACTTGCTGATGTCGCTCTTTATGCCCTCATCTATGTCGTTTATGTATATTGTGAACAGCAGGGGGCCCAACACTGACCCCTGTGGAACACCGCTCGTGACGCTTCCCCACTCTGATTTCTCCCCATTTATGCAAACTCTCTGCTGCCTCTTTGTCAACCATGCCTCTATCCAGGAAAAAATTTCTCCTCCTATTCCATGTGCCTTAATTTTCCTCAATAGTCTCTGATGTGGGACCCTGTCAAAAGCCTTACTGAAGTCCATGTACACAATATCATATTCATTACCATGATCTACCTCCTCAAATACCTTAGTGAAAAAAGTTAACAAATTCGTAAGGCAGGAACGCCCCTTTGTAAAACCATGTTGAGATTCGTTGATTAATTTATGCTTTTCAAGGTGGCTACGAACTGCCTCGGCAATTATTGATTCCATAAATTTTCCCACTATGGAGGTTAGGCTTATTGGTCTATAGTTTGAAGCTAAGGACCTGTCACCTGCTTTGAAAATAGGTATCACATTTGCCATTTTCCACTTATCTGGCACCATGCCAGTTTGTAGTGATATGTTGAAAAGATTAGCCAAAGGTTTGCTAAGCTCCTCTTTACATTCCTTTAGAACCCTTGCATACAGTTCATCAGGGCCTGGGGATTTGTTAGGTTTTAATTTATCTATTTGCCTAAGGGCCATGTCACTTGTGACCCTAATCGTGCACAGTTTATTATCGTCCTGCTCCACATAATTTATCATTTCTGGAATATCGCTGGTATCCTCCTGTGTAAAAACTGAGAGGAAGTATGTGTTAAAAATTCTACACATTTCCTTATCACTGTCAGTGAGCTGACCTGAGGAACTTTTGAGTGGGCCTATCTTGTCCCTGATCTTACTTCTGTATACCTGAAAGAATCCTTTTGGGTTAGTCTTCGAATCTCTTGCAACTTTAACCTCATAATCTCTTTTTGCTTTTCTAATTCCTTTTTTTTATTTCTCTCTTTAACTGAATATATCGATTTCTTAATTGCCCCTCTCCTCTTTTGATTTGCCTATATATCCTCTGTTTTGACCAATTAGATATTTTAATCTATTGTTCATCCATTTAGGATCATTTTTGTTTGATCTGATTTCCCTATTTGGAACATAATTTGACTGAGCAGCTAGAACTATGCCCTGGAAAGCGTCATATCGGCATCCATCACCACCTACCTGACCCTTAGTCAGGTCATTCCAGTTCAGCCCACCTAAGTAATTTTTCAGTCCTATGAAATCAGCCAAGCGGAAGTCAGGGACAGAGACTTGATTGCCATTATTAGGGAAATTCCATGATATATTAAAACTGAGTGGTTTGTGATCACTTTCCCCAAGCTCATCATTAACCTCAAGATTATTAATTAGTGTTTCCCTACTGGCAAGAACCAAGTCAAGGAGGTTATTTCCCCTAGCTGGCTCTGTCACAAACTGTTTTAAAAAACAATCCTGGATCGTATCAAGAAAGTCACCTGACTCTAAATTTCCTGTCAAATTGCTCCAGTCAATCTGTCTATAGTTGAAATCTCCCATTAGCACATTTTCGTTTGTAGATGCCTTACGAATTTCGTCCCATAGAAGTTTACCGCACTCCCTATCAAGATTTGGGGCCCTGTAAATCACACCCAAAATTAGTTTTTCTCGGCCCTCGAGAAGCTGTAACCAAACAGATTAAGTGGCTGACGCTTCTAATTTTATATCTTGTTTAACACAGCAATTTAAATTGTCTCTGACACACATCGCTACTCCACCATCTTTCCTGTTGATCCTGTCAGTGTGAAATAATTTATAGCCTTGTATGTGACATTCAGAGGGCATCTCTCTATCTTTCAGATTGAGCCAGGTCTCTGTTATAGCAATAATATCTACGTTTCCTGCACTTGCAATTAATCTTAGCTCATCTATCTTATTTCTTACACTCCTGCTATTAGTATAGTAAACTTTAAGGGAGCTAGTCCCTTGCTGCCCTCTGCTGTCCCCCTTTGTTTGCTGACCTGATCTATTGTTTTTATTTATAACTTCATGCTGAATGCCTTTTATACATTTACTGTTTCGAACCCTAGTGTTGCAACCTGCTTGTTTCCCACACACACCCATACCTCTATCTTCTATCAGTTTAAAAATATAGGCATTTCACCAATGGCCTTCTCAATCGAGTCTGCAAGTGCTACCACCCCAGCCCCAGAGAGATGTACCCCATCCCTTGCATACTTATGTTTGCCATAAAAGTTGTTCCAGTTGTCAATGAATGGGATTGCAAGTTCCTTGCAGTATCTGTCTAGCCAGCAATTTACACCAATTGCCCTAGACAACCATTCATTTCCTACTCCCCTTCTTGGCAGGATGCTACATATGATTGGGATCCCTCCCTTAGACTTAATGAAATCTATAGCTGACCTGTACTTATCTAGCAGCTCTTCTCTCCTACCCTTCCCAATATCATTTCCACCAGCACTGAGACAGATAATGGGCTTGTTCCCATTACCTGACATGATATTATCCAGCCTGTTGACTATGTCCCCAACACCAGCTCCAGGGAAGCACACTCTATCTCTCATCTTCTTATTCCTATTACAAAAAGCACGGTCAATATATCTTACCTGAGAGTCACCAACCACAAGAATGCGCTTACCTCCATTAGCAGGGGCAGTAGTACCCTTACCTTCACTGGCCACTGCAGTACATTCATCCTGAAGAACAGAGAAGCGATTTCCTACCTTCAGATCTTCACTCTTAACTTTCCTTACTCTGATGCGCCTCCCATTACTGTGAACCACTCACCACTTGTAGCAGGTGCTGGGCTGCACCTCACTGCTGGTAGCTGTTGCTATTTCCCCACCTACAGCCTCCTCACAGCGAGAGACAGACTGCACCTCACTGCTAGAAGCCTCATTTCCCACAACTCCAGCCACCTCACACTCTCCCAGACCCATTGAGGTGGACCTTCAGCCTCCTAATCTCCTCCTGGAGAAGCAAGACCTCCTCCTTCAACTCTCCAACCTCAATTTTTAAAACACTGCAGAAGCAAGCCATGCTTTGTAACCGTCCACGCTAATCCCCAAAGCAGCTCAGGGTCTGTGACCTCACGTGACGACTGACCACTGACCTCATTAGGCATGGAAACTTTATGCCTACGCAGTATCTTTATCGCAGTTAATTTACAGTTATGTAAGTCACTTAATGGCTTAGAAAGATGAGCAAACACTAAGATATATTTATTATAAAACTTTTTGGTGCTGGGACCTTAATCATACATGATACTCAACCAGGCAAGGCACCACCTACCTAACAGTCACATGATCCCATCGTCTACCCGTCCTCATACCAGTATGTCATTCTTCAGGTCACTGTCACTCTCGCCTCACTCTCCGCCTATATATACTGTCTTTATGGCTTCTGTATGTTAGAACTGATGCTCTCAGGACTGAAACGTCTTCTAATAAATGTCCTAGTGTTTGCTCATGTGTCTTTCTAAGCCAATTTGTGGGTATCTGTTACCAAGGTTTATACCAAGTCACTTAATATTCAGCGTCATACATACTGTAGTATGTATGAACCCCGGCTTCTAGGCTGAGGGACTGATTATCTCATCTTCTACATCTCCAGTCTTCTATATCGTATTCATAAAGCCGCTGGTTGGCGAGGCATCTACAGAATGACGATACCTAGATGTTGCACATGTCTAATTGATCATCTATGGAGGGTGAAGCTGCAGTCACTTGAGTTGATCTCTCGTTTGCTCACTTGATTTTGTGGAATTCACAGATGTTGTGAAAACATGAGGCAGATTCAAGTCAATCTAGAAATGAATGAACGCTTTTTGTTGTGACTGTCCCCTAGGTTAGGCTAGGTCGTTAGCTATGTACATAATAAGGTCACTGATATCTCTCCTGACTGGAGGCCTTTCTCAACATCCCCCTGTTCTTCCTCTTGCCCTCTTCTCTTCCCTCTTCACCTGCCTCTGTCTCTTCCTCCTTGCTTCTCTTCGTCTCTCATCTTCTCTCCCCTACATCTCCCTCTTCTTTCTCGCTTCCATATTCTCTTTTCCCTGTCTCACTTCTTCCTTCAGCCTCTTTCCCATATCTCCCTGTTTCTTCCTCTTTCTTCGTTCTGTTTCTTCTTTCCCCTTACCCTTCTTTTTACCTCTCCTTTCTCTTCTTGATTCTACTCCTGCTCCTCCTCCCCCTTACTCGGTCCCTCTTTCTTCTTTTTCCCCTCTCTATCCTTCACCTTCCATTTTTTCTCCCTCTCCCTAACACTATATTTCCTCTCCCGTCTCCTCACTTTCTACCCACCCATCATTCCTCCTCGTGCGCCCTTCTTGTACTTTCTCCTCGTTTACTTTCTCCCTCGCTCTCTCGTGTTATCAGTGTTGTGTACTGACCTTCTGTAAGGAAGACTCGCTCTTCCCGTCTCTCTCTCTCTCTCTCTCTCTCTCTCTCTCTCTCTCTCTCTCTCTCTCTCTCTCTCTCTCTCTCTCTCTCTCTCTCTCTCTCTCTCTCTCTGAAAAATTTACAAAACAACTTACAATACAAACACAATGACAGATGCTGTATTCATGCCTAAACTTGGTCGCGAATGCACGTGGTAAATATACAAGACAGCTACACAAACTGGACAGGTATCTTCAAGTGCCAGATCAACTAGGCTGTGATAGATATACGAGGCAACGGACCTCCAGCAGCAACAGCCTGGTTGACCGGGCAAACGCCAGACGAGCCTGGCCCATGGCCGGGCTCAGAGAGCAGTGAGACTTTCGAAACTCATCAAAAGTATACACATGGCAAATATACATGTCAGTTTGGTATACACAGAGACGATGAATAATCTAAGTGAAACTTGTGCAGTCTTATTATGGTGTTCTTTAATACCAGATTCTGACGACTCAGGTGTTTTGGAATATAAAGATACAACACTAACCAATACCAGACGTCATGGTATCTAATAAAACATTCTATCATACAATAGGTCACCATAAAATAAGATACCAGAAAATAGCATACCGAAAATTTGAACTAATTTCAATATACTGCACTTGCAACAAATAGTATAAATATGCAAATAACAATGTTGCGTATGTATACTGTAAATGAATGTCTATGTCTTTTAGGCCTAGTGCTTAGGCCTGTGTGTATCCGTATTTTCTGCTGCCACAAGAAAGGATGGGAATAACATACACAAAAAACTAGCCGTTTTGGTTATAAAATAAAAATATCAGTTCAGTTGCTTTATTACAGTTGGCACTTACAAGCCTTCCTTTTCTTCCTCTCCTTTCGTTCACCCATCATCCGCCCCTCTCATCTTCCTTCTCTCCTTCGTTCACCCATCATCCACCCCCTCATCAGTTTCACTACCCTCCCTATCATCCCCAACCTTCCCTCTACCATGGCCTCTCACCCTCTCCTGTGTCTGGGAAATGCTGTCCTGAGCGATGGTAGTTTCCAAGTGATAGTAACTCCAGCTCTGCTGGAAGGAAACCTTTGAAGCTGCCGTAGCTGATGAGCCCTTACTGGTTCCCAGCTCAGACAAATTCAACACCTTAATAATACGAGCCACGCGCCCCATCCTGTGTGATGAAATATGACAGGATATTGTAGATAGCTTTTGTTCCTACTGTGTAATTATCACATGGAATAGAGTAGCAGCACATTGCTGATGTATCTAATTTAGATCAAATATAAACTGTCTTTCCTTCGTGTTCAGTGTTCCTGGTCGAGTGTGCCAGTCATGCTACCTGACCATCAGGGCGTCACAGGTATTGGTCAGCTCAGTCTTCATCCCTGACTACAGAACAAAGTAAACTGATATAAACTCCGATATATGTCTTGGTGTATATGGGGAAGTGAAGAAGAATTTTTCCTCCTTAAGTCATGCGTGTTGTAAGAGGAAAAAGACTAAAATGACGGGAGCCCTTTTTCCTGTATAAATTACTAAATATAAAAATAAGAATTTTTATAGTTTTCTTCTTTTTTGGGGGTTACCCTGCCTCGGTGGGAGACGGCCGATATGTTGAAAAAAATGACTTTCGAGTCTAAAGTCATTTTAATCTCTAAAGGTCTAAACTTTAGACCTTTAGAGATTAAAGTATTCTTAACTGGTGGTGAACAGGTTATGCGCAGCCTTAATAACCCTCGTATCGTTCATAGGTTTTAAACCTAATTAACCATCCATCAGAGCACGTCTCACCCCATGAGAGCAGCAATGGTGCTAATGCACTCACCCCTTCCCCCACGCCACGCCACCTAACCACTCAGTTTTTACACATCCACACACTTTCTCCTTTACGCTCATTATTTTTACCATGCAAGATGTGCTGCAGTTAGATAACTAAGTTATGAAAGTGGTGATGCGTGTTTTAAAGCAGCCAAGGATGACTTGCTAGCGGGTTGTTAACTACTCCTGGTGATGTGTTGTCATTATGGCTGAGTGTTCACTCGCATGATGAGAGGCATAATCTACGAATCATTACCATTAAAATTCTCAATGTATATTTCTGTATATTTTTCCCTACTTTCTGTTCAATAATTTCGTACAGGAGGACCTTGAGGCTAATACATGGATGCATTTAGATTTTGCAGTGAGAGTAGAGTTTATTGGGCAGTGCCACTAATAAAGAGAGAGATTTTGAATGTGACATTTGTGATATCATCTGCAACCTTGGCTCTTGCAACATTCAGGTATCATTACCTTTACTGATTATAATCATCCAGTTTCAGCAACTCCAGAATATTGTCGTATATTGTACCAAACTTAATTCCAACATTATTACTGAGAAGTATTATAGGTATTACTTATGTTTTCCTGTACTGTACTGCAATCTCAGAAATGATGCAACTCAGAGGAAATATAAAAGAAGGTAGGAGAGCTTTACATCTCAACCCTCTTCAACAGACTAAAGAATTTGCTTAAGTAAACAGTACTCCTGCTTTCTGAAATATTTTTCCCGTGGGTTCCTTTTTTTGCTCCAGGTTGAGTTTCTTGTGCTCCTATTTTTTTTCAGTTCATCAGTACATTTATTCTCTGCGATAATACCATGTTGTGGTGTCTACACAGTTTAACCTCACCCACTTCAAGTGGAGCCGTTTACATGTAACCTGCGTCCTAGTGACTTTAAGAGGTTCAGGACTGTTTTTTGAAACAGTTTGTCAGAACTAACTAGAATAAATAACCTTCAGGACTTCGTTCTGGCAGACTGTATATAAATTGTATACATTACCGACAAGATGAAGAATTAGACACATGTGAAACATCTGGGTATCTTTATTTGTAGACGTTTCGCCAACCCGTGGCTTTGTCCATACAATACTAGCCACTGGTTGGCTAAGCATCTACAAATAAAGATAGGCAGATATTGCATGTGTCTAATTATTAATTCTTTGATATATTGAGGTTAATAAAGAGCTTGGAGAGAGTGATCACAAATCAGTTTTAATGCCTCATAGAATTGCCTTAATAACGATAACACAGTTAAGATGCCAATTTTCGTGCTGCGGTTTATGAGGCTGAGATATTTGATTTGAGAAGCGTAGACTGGGGCAACCTGACCTGGAACTATCGTAGGGAAATAAGATAGAAGATGCTGATGGTTGCTAATATGACCTTACCAACACATTGTATAAGCTGCCAAAGCGTTTTCACAATAAAGATTCCCAAATGTCGCACAAGTGTCTCATACTTTAACTTGTAGGTTTTCTAAACTATTTACATATAAATAAGGTTGCCGGTGACACTAAAATAGCTCGTCATATAATTTCTGATGTGGACACTAGAAGGCTACATGTAGGATGACCTAGATAGGTTGATGTTGTGGCTGGAAAAGTGACAAATGCAGACAAGTGTAAAGTTTTAATCCTAGGAAAAGAAAATATTTGTATGCTAAACAGTGTAGATCTTAGTCAAAGTGATATTAATGCCTTAGAAAATCTATAGTGAAGGATGACGAAGTTAATTTTATCTTTTAGAACTCTTTCCTGTGAAAATATGATGAAGGCATTGCACTTGCATTTTTTGGAAAGGCGTAGAATTTTTTTTTTTATATTTTATTTAAAAGTAGAATTAGGGAAGATATGATTGAAGTGTACAAATGGAAAACAAGAATAAATAGAGGATATAAACAGCGTGTTAAGAATAGTCAAGACAGGATGGACTCGCAACAGTGGATTCAAGTTGGAAATATTTAGATTTGGAAATGGAATAAACCTTGGTAATAAATACCGACAAGTTGGTTTAGAAAGACACGTAAGCAAACACTATAACATATTTATTAGAAAACGTTTCGGTCCTGGGACCTTGATCAAGGTCCCAGGACAGAAACGTTTTCTAATAAATATGTTATAGTGTTTGCTTACGTGTCTTTCTAAACCAGATTTGGAAATATTGGGAAGTACTAGTTAGGCAGTAGAGTTGTAGATGAGTGGAACGAACTTTAAGGTAGTCATTGAGGCAAGAGCTTTGGGTAGCTTTAAATATAGGTTGGACTGGTACATGGATGGGTGTGAATTGGACCTACCAAACATGGGTCAGTATGCCTGCTGCAGTGTTCGTTCTTATGTTCTTATTTTGTATTTTTCAAAAAATTTTACATTTAGTTTTATGCCATCTAAAATATTGTTATTTATCTTTCTGGAAATTAAACTGGAAAAAAACAAACACGAACTATGGAATAAGAAAGAGCAAAAGTCCTTGGGGGTAAACACTGTAAGAACTGAAGGAAGAATACAAGAACGGAAGGAAAAGCAAGAGAACTTGGAAGGTAGTAAATACACACTGTGGGAACGGAGGAAGAAACATATGCAAGACAAAAACAGAGGCGAGGGAAGCGTGAAAGCACAACCTGCTTTCAAGTGATGGCAGGCAGGTCGAGGGTCGAAGAGGACCACTTCAGAGTTTAATTATGTTAGGTGAGAGGGACGCCGATGGATCTTAGCATACCCAGAGGAAGTTTCCTGTGAGAATATAATAGTGGCAAGTAAGATGAGAGGAGAGAGAGAAGAACGGGGTGCATAAGACGCTCTGCTTAAGACAGATGGAGCTCAGAGACTTTTTAATGAACTTCCACTCTGAGCAGTTCTGACTCGCTACCCAAGAATCCCACGCAATAATTTTGTATAAAACATTGAATAATAGATGTAATAAGCGACCAATGGCACATCTTCCGTAAACAATAATAAATATTTACAAGTGTGACTTATAAATGGTCCCAGCTTCTCCAATGTGAGGGTTATTTTTGTGAAATTACCTGGGATTGCATATTATATTTATACGAGGAACTAGATCTCTTCCCAAGAAATATTGGAGACTTGATCCTTCGTCCTTTGTTCGCGAGACACTGTCAAACAGTCCCTTCAAGGTGGAGGTAAGGGCCTTGATTCTGGTGAAGGGCTCTTGATCCTAAGACACTACTTACCCTTACCTTCATTGGATCAAACATTATTACCTGTGACCTGTTTGCTGACACCTTGCGGTGTAGCTGTGACCTGTTTGCTGACACCTTTTGGCGTAGCTGTGATTTGCCGTGTGCTAACACCATAATCTGAGACATGAGGCTGAGGTGTCTCCGCACCTGAGTACCACTATCACCACCATCACCACTACAATCACCATCACCACTACCACCTAAGCTACCACCAAAACCACTACCAAAACCACCACCACCACCAAAACCACTACCACCACCAAAACCACTACCACCACCACTACCACCATCACCACCACCATCACCACCACTACTACCACCATCACCACTACTACCACCATCACTACCACCATCACCATTACTATCACCACTACCACCATCACCACTACTACCACCGTGGCTTGCGCCGACTACGTTAAAATTTATTCGGTTTTCATTACGCAACTATTGGCATGTCCTCTCGACCAGCAAAATGGCGATTCAGAATAGAGCAGTTCCGGGGCTCCACTCCTCTATTAACTGTCTATTCTATCAAGCAACAGCGTGAGGGCTGGTGTACCCAGCTGAGGGAACTGTGTCCCACACGGCTGTGGGATACACACACACTCAAGCTGGTCGTAAGTACTCATACTCTTGTCTGTTCTGAGGTGTACAACCTACTGCTATGAATGACTCTTTGCTCTCTGGATAATTAATATTGAACTGCTGATTTAATTGTGGAAATATTGTACATATCTCGGTGAAGGGAATATACGGATAAAGAAATAAAATGTACTATTGTTTACCTGGAGTTTACCTGGAGAGAGTTTCGGGGGTCAACGCCCCCGCGGCCCGGTCTGTGACCAGGCCTCCTGGTGGATCAGCGCCTGATCAACCAGGCTGTTGCTGCTGGCTGCACGCAAACCAACGTACGAGCCACAGCCCGGCTGATCAGGAACTGACTTTAGGTGCTTGTCCAGTGCCAGCTTGAAGACTGCCAGGGGTCTGTTGGTAATCCCCCTTATGTGTGCTGGGAGGCAGTTGAACAGTCTCGGTCCCCTGACACTTATTGTATGGTCTCTTAACGTGCTAGTGACACCCCTGCTTTTCATTGGGGGGATGGTGCATCGTCTGCCAAGTCTTTTGCTTTCGTAGTGAGTGATTTTCGTGTGCAAGTTCGGTACTAGTCCCTCTAGGATTTTCCAGGTGTATATAATCATGTATCTCTCCCTCCTGCGTTCCAGGGAATACAGGTTTAGAAACCTCAAGCGCTCCCAGTAATTGAGGTGTTTTATCTCCGTTATGTCAGTAGTGTTATTGTGTACTTGTGTAGCATACTTAGATAATCCCAGCTACTTTATAGATAGGCTCCCTTGCTAGCTATGCCGTCACAAAACCCCTCACATGTAAGCAGTAGGCCACAGGCTTCCCTCTCAGTTCCCGCTAGGCTTGACTTGACGGCGAGGCTTCTGGGCTTCTCCTCCGACTCTCTTAATTATACGCCTCCAAGACAATCCGACGGGTGTATTTCTTACTCCAGTATCTCCCCACGAACCCCTATGACAGCGGTGTGGGCGTGATTTTAATTACGCAGATATAAGGGGACTAAATTTTACCTAGCCAGTTGGACAATGTGTGACCGCGTGGAAGCCAAGCCAGCATCCTCCAGCTTGTCTACACAACGTCCTGGTTAGTTACTTCATGCCTTATTTGCTTATTTGCTAACTTATGAGTTGATCCGGATTTTGCAAATTAAGCCAAGCCCAATTAAGCCAATCTGTAGGGGAGAGCCTAAGCCACCCATTACTGCTGTGTGCAGTTACAAGCATTCAAGCCATCCTAGCATAGCCAGTGTTGAGGGCTTAAACCAGCTTAACAACCCAACCTAGAGAGGAGTAAGCCAAGCAAGATCCTCTTTGCAGTTGTCTCCATATGCTGTACCGCTCTGTGCTACCAGTAAAACGTTGGTCAGAGTGAGAATCACCATCCCTGTGGTACAATTGTGGCTTATTTGTGTGCGTCTTTGATAACCTGCGTTGATGCTTGTCTGCAAACTTTGTTATAGCCAGGTACAACAACAGCCCTTGGAACTGCTACCTGCGTTCGTAATAACTACTATCACTACCACCACCACCATTACTACCACTAACCACCCATTTCCTCTTCCTTGTCCGAGTTCATAAGTTCGAATATTTTTTTTTTAAAGTTTACTGCCACCATTACCACCCTTAATGCTACTACCACCACCACTTTTACCACCATTACCACCGCTAATGCTACCACCACCACTACTACCACCATTACCACCGCTAATGCTACTACCACCATTACCACCGCTAATGCTACTACCACCATTACCACCGCTAATGCTACTACCACCATTACCACCGCTAATGCTACTACCACCATTACCACCGCTAATGCTACTATCACCATTACCACCGCTAATGCTACTACCACCATTACCACCGCTAATGTTACTACCACCATAACCACCGCTAATGCTACTACCACCACTACTACCGCCATTACCACCGCTAATGCTACTACCACCATTACCACCGCTAATGCTACTACCACCACTACTACCACCATTACCACCGCTAATGCTACTACCACCATTACCACCGCTAATGCTACTACCACCATTACCACCGCTAATGCTACTACCACCATTACCACCGCTAATGCTACTACCACCATTACCACCGCTAATGCTACTACCACCATTACCACCGCTAATGCTACTACCACCATTACCACCGCTAATGCTACTACCACCATTACCACCGCTAATGCTACTACCACCATTACCACCGCTAATGCTACTACCACCATTACCACCGCTAATGCTACTACCACCATTACCACCGCTAATGCTACTACCACCATTACCACCGCTAATGCTACTACCACCATTACCACCGCTAATGCTACTACCACCATTACCACCGCTAATGCTACTACCACCACAACCACCGATAATGCTACTACCACCACTGCCACCACAACCACCGATAATGCTACTACCACCACTGCCACCATAACCACCGCTAATGCTACTACCGCCACTACTAACACCATTCAGTTCTGTACAGCACCACCACAAAATGAAGTTCTCTCCACACCAGAGTCGCTGGGGTAGACTGATATATGCAGGAGTAAGCTGGGATAGACGAATAAATACAAGAGTAAGCTGGGATATCCAAATGTACACTCATACCTGGTTATTGCCAGATAAAAAAAAAGAGGGACTGTTAAAAATCGTGAAAGGCAGCGTTACAATGTTGGTAACACCAGCCTGCCAGAACCTGTGTTGGTAACACCAGCCTGCCAGAACCAATATTTGTGTTGCATGATTCTTCAACTCTTGGTTTAGTTAACTTGGTACTATTAATAGTCTGGGAAGGTTCATATATATCAGTTTTTGCGTAGCCTCTACACATTTAGTGGGAGTCGCTGCATAAATTTCTCAGTGAATCGTTACGAGGTTCATTGGTCTCCATCTTGCGTAAAATTTGTGATTTATTTCTCGTAAGTCAACGTAATTAACATCAATTATTCAAAAGATTTTGCTGGAGTGCTTGAGTCGTGCATTTTGGCTGGCACGCACGCTCTGTTGTGTTCCTTGTGTTATTAGCAACCTGCCTCGTCTCTCTCTCCTCTACCCCTCTCCCTCTTTCTCCTTCTCTTCTACTTCTCCGTCTCCTCCGCCTTCCTTCTCCCCGTCCCCCCTCCTCTCTTGGTGGTATTTTGTCTGCCAGGAGAAATGGAAGAATGTTTCCTGTGCTCGTAAATCTTTTGGTCATCTGACCAAAGTCGTCCACTGGTTCGTGGATCTCTGGGTTATCTGACCAGTCCTACACTGGCCCGTGGCTTTTTTTTTTGGTCATCTGACCAGTCTTCCACTGATCCGTGGATCTTTTTGGTCATCTGACCAGTCTTCCACTGATCCGTGGATCTTTTCTTATATCCTCACTTTAACTGACTTTCAACTGGGTCTTAACTATCTTTCATTCTAATAGATTTATTTTGCAGTTACGTCTTTTTCACTTTATCTTCTCTTCCCTTTTCCGTTCTCTTTGTACTCGTCTTCCTCATCCTGCTTCTCCACGTCTTATTTCCCATGCCCGTTCCTCATTCTTCTGTCTGTATTAGTATTGCTTTCCTCGTTGACAGTGTTCATGTTACTTATCTTGTTTTTACTCCTGTTCTTCGTTCTCATTTTCCTCTTCATATTTCCCTTTCCTCTTTTTTCCTTAAGTTCTCCCTTTTTATGTTTTTCCTTTGTCTTGTTTCCTTATCAACTTTCTCTTCCTTCCCCTCCTATACTACCTGCATTTACTTTCCTTGTCTTTCTTCTTTTCTTATCAATTTTCCTCTTCTTTCTCCTCTTCGTCCTGCATTTACTTTCCCTTCATCCCTTCTCCCTTTCTCTACCACCACCTCCCTCTTTCTGTATCATTACCTTATTCCCCTTCCTCTACACTACCTTCCCCTCTGTCTTCCTCCTCCTCCTCCTCCTCAAGTGGATGTTTCAGCATCTTAAGACTCCGTGTTGGTAAGGCTCGTGAAAACAAAACTGTTTACAACAGCGTGTTTGCTTTTAAGGGGATTTCCTGAACCCTGACTTTGGGGGCTGCAACTCTCTTGAGAAGTTCCGGCACAGGGAGGGGAGTAGGGGAGTTATGGGGAAGGGAAGGGAAGGGGAGGGAGGAGGGAGGGAGGGAGGGAAGGAGGGAGGGAGGGAAGGAGGGAGGGAGAGAGGGAGGGAGGGAGGGAGGGAGAGAGGGAGGGAGGGAGAGGGAGGGAGGGAGAGGGAGAGGGAGGGAGAGGGAGGGAGAGGGAGGGAGGGAGGGAGAGGGAGGGAGGGAGGGAGAGAGGGAGAGAGGGAGAGAGGGAGAGAGGGAGAGAGGGAGAGAGGGAGAGAGGGAGAGAGAGGGAGGGAGAGAGAGAGTGAGGGAGAGAGAGAGAGGGAGGGAGGGAGAGAGGGAGGGAGAAATGGGGTAGGAGAGTGACGTGAAAGGGATAGATACCTGGAGGTTATTCCGGGGATCAACGCCCCCGCGGCCCGGTCCACGACCAGGCCTCCCGATGGATCAGGGCCTGATCAACTAGGCTGTTACTGCTGGCCGCACGCAGTCCGACGTACGAGCCACAGCCCGGCTGATCCGGCACCGACTTTAGGTATCTGTCCAGCTCTCTCTTGAAGGCAGCCAGGGGTTTATTGGCAATTCCCCTAATGCTTGATGGGAGGCTGTTGAACAGTTTTGGGCCCCGGACACTTATGGTGTTTTCTCTTAGTGTACCAATGGCGCCCCTACTTTTTATTGGCGGCATTTTGCATCGCCTGCCCAGTCTTTTACTTTCGTAGGGAGTGATTTCTGTGTGCAGATTTGGGACCATTCCTTCCAAGATTTTCCAAGTGTAGATTATGATATATCTCTCCCTCCTGCGTTCCAACGAGTACAAGTCAAGTGCTTCCAAGCGTTCCCAGTAGTTAAGGTGCTTGACAGAACTTATACGTGCAGTAAAGGATCTCTGTACACTCTAGATCTGCGATTTCACCTGCTTTGTATGGAGATGTTAATGTAGAGCAGTATTCCAGCCTAGAGAGAACAAGTGATTTGAAAAGGATCATCATGGGCTTGGCATCTCTCGTTTTGAAAGTTCTCATTATCCATCCTATCATTTTCTTTGCACGTGCGATCGTGGCACATTACTACTCCCAGGTCCCTTACATTATTTTTCCGCTCTATTGTATGGCCGGAGTCAGTAGTATACTCTGTTCTAGTTATTATCTCCTCCAGTTTTCCATAACGGAGTAGTTGGAATTTGTCCTCATTGAACATCATATTGTTTACCGTTGCCCACTGGAAAACTTTGTTTATATCTTCTTGGAGGTTAACCGCGTCCTCAGCAGATGACAGCCTCATTCAGATCCTAGTATCATCCGCAAAGGATGATACGGTGCTGTGGTGTATATCTCTGTTTATGTCTGATATGAGGATAAGGAATAAGATGGGGGCGAGTACTGTGCCTTGTGGAACAGAGCTCTTCACTATGGCAGCCTCCGATTTAACTCTGTTGACCACTACTCTTTGTGTTCGATTTGTTAGGAAGTTGAAGATCCATCTCCCCACTTTCCCAGTTATTCCTTTAGCACGTATTTTATGGGCTATTACGCCATGATCGCATTTGTCAAATGCTTTTGCAAAGTCTGTGTATATTACATCTGCATTCTGATTTTCTTCCAGTGCATCCAAGGCCATGTCATAGTGATCCAGTAGTTGTGAGAGGCAGGAGTGACCTGCCCTGAACCCATGTTGCCCTGGATTGTGCAGATTTTGGGAATCCAGGTGATTTGCAATCCTGCTTCTTAGCACTCTTTCAAAGATTTTTATGATGCGGGATGTCAGAGCTATTGGTCTATAGTTCTTAGCTAATGCTTTGCTGCCACCTTTATGGAGTGGGGCTATATCCGTTGTTTTAAGTGACTGTGGAATTTCACCCATGTCCAAGCTCCTCCTCCATAGTGTACTTAGGGCACGCGAGAGGGGTTTCTTGCAGTTCTTAATGAAAACAGAGTTCCACGAGTCTGGGCCCGGGGCTGAGTGCATAGGCATGTTGTCAATGGCTTTTTCGAAATCTATCGGAGTTTACCTGGAGTTTACCTGGAGAGAGTTTCGGGGGTCAACGCCCCCGCGGCCCGGTCTGTGACCAGGCCTCCTGGTGGATCAGCGCCTGATCAACCAGGCTGTTGCTGCTGGCTGCACGCAAACCAACGTACGAGCCACAGCCCGGCTGATCAGGAACTGACTTTAGGTGCTTGTCCAGTGCCAGCTTGAAGACTGCCAGGGGTCTGTTGGTAATCCCCCTTATGTGTGCTGGGAGGCAGTTGAACAGTCTCGGGCCCCTGACACTTATTGTATGGTCTCTTAACGTGCTAGTGACACCCCTGCTTTTCATTGGGGGGATGGTGCATCGTCTGCCAAGTCTTTTGCTTTCGTAGTGAGTGATTTTCGTGTGCAAGTTCGGTACTAGTCCCTCTAGGATTTTCCAGGTGTATATAATCATGTATCTCTCCCTCCTGCGTTCCAGGGAATACAGGTTTAGAAACCTCAAGCGCTCCCAGTAATTGAGGTGTTTTATCTCCGTTATGCGCGCCGTGAAAGTTCTCTGTACATTTTCTAGGTCGGCAATTTCACCTGCCTTGAAAGGTGCTGTTAGAGTGCAGCAATATTCCAGCCTAGATAGAACAAGTGACCTGAAGAGTGTCATCATGGGCTTGGCCTCCCTAGTTTTGAAGGTTCTCATTATCCATCCTGTCATTTTTCTAGCAGATGCGATTGATACAATGTTATGGTCCTTGAAGGTGAGATCCTCTGACATAATCACTCCCAGGGTTAGGGTAATGTCGGAAATCTGGCATACATTTATGGAGTTTTGAGGCTCATTCATGAAGAAATCATTTGGGTCGTCGATCCTCAGACCGATTAGTGGTTCACTAAACACAGAGTCGTACTGGGATTTCAATATTTCACTCATTTCCTTGTTGTCGTCTGTGTAAGTCCCATCCTGTCTGAGTAAGGGCCCGATACTAGATGTTGGGGTAGGTTTAAGGATTAGAAAGGAAGTAGAATGAGAGACAGTAAAACTGTGGTGAGGAGAGGGATAGATGGCGAGGAGAGCGGGAAAGAGGAAGATAAGAGTGGAAGAGAGGGGATGGGGGAGAGGGAGTTCGGATTGCGAGAGATGAAACTAGGCAAGAAAGATACTAAGAGGGGTAACAGGGATGTATGAGGAGATGCGGATATTGAGGATGAAAAGATGATGAAGAGAAGACATTCAACTTCAAGATAATCAATATAGTGTTTCATCAGGACAGTGTTTCCCACTAAGTGTTGTGCTGGTGAACCCCTGTATGAAACACTTTGAAGCTCGTGTTTGTGTTCTACAAACGGGTTTTTATTTAAGAACCCAAAGTTATCTTGAAAGTTTTTTCGTGCTTCGCCTACTTTGTGAAGCTTCTAGAGCGTTAGAGCTGTATAGTTTATGATGGGTTTTGCAAATGGGGTGATAAAGGGTCGTGAACGACACTTAGTGCGGGTCCCTCTTTGTTGATATAAAACTTACTAATCTCGCACGTGCTTCAGAGGACAGTTGTACTATGGCTTATCTTGAATTCTGCCTATGTTTAATTTTATGTTGACTAACAGGTTTTATTTTTCACAGGTTCTCGATCCCAAGGTCTCTAGTCTTCTTTCTCCTTATTGTCTTGCTCAAATTATAATCTGGCACCTATGTAGCCTCTTCAGATCTCTCTCGAGTCTCTTCTATGCTGTATAGCCCTTGTGGCTTAGCGCTTCTTTTTGATTATAATAATAATAATCTCGAGTCTCTTTGCCCCATTTTTTTTTTCCATTTTCTCTCATTAGTTTCGGGACTTGACAGGTTTAGTCCCTTCTGGAAGATCGTCTCGTGCGACATCCCTTGTTTTCTTTCATCCTTTTGCTTCTTCCCTAACTTTCACTCTGCTGCCTTTTAAGTATACCCTAATCCACTTGTTTATTCATTTACTACTGCATGTTCTTCTAGTTTGTGAATTAATCTATTGTTGGGACACGGGGTGAGGGGTTATAACCAAGATAAAAATGTTGCTTTAGTCGGCTCAGTATCATATAAATTTTGCTAGTTGTTTATCATCCTGGATATATGGGCCATATACCTCATGCTGGTGTCATCTGTGGCACACGTGACGTAGCTGGGTATAACTAGTGACGCGTGTGGCCGTGGACTCTCAAGGACCACGCAGCGTTGTGTGGTGCTTCCAAGTAACGACGCAGTTGACGTTGTTGGTCGTGATTAGTAACGTAGGACTTCAGATTTACGAGGCAAACGCAGTTACTTGGAAACGTCGGGAAGGTAAACTGGGGAGTAATTTGTACTATATTCCTATTTTTGCCAGGCAGTGAGGGTAGGCACCAACACTTACTGTAATGTATGATGTAAAGGTTTAGAAAACCGACAAGTTATTGAATGAGAGAGACACTTGTGTAACATTTGGGAATCTTTATTACGGAAACGTTTCTCCAACCACTGGCTGGCGAAACGTTTCCGTAATAAAGATTCTGTAGGAATATCCTCAGGGACCAAATGGCACGGCCATTTGGTCCCTGAAGATATTCCTTCCTTCATTTGTTAGATTTTTTTTTGTTCTACCGAGGCTAAATAGATAAAATATTTTGTCGCCATATTTAACGAGAATCTCTAAATTCTAGAAGAGTTAAAATTGCTAGTGCACAAACCAGTGTGGAAAATGGTGTTCCCGCGCAAGCTTCTGGCCCGTGGTACTGCTGCTGTGACTTGCTTTTATGTCATAACTCATAAGTTTTGTGAGACTTAACACAATCTTGTGGTAGCTACGTGTATGCTTAAAGCAAACAGGATTTGGAACATAAACATAAAATTAGTGTCTGGTTATGTTCGCTACTGCAGTTACTGCCTGTTACTTCGTTTTCATGTTCATCCTCATTATTATATTACTTTGGAAAGGGAGATAAACATTCTTCTTGATAATAAATCCTAAGGTGTTTTGTGTAAGTGATGTATATACTAGCTTCTTGGTCTCGCTGGCTGCTAGTGTCCGGCTGATGTAGTGCTCCAGAACCCAGCTTCACTGTTTGATGGTGGCGGCCACGACGCCAGCCAACCTCCTCTCATGTTTTCTCACGGATTACCAGGGTCTCGTGTTCCAACTCCCGAGATTTATATTACAAAGCGGATAATTCTGCTGACGGTGCAACAACAAACTTGTAATTTCCTGTGATGTATGTCAGTCGGCGCGAGTCCTTCACCACTGACTGTCATCTCCAGCCACCACCATGTTTACGTCTCGCTCTCACTGCTTCACACATGTTTTTACTCTCGTGCTGTTTACTGAAAATTCCTAAGGTGTAAAAATTTGTAATTACATATAATGTGTGCGTGTCTTTTTTCTACTATCATACTTTAGTATTTTGGATTATAACTTCTAGACTCTTAGATTAGCTTCCACAGGGACTTGGCTGAAAGCTAAATCGATAAAATGCTGAGATAAAAGGGGTGTAAAATATCTAAGTTATCCCCTCTGTTATGACCACCATCCCATCAATACTTATCGTGTGTTTTCATACTAAAATATTAGAGATGAACTACTTTTTAATGCAGTAGTTTGGAAGGGTATGGAATGCCACTTTCGTTATTGATATTGCTTTAGCCAAAACTCCTTTCAGTTTGGCTTCCATAGTTTCACGACTGCATAGTATTAATTTAGGTCTATATGCATTAAAAAGTAAATTACACGCTTGTTAAATAAATGTCTTACGTCCATTGTTAACCTGCGAAGATTAAGAATGGCACTCGGACGAGTGGCAACATACTACAGATTGGTTACCTGAAGGATACCAGTAGTTGCTCTCGCAAGTCACTGCCCCCGCGGCCCGGTCCTAGGCTAAGTCTCCTGATTGTTGGCCTGATTTATCAGGCTGTTGTCGTCCGTTGTTCTCAGTCCAGCGAGATACACCTACTGATCAGAGTTGATTTGATGAAATTATAGATCCCTCTGAGGATAACCAGAGATCTGTTGGGAATCCTTGTTTTGTATAAAGGGAGGGTAGTGAAGAGTTCTGGTTCCTTTACACTTATTGAGAAAGTTCTATTTGCTTATCACTTCCCTGTTTTCTCACAGGTTGTATCTCGCAGCGTCTCCAGCCTTTTGTTTTAAATTGCATTGATTTCAGTGTTCAGATTTGGGACCAGCCCCCTGCAACAAACACTTTGTGAAGACCTTTTATCAAGTACAATGAAGATAATGACATAACTGGCCAAAAAAAACAGTCTAATTTAGTAATTTTTCGATTCGAAAACAGGACACTTGCTGTAAAAATCTACTACAAGGTCACAAAAAAATATCCCCTTCCATTCCCCTGCTCCTCAAGTGATGTGATTAGCTGTTGGGTGTAAATGCTTCTGCAGAATGTTGTGTATCAGATGACAATAACTAAACACTAAAACTCGCTAATGCAAATAAAAAGCTGAGAATACCAGTGACCTGTGTTTTTTAACAAATCATTTTAGTCATGTTTCACGAACTACTAATATCCGCTATTTTTATATAACACGCGTGATGGTCATTGTATTTTTATATAACACGCGTGATGGTCATTGTATTTTTATATAACACGCGTGATGGTCATTGTATTTTTATATAACACGCGTGATGGTCATTGTATTTTTATATAACACGCGTGATGGTCATTGTATTTTTATATAACACGCGTGATGGTCATTGTATTTTTATATAACACGCGTGGTGGTTATTGTATTTTTATATAACACGCGTGATGGTCATTGTATTTTTATATAACACGCGTGATGGTCATTGTATTTTTATATAACGCGTGGTGGTTATTGTATTTTTATATAACACGCGTGATGGTCATTGTATTTTTATATAACACGTGTGGTGGTCATTGTATTTTTATATAACACGCATGGTGGTTATTGTATTTTTATATAACACGCGTGATGGTCATTGTATTTTTATATAACACGCGTGATGGTCATTGTATTTTTATATAACACGCGTGGTGGTTATTGTATTTTTATATAACGCGTGGTGGTTATTGTATTTTTATATAACGCGTGGTGGTTATTGTATTTTTATATAACACGCGTGGTGGTTATTGTATTTTTATATAACACACGTGGTGGTTGTATTTTTATATAACACACGTGGTGGTTATTGTATTTTTATATAACGCGTGGTGGTTATTGTATTTTTATATAACACGCGTGGTGGTTATTGTATTTTTATATAACACGCGTGGTGGTTATTGTATTTTTATATAACACGCGTGGTGGTCATTGTATTTTTATATAACACGCGTGGTGGTTATTGTATTTTTATATAACACGCGTGATGGTCATTGTATTTTTGTATAACACACGTGATCATTGTATTTTCATAGATTTGAAATAGATGATGCTAATGTGACACTCAGGTTTTCTCAGGTAATTTGTTTACTGGAATGGCTTTTGCAATCGGTGATTGCAGTTCAGTAGTGTCGCGAATAGCATGGAGCTGAGTCACCCAGACGGGTTTAGTGCTCTACCCTAAAGAAAATATTTCTCCAGACTATACCATAACTCTTGTTAGGCTATCCCATAGTTTAAAGTGTTTCCTCTATTACAGTTTTTTCTATGTCGATATTATGTTCACCAATTTTTCATCTGTTCACTAACTTAACTTGATATACTCAGTATTTTTAGAGTGAATAACTTAATTCTTCTTATTCCTTTAAAATACAATGGACATTGCACTTGTTCAGTATTTTTTTCAGTATCGATAGTAATTCCTTAAGTTCTTTAGTTGCTTCAGTGTGTTTCCAGTTTTGTTTTCCACTTTGATTGTACTCAGTTGTATTGATGGGGTGGTCGATTAATATAATCAAAACTAAGCGCTAAACCCATAAGGGTCATACAGGATAGTGTTGTCGAGAGACTGTTGGTAGCCTCATCTCAATTACTTAAAAAATTACATGGCATTTACTGGTTTCTGGCCTCTGGACCCAATCACACCTATCCCTGAGAGAATAAAAAGGCACAATACCATGACTGGAACAATACAGAAATAACCTGCACATAGGACTAATTAACCCGTAAACGGTCCAAGCAGATCTACGTTCACATGTGTAGTGCTACAAAAGTAGATCTAAGTTATTTTACATATTTTCAAATATAACAAAAAAAAAAGTAGATTGAAGTTTTTTACACATTTTCAAATGTAGAAAAACAAAAAGAAGATCTACTTTTTTTACATACTTTCAAATGTTGAGAAAACGTATATATACGTTTACAGGTTAATGGTTCAAGTCTGACCGTAACGTCGGCATAAGTCCTGTTGCGGGTTGTTTGTGCATATACTTACCCGTGAACCTCGTCCTTCGCGACACTCAGATGCCTTATCGTAGCGGCGGGATGTGAGCTGCCGTGTGCCTAGCATCCCATTTTCAGCAGAATTAATGGAGAGATGTTTCCCCTTTGGTTAAAATTTGTTATGGTTTATCACCTGCGACTCGGAGTTGGTTATACTCGTGGTTTTTGACTGCAATATATGGGCTAATCCAGCCACCGCTAACGCTGACGCAGCCACCGGAAACGAGGACGCAGTTGACGCTGACGCAGCCACCGGTAACGAGGACGCAGTTAACGCTGACGCAGCCACCGGTAACGAGGACGCAGTTAACGCTGACGCAGCCACCGGTAACGAGGACGCAGTTAACGCTGACGCAGCCACCGGTAACGAGGACGCAGTTAACGCTGACGCAGCCACCGGTAACGAGGACGCAGTTAACGCTGACGCAGCCACCGGTAACGAGGACGCGGCTGACGCTGGCGCAGCCACCGGTAACGAGGACGCAGTTAACGCTGACGCAGCCACCGGTAACGAGGACGCGGTTGACGCTGATGCAGCTACCGGTAACGAGGACGCAGTTAACGCTGACGCAGCCACCGGTAACGAGGACGCGGCTAAGAATGACCGAATTATGGATATGGTTTGGATTGCGAATGAAGAATTAAAACTTGTACTGTTTTTATCTTTAATGTGAACAGCCTAATCATCACCTACCAGCAACCAAAGTCCCCCAGCACTTTGCTATTTAGCTAAAGCTGGGGTGTGGCTCCAAAACGACCCTGTTTTCCTAGACACCACTGCGCTTCCAGCCATCTCCTGCCAGACATCTGAGACCCAGCCCTACTCTACTGACTCTGCTGCCTCCAGCTCAACCCCCTGCAGTACCTCTGCACATCTCGCTCCAGAGTGGTCGGGCCACTCACCTCACACACCCCACCTCCAGCTCCACCCTCCCAACCTCTTCAAGTTTTTAGTTGAAAATTACATAGATGCCATTTTTTTATGCCAATAGCAATGAAAAATCACATGGTTTAGGTGTTACTAGTGCAAGTCATCCTATTCTTGAAGCTGTGTATGGTAATTTGTCCTTCATTACCTCACCAAGCTCACTTCAGTAGCATCATTTTGATTAATATGCATTCTTTCCTTCCACCTATGTTTCTGATACACCTTTGATGCCTTTGATAAGGTTCGAGACTTTTTCTACTCCCAGAGCCCGACTTTGTGCCAAGCTCCTCTGGTGCCCTCTGTATATCCAGCATTTCAGTGTGTTTGCTTTATTGAATATTCCGAGTATCATATACGTCCCTATTGTAGCTCACCTTATTTATTATTTTTAAATGTCCTTTTCCATCTCGTTAGTACCCTTAGTGGTCTTATTTCATTATCACCCTTAAATATAATTATTCATTTCATTGTCACCCCTAATACAATTATTCATATCATTCTCACTCTTCTCCATCTACTTGACCCTCAGTAACTTTAGCCATCTCTTTAGCACTCTCTCTCTCCCTCCTAATACTCTTAGGCTTATAACGTTACCCCCCCCCCTCCCTCCCCTTCTCTTTTTTTAACAGGGTTTGACAAGGTTAGATTAAGGTATCCTAGCTTTATTGACAAGCTGTTTACAAGTTAAGGATCCCTAGCTTAATTGACAAGCTAAGAGCTGTTACCTACATCAGCTAATTTGAAAGCATTTTTATTGTTATGAAACATACAAGTAGGGAGCAGAATGAAGTTGGAGCCATCTGTGGGCCAGCATTTTCATTTGATCGACTGACTTTATCTCGTTGACATCATAATGCTGTACGAATGTGTTCCAGACTCGAGTCGTCCTGGAGATAAATGATCTCAGGTGAAGTGATGTTCTGGAGAAGGGTACAGCCAGAGTGAAGTTGCTGCTTTCTGCCCGTCTTGTGGTATAGAAGCTTTCTTCTCACTGTCCTCGAAGTGGATCCAAGTGTGGTCTCTCTCTCGCTCATTTGCACAGTATTTTTACTGGGATGGGTTATGAGTTCCTACCTTTATTTACAAGTTGAAATCGGTTACTTAGCTTATTTGAAAGCCTTTTTGTTATAAGACGTACAAATAGAGAATAGGATGAAGCTGGGGTCATCTGTGGACCAGCGATTTCATTTAGTCATCTGACTTTATTTCATCGATGTCGTTTTGCTGTGCGAACATGTTCCAGACTCAAGTCATTCTAGGAATGAATGGTTTCAGATGAAGTGATGTTCTTTAGATGGGTACGAACAGAAAGTAGTTGTTCGCTGCCCGTCTTATGTAGAGACACTCTTCTCTCTGATCATGAAATGGAGCCAAGTGTGGTACCTTAAAATTGACCTTGTTATAACAGTACGGCAACCCACATCCCTCTGGTGTTAAAGGCTGTGCTGCAATGACAGATCTGTCCATGCTGGTCGAGACGAGATAAGAGTCGTCTTGCTTTATTCTCTGTCAAGAAGTTGTAAGTGAAACGGGAAGGGGGGGGGGGCAATCCAAGGAAATGGAAGATGCTCAAGGTGTGAGCACACTTGTACCTCATACAGTCTTGAAGCCTCTGCTGTCGAGCAGATACGAGATACGTCTAAGTGCTATGAGCTTCTTGATTATCTTGTTTGCGATATTTACCACGTGGTTCTTCATAGTCATTTTGGAGTCTGATTTCACCCCTATTCATTCTAATCATCAGTCCAGCGTTACCCATGGTGCATAGAGGCCATCATTTGTTTTCTCATAAGCAAATGTGACTTGCCACCGTTTTCCTCAGGCTGATATAGCTGTAAGTTAGTGATCGATGTCATCGAGAGCAGCTGGTATTTCCTCTTTTGGATAAGTAAATATCTGGGTATAGTCATCTGCATATGCATGTGATTCTGGGATGAGTTGAAGGTCATTGAAGTAGATATTCCATAACAATGGCCCAAGTTCACTTCACTGTGGAACACTGGCACCAACAGTGTTCCATTGAGTTTTGCCAAGAGTCCCTGGTGCCATACTCGGTCGAAAGCCCCATCTATGTCCAGTGCTGCTACAAAGGTAATCTTACTCATCCAGTGACTGATGCCACACAGTGAACAAGTTTAACAGCAGATCAGTAGCAGAGTGATATTTTCTGAGGCCATATTGACGGTCAAAAAGAAGCAGGTGATAGTCGAAAAGCGCTGTCATCTGCCGTGAGATTGAAGAATCTTGCCAGAGATAACTGGTGTAACTGGTCTGTACTTGCTAATTTCCGCTATGTTCTATTTTTGTGAACAGGGACTACATTTCTCTCACCGAGAAGGCCATTCACACTTTGCTAGGAAGTGCTGATACAAGCGAATTAGAGGTGATGCTAACTGGTCTACATATTTACTCTGCAATCTACTCCTGTCATTTAGAGATGGCCCACTTTTGGACTTCCATTTGCCGACAGGCGCTTGCCTATGCAGGTTCCTGGTACAGATAGTGAGATATCTCTTATACTCTCTATAAGCCCTGTACTTAGCATATTTGTGTTGGAAATTAAGGATATGCTCAGTGAAAGCATTCACTTGATTATCAACGTCACCTTGTAGAAGAGCATTCCAATCGGAGGCGGCAGTCTCCTTGTGGTTCGATGATCTAACATAGCCAAGGTTTGCAGGTGACTGTATTCCTGCCTACCTGGAGTCTAGCTGAAGGATATTCCGGGGATCAACGCCCGCGCGGCCCGGTCTACGACCAGGCCTCCCGGTGAATTAGGGCCTGATCAACCAGGCTGTTACTGCTGGCCGTACGTAGTCCAGCGTACAAACCACAGCCCGGCTGATCCGCCACAGACTAGTATCTGTCCAGCTCCCTCATTTGAAGGCAGCTAGAGGTCTATTAGTAATTCCCCTTATGCATGGTATCAGGCTGTTGAACAGTCTTGGGCCCCGGACACTTGCTGTTTTTTTCTCTTAGTGTACCAGTGGCGCCCCTACTTTTCATTTGGGGGTATTTTGCACCGCTTGCCCAGTCTTTTACTTTCGTAGGGAGTGATTTCTGTGTGTATATTCGGGACCATTCCTCCAAGTGTAGATTATGATGTATTTCTTTCGCCTCAGTTCCAGTGAGTAAAAGTCCAGTGCATCCAAGCGTTCCCAGTAGTTAAGGTGTTTGATGGAACTTATACGTGCAGTAAAGGTTCTCTGTACATTCTCTAGATCTGCAATTTCACCTGTTTGAACGGAAATGTTAATGTACAGCAGTATTCTCTTGTTTTGAACGTTCTCATTATTCATTCGGAAAGATCATTCACTACTGGGTCAAGGGAGGATGTGAGTATGGAAGTCAGCAAAACTTTTCATTCAAGCACTGCAAGTTCGTTAGAATTCCTCTGTATAAGATGTTAATTGAGATCACCAACAATCATATGTTGACAGTTATGTTGAAGCAGGAATGAGAATGAGTGAGTGAGTCTATCTTTTCCACCAGAAAGTT
This sequence comes from Cherax quadricarinatus, assembly GCF_038502225.1. Classification (NCBI taxonomy): domain Eukaryota; kingdom Metazoa; phylum Arthropoda; class Malacostraca; order Decapoda; family Parastacidae; genus Cherax; species Cherax quadricarinatus. The sequence goes on along the minus strand of NC_091343.1, from coordinate 8,883,120 downwards.
GAATGGGTCTGCATGTTGCCATTGCGGTATGTACATTGTACATGTTAGTACAGAGGTACTAGTATTTATGCATAGCTTAAAAGAACATAATTTCCGTATGATTAGGAATATAACCATCAATGAGCTGGGCATGTACACTTTTAGAAAAGCATACGGCAACGCCGCCTCGACCCTGCTTGTCTCTTCTCATCCATGAGGTATGTTGTCCAGTGATCATGTCAGGACGATGAGTGTTCGTGAAACTGTGCGTGAGCTCACCAACATTGGTAATAAAGCCTCTAATGTTGACAGACAGGATACCGATTGACTGGCTCCTCATATTTGTGTTCAACTTGAGTGGCTACCAGGGGTGTAGGACACTGGGGGCAACCACTGGGAAGTAGTTCTGTGGTCTTGTATAAGGCACAAAACCACCTGCTGAGCTGAGATAGTAGTAGCTGGGTGAGACGTGTAAGTGTATTCACCAGTTTTGAAATCCTGCTGGTTTGTTCAGAGAATATATCCCCAAAGAACTGGCGATCCTGTCAGTCAAGTTCCTGTTTGTTACGACAATGGTGTTCATGTCCCTTCTTGTGGCAGTAATTGTACCTGGTACCTCGCAGGCAGTTGTTTCTCTCTACATTGTCATTCATTAAACACTTAAGAGATAGAGAATTTCTCGGATATCCAAGTAATTGAAACTAGTCTCTTAACAATTGGTGTAATCATTGGCAACTAGAAGGGGGTGATAGTAGTAGCAGTAGTAGCAGCAGCAGCAGTAGTAGTAGTAGTAGTAGTAGCAGCAGTAGTAGTAGCAGCAGCAGCAGCAGCAGTAGTAGTAGCAGCAGCAGTAGTAGTAGTTATTGGTTTTCTTGGTTTTGTATAATGTGTGTGTGTGGCTGGCTGGTGACACCATACAAGATACCTTACAACACACCCTTCACCTCCCCTCCAGAGCGTGTAAGGTTGCCCTTGTATGGGATCCTGCAGGTGGATACACCATGAGCTCTTCCTCAGCGGTGCTGCTGCTGCTGTTGGCACACCTCTTACACTTCACCAACGGTCATCCTCCAGCACCATCATTATCATCAGAGGAGAGAGTGCAACGGACAGGGGAAGTAGTAGCACCAGCAACACGCACAGCAAGAGGCATTCTTGAGCTTCCCCAGCGCTCGGGCTTAATGCCTAAAAGTGTGGGGGGGGGGGGGCTCCAAAAGGATCCTGTAGTGCTTGCTGCCTTTGCACCTCCTGATATCTGCTGCTATGCAGCTACCACACCCTTCGAGCCCGGTGTGGGCGGGGTTTGTGGCAGCCCAAGGAGCCTATTTTCTCCCTCCGAGCCCCGTGGGGGCGGGGAATGGGGCTAGGCCTGGTGACAGCTGGTCCCAGAAGATGAGAAGGTACTTGTACCTCCTCCCATGGCAGACAATGGTCTGAGACACTCCCACGAGAGGGAGCCAAGGCCGGGCCACCTCTTGGAAGAGTCCCGGGCCGAGCGATTATACTGGCGAATTTACATCAATCATCCCTAATTCGCTATATATTGTGACTCGTTATCATTCCTGACATGTCTATTATGGCTCATCCGGGTGCGTAATTTTTAACTGTCTTGTTTATTCTTGCCTAGTAAAGAACTTATCCTTGTTTATCCTATCTATTACCAAAGTATTTTGAATATCATGATCAAATTCCTTCTTGGCCATAGTTCTTCCAGAAACATGACACCAGAGTCCATAGTTTTTTTTTTTTTTCCACGGCGCAATCAGTCCAGCTAAGATACCAGATTACAAGCGCACTTCTAGATTTTCTTCTGCTTCTTGGTTAACTAGGAGAGGCTTTCTACAGGAGCTGCGTACTCATGTTTCACATACATAAGATACACAGTGACGAGAATAAAACACTTTATAAGTTATGAAAGACACTTTTATGTTTGCAAGCTTAACTTGTAGTGCTGATGTAATTTTGATGATACGTCAAAGATCACGCTGGAGGTTGTATTGAACCTCTTTCTACGAGTCTGATTTTAAATGTATATCAAGGGGGGCATGTGTTAATGGTATATGCGGCCATTTTAAGGGTGCGTGTTGACGGTGCATGTGGGCGTTCTGAGGATGCGTGTGGGTGGGTTACGGGTAAACTCCACACATTAGCACACTGTAATTTTCCTATCAGGTGTAAATGAGAGAGCTGCGCTGACTACATCACTTGATAACCAGAGCTCGTCCACTTCACACGCCACGCTCCCTGCCCCTGCCACTCGCTCTCCCTCCCCCAGCGTCTCACTCTCGCTACCCTTTTTTCCCCCTTAACTCAAAATAGCATATTTGGTCAACAAAGCATATCGTCTGGAAGCACACATCAGTTTGCACGCTGATAATACAACTACCATTGCCACCTCTACTTCCCACGGCACTGCTCGTCTAGGCTGTGGGACTGATCACCTTAAACCACTTCATGTCTTTTATCGTCTTCAGTATTCGACTGATAAGCCACTGGTTGGCGAAATGTGTATAGAGTAAAGATAGACAAATGTTGCATATGTGTTGTATCCATCTGCTGCTCAATATTTTCTTTACTCCTGTATTCACACCGGATTCTTACTATATACTGTGGCACCACAAGGTTCATCGTATTAAACTTGATTCAATGACTCTTGTGTATCTTGTCTTAGTTTCCCGTTACTGCTTGTGTCTATATCAGTTACATACCACAGGTATACTCTCACCCTTGTGCGCTACACTGACCACCCTCACACCTTGTGCGCTACACTGACCACCCTCACACCTTGTGCGCTACACTGACCACCCTCACCTTGTACATGAAGCTGATCTCCCTTGTACAATAATATGATTACTATTGTGCACTATGCTGGTTGCCGATATATACTAAGCTGGCCATCCTCGCCCCACGTACACCAAACTGGCCACCTTCACTACTTAAGAGTTGTTTTTGCTCACGTATCATCTCAGCGTGAAGTTCAGTACAAGGCTGTTGCTGCTGCTGTTACTGCAGGTGCTGCTGTTGCTGCAGGTGCTGGTGCTGCTGTTGTTGTTTATGAATTGATGAGTGTGTGGTGCTACTATACCGCTCTCCACCATGCCTTCCTGCTCTCCATGAGGACGACGTGTACTCCCTGAGATCGACTGTTCTCAAGTTGTAGCTCCGTGTATTCTTCTTCACAACACTCGACCCTTGTTGCTCCTGTTTTTGCTGTAATTTTTGTTGCTGCTTTGGTACTGCCTTTTTGATGTTACTTTTGCTGGTGTTTTGCTGCATTGATAAAGTCACTGGATGACGAAACGTCTACAAAGTAAAGATACCCAGGTGTTATACTTGTGTTTAATTCATCATAAACAAGACAGTCATCACACATTAACTCTGTATTGTCAAACTCTGCTGGCTGTCCTGTACATTGTCCACTTCAAGGGAAGCTTCTTAATGTCGATGGAAAGTTCATTATCCAGCGAGTTGGGCACTGCTTACCTCTCTCATGGATCGAATCTGATTACCCACCCCTACTTCCCAGGCGCTATATGACCCCTGTGGATTTGGCGATCCACCCCCCCCTCCTCTACTCCCTAAGCATTAATAATCGAAGTTTTAAGCGATGGCGCTGTATCCCTGGTTACCAGATGAATGCTCATCCTTCTCCCCTCCCTTTATATAATGTGGTTATATGCTATAACCTATATATAAATTGTTAATAAATGTTAAGGTATCCTTACTTGAAATGACAGATTTTAATTTTGTCTCGACTGAGATAATTCAGAAAACGACGCACTGTAACGCGGTGGAACACTATGTATGTGTTGGTAATCAGGTGGGAGTTCCCAGGAAGGTCGTACGAGACATCCAGGTGGGTGCTTCCTGGAAGGTCGTACGAGACATCCAGGTGGGTGCTTCCTGGAAGGTCGTACGAGACATCCAGGTGGGTGCTTCCTGGAAGGTCGTACGAGACATCTAGGTGAAATTAAGTGTTGTAACAGAGGTAGAGAAGTATACTAACTAGGAAAATACACTGACCAGGTGCCAGATCAACCAGGCTTTGATCGATATGTGGGGCAGCGGGCCACTAGCAACAACAGCCTGGATGACCAGGCAAACACCAGACGAGCCTGGCCCATGGCCGGGCTTCGGAAGTAGGAAAAACTCTGGGAACTCATCAAAGGTATATCAGTGGGGAATACAATGCCCAAGGGAATGTAAAACGGTAACTGGAATATTTTCCATTAGATCACGTGAGACTTGAGATATAAACCGTGCATTATAAGAGAGGATATTAAGAAAATAATGTACAGTGGATATTGATTACTCAGGGGGTTAAGAGGAGGTAGTGGTGTAGCAGCAGCTGGAGGCCTGTGATGGAGGAGGAAGAGGTGGTGGTTGAAGTGAAGGTGGAGCGGTAGGTGTGAGGTGGACGTAGGTAGAACTGGAGGAGGGAGGGTGGTTACGGAGGAGCAGGTGGTGGTACGGATGGATCAGGAAGAAGAGGATGATGATGAGCAAGCGGGTAGGAGACAGACCCCCTCCTCCCAGCAACAATTACACTGTGTGCAAGAATGCGCCTCAGGTTGTTTCTAACCTGGGCTGATTTTCATAACAAATGTCCAGCACATATTACTGCAGGGAGGAGCTTGGAGCGAGCCACGATCACTATCTGGTAATGACCAGGAATTACTGCTCGACATTTTGCTATTAATTAGTCTAGGGTAGTCAGGAAGACTAACATGGCTCTCCAAACGAGGTTCATTCTATACCTAATAGTTTTGACCTTCACACATAAACGAGAACTCTCTAATTACACTGTCAGTGGTTAAGTTGCTTGATTTAAATTCTTGTTTAATATACTAAATTGAGCTACAGGAGATTCTCATGCTCAGGAGTAACAGGATCCGGGAAAGACTTTAATTTTTTTTCCTGCTTGTTAGTATGAATGTTTTGTGGGATCGTAGAGGATTGTGAGTCCGTGTTTATGGTTGTACATAACTCACGAAATCTTAATGACACGGTTGCAAACAAACCATACCATGTGGCTAGCTGGTCCAGTGACTAACGCGACGGTCTGGAGTTTTGAGACTCTGATCGCGGGTTCTATCCCCGCCCGTGGTATGGGTTGTACATAAAACTTGATTGGCAGGAGTGCTCAGTGATCTTATTGGTCAAAGCATTTTATGAATGTTTTAACTTCCTTTTCCGCGGTATGACTGTATTCCCTGGTAAGACAGTGTAAGGGATTCTTATTCAGTGGATGACATCCGGAACTGAAATTAGCCATCAGCAGTATGGAGAGTTTCACTGGTTTTCACTGAAAACTCCAGCAGTATGGTTGAACTGCAGAAACCAGTCAAACATGTCACTGATTTAATGCACTATGAATATTGTTATAGTTCGTTTAATAACTAATAACAGTGAACTCTTCTACGACGATGTAAATAGTAGGAAACGATAGGAAGCCTGGAAGACACCACTGCTTTATACTATTCCATATTATACTGTTGTTGGTGTTTTGTTTGTCAGGAAAAGGACACGTGTCTCGTAATGCCTGTGCACCTGCTACCTGCAGCAGTAAGGTTTTCATCCGCATGCAGAAATCAAAGAATACGATTAAATAATGTCCTGAGATAGCATCTCTGTCATTGCTAATTCATACTGCAACTGAATTATTATAACAATTATGACTTCCTGTCTTCGCTCATGAGCTCAGCCTCCACACTCTTATACCCTAACTCCAACACCTGACAACCTAGCAGCCCTCAATATTCTTAAATTTGGTGTTTTCTAGGGAATGTAATTATATCAATTCATCTTGCTCATTTTAATTAATAACTTGTGTGTTTTATTTTAGTGACCCTTGTCGGTTTAACGCTTTCTTTGATTATAATTTATAGAGTAGGACACAGTAAAGGCAAATTTACCTCAGTAATGCTTAGTGAGGATGGAGTGGGGTGAGGAACATCAGCTAAATGTCTACAGTAGCTTAACAGCCGCATCTTTCAGGACTTGAAGTAAAGTGTAAGAGAGGATGATGTGGATGTTTCACAGAATGACTGTGGAATGCAACAGTGAGATAGTGTTGTGTTCCAGGATTTCCAAGAGAAGAGACTGGTGCGAGTGTTATGTGCACATATAATCATGGATATAGAGTGGGGGTTCCAACATGTCAAGTCAGTCCTAAACTAGGAAGTCGGGAAGAAAACGTGTTGTCGCCATCAGCATTAAAAGGATGGAAACGTGTTGGTGCTATCAGCAGTGTAAGGGTAATATGCTGATACCAACATTATAGGGAAATAAACGTGAGTCGAAGTAAACGTGTTTGGGCCACTTGTAGTAAAAGACGATAAATGTGTTGGGCTACCTAAAGTACAAGGATGGAAACTCGCCGAGGGCCTGTGCCTAATATGGGAGCCGGAACTAGGTTCTGTTTTATATATAAATTATCAGAGGTTAAGTTGTTCTCTACATGATGTGTGAGACATGTTGGTCAGCCAGGGTTGACTGCTGGCTGCTGTTCCTCTTAAATTATATAATCAAAGCATCTGAAATGCTGAAAATCTGATCAGATTTGCGTTTACTTCTTAACCGTAACAAATTCTTTGAGTTCGTCCTTATCGCTTTAGTTTAAAAATTCCCAGCCCCATTGCCTACAGAAACAAAAGTCTTCGAGCCAGAAGCTCAATAATAGACATATTAAAGTATTAGAAAGATTTATGGATAATTTTTTTTAAGAAACTGCTGGGATATAAGAAATTCGCAGACGAAACAAAGCCAGAAAATGGCAGACACAAGTTCAGATAATCAGTTCGAAACTAATGTTAATATTATTATTGAATCTTTTTTTATGAACATGACAAGGCAGTATGAGGCAGTGTGAGAGCTGGAGTCAGATGTCAGTGTTTATGGAAATATCCTGTACTAAGTGTCGAAAATGTGAAAGAAAAAGCTGGAAATCTGTGTAGGTAAATACAGCGCAGACGTGCCCTAGGATCTGATCAAGGAATTACAGCATATAAAAAGTACTCAGTTAGCTAATCTGGGAAAACTTTCCAAAATTAGTTACTTAACAGTTTATATCATTTAAATATTAAAGCTTTATTTCCAAAAGTAATCTTTTGTACTGAGAATATTTTACACTCCCGCAGTTACAGTTGCAAAGGCTGAATGTTCCTTCAGTACTCTGGAAACAGTAAATAAAAATGTTGACCAACTGTATCAGTGTCAGCTAAACAGTTGTTTTGGCAAGAAACCTTAAGGATATATTATTTTAGGGGGGGGGTTGTTGCCTACGCCCCTGGTTCTATTTTTTTTTTTTTAAGAATTTAGATATGTACGATACTGTCAAATGCTTTGAAAATATCAAAATTATAGTGAAGGCTGCATCTTGGTCTTCGTTTGGTTAGCTGAATATTAGTGAGGTAAGGGAGACGATCTCTACCTGACTAGGCTATAACGAACCCATAATGATCAGAGAGAAGATTACACTCTTCAAGGTGCGTGAATGTTTTTTTTTTTTTTTTTTTTTTTTTTTTTAAGAATATATTAGTAGCGCTGAATGGCCCAGAGGTATACCGCTTTTGTGAATATTGTAATAAATGAAAATACAGTAGATTAAAAAAAAAGTTTGAGATAGTCCAATAGTATTGGATCATTCAACATTGTTAGAGGCAGGGCGACCTAGAGTGTTTCCAGGGAGAGTGTAAGGGTTGTAAAGGAGAGACAAGAAGTAAACACCAGCAAATACAGCCATAGCTCTCGAAATTTATTGCCTTAACACATACAAGTATTTTTATTGAGGAAACGTTTCGCCTGCGCTACAGGCTTCATGAGCTGAATACAAATGTGAATTTCAGTCTTGGAGATAAAGTGGAGAGGTGGTTTTGAGGTATTCAGTCCGTCAGCCGTGATGGAAGAACTCCTGGAGACAGCAGCCGTAAAGTGCTAAGGAAATAAGTTTGTGCCAGTATTTGCTGTTTGCTCTCTCCTTTACTCTCCTCCTGGAAAAACACTAGGTCGCCCTGACCATAAGAATGTTGAATGCTACAATACTGTCTATCTCAAACTATTTTAAAACTACAGAATTATCATTTATTACAATATTCACAAAAGCGCTATACCCGTTTGGGCCATTCAGCTCTACCAATCTATTAAAAAAAAAAAGCACCTTGAAGAGTGTAATCTTCTCTCTGATCATGATTATAGGTTCCGTATAGCCTCGTCAGGTAGAGATTTTCTCCCTTATCTGAATAATATTTAGTTAACTACACTTGAAGATTAAGGTAAAGCCTTCACTATAATTTGAGGTAATCTGTTCCTCACTCTTGATGGAAGAACTTCTGGAGACAGTAGATGAAGTGCATAGGTAGTTGAGGTAATCAGTCCTTCACCCTCGGTAGAAGGTAATCAGACTCTTGACCTAAAGCAAATGCAGATGTCAGAGACTTGTATACTGGAAAGTGAGGTGTAGCAGCACGTGTCTTATTAACTTACAAGTACTGAATACCGTTTATAGTATGATACTTGTCTGACACAGCACCATCATAGTATCTAGATAAAGGGATGTCTTCAACTAATCTTTCCCTAAAAACTGTTTAGCATGACCTTCCACTAGTGATCCTAGGTGACTTGTGACTGAATTTCACTTTCCAGTATACAAGTCTCAGGTCTCGTGTATTTGCTCTAGGCTAAGAGACTGATTATCTTCCAGTAAGGCTGAGGGTCTGATTATCTTACTCTCTCTTCAGTTCGTCTGTCTTCAAGACTGAAATTCACTTTTGTATCGACTGGTGACACCTACACAGTTCATGATCTTTGAAGGTGTCACTTTGCCAATATGTAATTTTCTTCGTGAGATAACTTTTCAATACCTCTAATGATTGGCTGCTTTACCCGTACAAGTTCGTTTTTGTCAGTATAATATCATCTCTTTTCAAAGTATCTTCTCCTCCCCCTCCTTGCTCCTTAAAAAAAATCCAATGTTTTCCATTTTTCAAGCGTCGTCGCCAGCATAAGGACACTGAAGATGAACAACAGACTAAAATTCCCTCGTTCTGTTCATCAAGGAAAAAATATAATCATAAATGACAATAATCAGTGTCAATTGTTTATCAAGCATCTTTTGCCACACTCATCACATTTATTCGCCTTTTATTCTGCGAATACTTGTCGGGTAATAATATGTAAAGTTGTACTCGTGTTGTTCCTTTGTCCTTGATTTTCTTTAGATGAACCACAAGGAAAAGTTGTTGCCTTGACTGTCTTATAATGTGGAATGTCATCATTTACCTTGGTAATCTTTTGAAGCGTCTACCTGGGACCTTGTGCTCCCAAGAGGGATCAAAAGAAATTACTAGGCAGCATGAACATGCAAGATCGGTATTTAATTTCGTTAATACTGACTTTCGACTTTGATTACAGTGAAATTATGTGCTCTTTATTATCGGATTAGCTAATGCATTATTTTTCCTTCATCGTAATGGGCGCTTTACAGTATGTGATATTGTTCTTTTTTGGTAGAGATTGGTCGGTGTATGAATCATTCAGTTTAGGCAGTGCGATCGTTAAGAGAATGTTCTTATTTTGCTGTGTAAAATTTAAAATGCAGTGAACTGTCTCGTAAAGGAGTGATATAGAAAGACGCCAACAAAGGACTTTTAAGCACACTTTTTCCCTCGCTTAATTTCTTAGAAGCCATAGGCTCACTATGGACAAGCCACGCTAAAAATATTTGATAACTAAACACCCGTAATATTATTAGATATTAGAAGATTTAGGTTAAGAAAATCCTAGACTTGATGGTTCGTTTCTGGTGCTACGATAACCTAGTAGATTTATACATTCCAATTAGAGATTTTTTTTTTAACAAGAGCCGTAGCAAGACCAATGTTACCCACATGTAGTACAAGGCCTGGAGTACACGAGCCCTGCGGCACAACCACACACTTAAAGATAGATATGTATCTAACACATTTAGCTGAATATTTATGAACCATTTGGGTTTTTACGACTAGTTGGTGAGAGCCATGTTATACCCCGGGAACTAAGCTAAACTGATTGAAAATTATATGAAATGTTTTTGTCTAAAACCAGAAGGCTCTTGCATATTTAATTTAATGGGTTGATTTTTCTTCTTGTGTGAGAAACAGTAATTTCAGATGTTGGGTGTTATAGGTTATTGTATTGTAAATTTCAACAGCTTATGTTAAATCAGCACGTTTTACTACACCGTCGGTAACAAACTGGTTGCCAGTTTGGCCCCTGTGTACACAGCCTGTTTAATTGCAGGAATAAAGCTTCTGCCTGTATTATCCAAGTATTGTATTATAGCTTCTATAAAATGTTTCCAATAGCTAAACGTTTTGTAGTTGTTTTATCACCACTTTTGTGGACTGGGGCTGTGTCGATTGTTTTTAATGATTGTCGAATTACACCCTTGTCCAGGCTCCTCCATAGAATATGTAGGGCCTGTGATATTCAACTTTGATAGAACACAAAGGGTATTAATAAGCAGCAAAATCCAACATTAGCGATGTAAAAAGCTCGGTACCCCAAGGCACTGCTCTGGTGCCTCTGTTTCCTATCCTCATGGATAAAAACACTCGCTACAGTTTTGTATGTCCATTTTCGGATTATACTAAAGCATGAAAATTACCTGGTAGAAGACAGAAAAAATTTCAGGAAGATATAGGCAGGGTTTTCCAGTGGGCAGTGGAAAAATAACATGACGTTCAGTGGTGATAAGTTCCAACTGCTTAGATTTGAAAAGAATGAATAACTCGAGCCTAAAACTAATCATCAAATAGAACGAAAGGAACAAGTGAAAGACTGAGAGTAATTAAGTCGGCTGGGGGTTTTTTTTTTTTTGACAGTACGGCGAATGTCTCAATAGCCAGGAAAATGATTGGGTGGATAATTAGAACTTTCAAAACAAGGCCAATGGCGGCACTCTTTAAATCGCTTGTGGGTGAGAGATATGGAAAATAATGTTCAATACACCCAGTGCAAAACTGGCTCCATGGGCACAATAAGAACACATTGTATCAACATTTGTGGCTCCAGACTATTTAACATTTTAACAGAACATATCGGAAACACTGCCGGGACAAGTGTAGGAATCTTCGAGAAGACACTGAACAAATACATGTACTTCCACCAAGTGTCCCGTGGCTCGATTGCTACCACAGCTCACACAGAGGTCCGGGTCGATCCCCGGTGCGGGTGGAAACAGGACGTATTTCCTTTAGGCATCTTTTTTCCATGTTCACCTATCAGTCAAATAGGTACCTGGGTGTTAGTCGACTGGTGTGGGTCGCATCCTGGGGACAAAATTGACCTAATATACCCGAAATGCTCTGCATAACAAGGGGCTTTCTATATAGTAGTATGTCACTGATGTTAGCTAGGGGCCTCTATACCTTGTACATGTACTTGTAGAAATAAATAGTAGTACTAAATCAGCCAGGAGTGATAAATATGTGGGCCAGTGAGTCGCCAGCAGTAACAGCCTGGTTGACAAAGCAAACACCAGATAAGCCTCACGCAGGGCCGGGCTCCAGGAGCAGGAAAATTATCGAAGATTATCTAAGATGTTTGAAGTTTTACGAGACGGCCTGGGGCAGAGTGCATGGTCATGCTGTCAATGGCATCTTGGAAGTTAAATGGAGTTAGGGTGTTTTGAATGTATATTTCTTATTGTTGACTGCTCTCTAATTGCTTTTAAAGCTGGTGCATAACACGACCAGATAACCCAGGCCTTTTGAGAGTGATTATGTTCATGATAAGGTTCTGTTTACAAATGAAAAGCAATTATTACTGATCGTAATACATTATCCATTTTATTGGCATCTCTAGGAACATGATAAAATATTTTGTTAATGTTCTGACTCTGACCTAAAAGAAATGCACACTTTATGAAATGATTGATGTTTGGGTAACTTTTCTTCTCTTGTGTAATGCAGAGGTCACTGGGAAAGTGTCTCAGTGCCTGCAGTCACTTTAGGGTAAAGATAGAAGCCATCTTGGATATCCAATTTCATGTCACCATGAAAGTACAAAAGGAGACTGACTGCCTTTACCTCAGAAACATGTTGACGATGAAGTTTAGCAATAAATTTTATTAATATACTTAATATTCACATTCATCTACATGTCTTTTAGTATTCATAAATGATTGGAGACCACCATGGCAGCCATCTTGGATGTATAGAATTCAAGCGTGACAGTCAATCACTTGATTAATCTAAGCATCTCGGAGGTTCAACAGCCAAGGACAGTTATGCACCATAAAATTCCAGGTTCATCCATCTTTTCACCCGAATGTTCCAGTGTGGTATCTCCTGGTACCACTGCTTTACGTTGTCAACATCTGATATTAATTTCTGTACTTTGGGGTATTTCGATTCAGTCTAATGTAGTTGTAGGTGGGGCAAGTCGTATTCATCTAATAACTTTTTTGGTTAAATATATTTTAGAAGTTTTTATTAAATATCTTGGATTTCTCCTAATTTCAGTGTTTTAATCTGTTAGATTTTACTTCTTAATGCGTTTCACTCGGTCACTACCTTCACTCTAAAGAAATGTTGGAGTGTATCTATGACTTATTTGAGTGTTCATTTTTTCATGTCTGCCTCGTATCAATATGTTCATTAGCAAAACAGACATTTCAGTAAAAGTCGGAGTAAATGATAAGATGCGGGAAGACATTTGTATGGAGTGGTTCAGGACTATTGACGTGTCTCATTTCCAATTTGTCATGATCAAGCAAAACTGCTCTACATTATATATGCTGCCGTAGCTACCAAACCTGTCAGTTTAACAATTTATTTTTCGTTTCTGGTGTATTATTATTACTACTACGTTCATAAGGGAAGCGCTAAACTCGTAGGGGTCAAACAGCACCCGGGGGAATGAGAGATAATAAGGTTCGATCCGAGAAAGGAGAGGTCAGGTCCATTTCCTTGGATCAAGAGCCCCCGCACTAGCATCAAGGAGTCGTCCTTGAAGGGTAGTTCCTGACGTAGATAAACCAGTTTACGTATTTGTTGTATTTTATGTTCTTGTTAGAATAACCACTAAAACTGTGATATGTACAAATTCTTCGTCATGCGTAAACAGGGAATTTGAATTAGGCTCATCTACTGCCTGAAGGCACTTAACCCCCTGGATTGTTGAACTGATAACATTTTATACCGTAGTGTAGTCACTGTACTGATTATCAGCCACCTGCCGGCAACTCTTGTAGAATTTGTATCTGTGCTGTAGTGTGAGAGAGAGAGAGGGAGATGCTGATAATTATTCTTAGAACTTAATAAGTTTTAAACAAAATACAAAGACAGAATGAACACTTAAGACATTGTTTAACTTGGGATATAAGTATATAAAGAGTACATGATAAACAATAAAAATGCGAATGGTGCTATTGTACACATGCTAGAACAAATATACACTGCACTCGAGAAAAAAGTCCCATTGGGGATCTTCATTGATTTACGTAAAGCTTTTGATACAGTTGACCATGATTTGCTGCACATAGTTGAGGGCACTCCCTCAACTACCTAAAGTCATACCTTAGCCACAGAAGCCAATATGTGTACACAAATGGAGCAAACTCTTCCACACAGCCAATTACAGTTGGTGTCCCACAGGGAAGTGTCCTTGGCCCTCTTCTCTTTCTCATTTACATAAACGACCTACCAAATGCATCACAACTACTCAAACCCACACTATTTGCAGATGACACTACATACGTCTTCTCTCACCCAAGCCCAGTCATACTAGCCAATACTGTAAATACCGAATTACAGAAAATGTCTACCTGGATGATTAACAAACTTACTCTTAATATTGACAAAACCTACTACATTCAGTTTGGGAACAGAGCTACAGATGTTCCTCTTAATATAATGATAAACGGATCACCTATCACAAAGCTCACAGAGGGAAAATTCTTAGGAATCCACCTTGATAATAGACTCAAATTTCAAACACAAGTACAACCAGTTTCCAAGAAAATCTCGAAGACCATAGGCATACTATCGAAGATACGGTACTATGTTCCACAATCAGCCCTCCTGGTCCTATATCACTCACTCATTTACCCCTATCTCACCTATGGAATTTATGCATGGGGCTCAATAACAATAAATCATCTCGGACCATTAATTACTCAACAAAAGGCTGCAGTCAGAATGATAAATTCCCACTCCAGGCAGCATACTCCACCAGTATTCAAAACTCTAAACTTACTCACCGTACAAAACATCCATACTTATTATTGTGCCTACGACATACATAGAACACTTAACTCTGCTATAAACCCTCCCCTCAAACTTCTTACCAACCTCAACAGAACACATGACCATAACACAAGGCACAGATCACTGTGATGTTTCCCGTGTCCATCTCACACTGTAAAAACTCAATGCACATAAAAGGCCCAAAAATCTGGAATTCATTACCTGTGGATATAAAAGAAATACTGTTTATCAGTTCAACACTATTCTTAAAAACCACTTACTCAACCACATCTAAATAAATACTGAATAACTGTATCTCATAAATTTATAACCTGTGACCCTATCAAACTGTTTTTTAATTACATTACCTAATAGAATACTCCATTCTCTTGAATGCACAGTAACTCGTCTAATGACCATATGACCTGTTTCTGCACTACAGATCATTGATTTTACTCGATTTGATTGGATTATATTATACATTGTTATGCTACAAATTTGTACAACTTTAATGCTTCTTATTTGAAATACTCATTTGTACTTCATGCTGTAATATGTGTACTGTAATTTTTACCACTGAATATATCATTGCTTAGTTAATCTTAAGTTCATTTTAAGCCTGCCCATAATGCTCTGCATACAAGGGGCTTTTGGCATGTACACCCAATCACTATATTTCTTTGTACAACTATGTATCATGTCCAAATAAAAAAATGAATAAATAAATATATAGGGCAGGGCAGAGGTTCTTAACGTTTTTACGATTACAGACCCCATCAGTGGATTGCTCGGTATGTCCCCATACCACCTTCGCCAGACTGTCGAAATCATCCTCACCACCAGTCCTATTAGCTACCAGCTGTCCTGTTCATAGCCATCTATACGGATAGTTAGGAGCAGGACAACTGAAAGAAAATCGTGAGGATTTTATAATTGTTCATAGAAAATCGGCAAATTGTGGATTCAGAGGAGTCCCATACCCCCATTATTTAGTTTCCACACCCTAAAGGGTATGGTTACATCCTGTTAAGAACCCCTGATAAAGCGGAAGTGAGGACCGTAGGAGAGGTTCGAGACTTTGTCTAGCAAGATGGACTTTGCATGCTGAAAATTACTTTACACCCATGTGTGTGTGTGAGATGGTGTGTCCGAAGAATAAAGTTAATAGTAATGGCTTCTGCTGTGTCTTTGCAATGGCTGTTGTAATACAGCTGTGTTTACGGTAGTGATGAAAAATATTCTTTCTTTCCCGGAGTCTCTTCTCTAATTCCTTGGCTGTGTACAGTGTCCTTGGAAACAAAAGGGTCAAAACAGCTGAAAATTTCCTTGGAATTGTATCATGCTGTTTGGGGTGTAAAATGAGTGCAATCTGCTCGATCACTTTCCTTCAAACAGCTGCTTCAGCAGTGTTGAGGCAACACAGTTGAGCATAAACCTCTTATGAGCATTGGCACTGGTGACTATATTAGGAATGAGTTACGTTGTGCTCGTGTCCACGAGGCCACGGAGACTACTTCCTATTATTCTGATAACAGTGGAGTTGGGCCTGAGTAGATCTGGGAAAGACGTGTTTTAAAATAATACCTGCTACATATTTATTAGGTGTTTTGTCCATGCCTTTCCCTTCCTTTTCTTTCACTCTGAGGAGAGTAACCTAATCGAAAATGGTTTTTCAATTTTTTTTAGACATCACTTTTGACACTTCCAAGAAATGATGACTAGATGTCCTAATTTCTTTAAAAAAAATGCTTTCTAAGATTGCGTACAAAACTAACGAATTTATTACTTATTCATCTCGATATTTACACAGTATTATGCAACTCTAATATAATGACCCTTATTTGCAGGTCGCTGTATGACAACCAGATCATGTCTTTCGCTAATGGTACCTTCAGCCCACTCATCAACATCCAAACCATGTAAGTTAATTTTAATATTGGTTGTTTCACTCTCGTAGGTTACTGTAATTATTAATTAAAATGATGGGGAAGCGCTAAACTAGTGGGATTATACAGCGCTTGTGGGGGGGGGTGAGGGAGGGAGGGAGGGAAGGAAGGTATACAGGCTTAATTCAGGGAACCGGAGCACAGATCCAATTCCTTAGATCAAGAGCCCCTCACCAGCGTCAAGGAACTTATCTTGAGAGGTAAGTTACTTTAAGATCTAAAGATTGTCGATATGTAAGAGAAACACTTAGTTTAACAGCTGATGCTTGATAAACTGGTCCATATAATTCAACTCTCTCTCTTTCATACATACACACAAGATATATACCCCGAGAGGTGTTATATCTCGGTGTACATTCAAATTTTGCTTTAATTTCTATTTTAGGGATTAAAGTGTTCTTGACTGGCCGGGAACAATTTATACACAACCTTAATGACCTTGTTTTAATAAATAGGCTTTAAACCCACTTAACCAGTTATTCCATTATTGTATTTATTGCACCCCCTTCTTTCCATAAGGGAGATTATTTCAGTAAGCAAATTTGGAACTAATTCTCCTAGCATTACCCAGGTAGATAGGTGGGGGTTGTTTAGGGTAGTTATGGACCACAACGACCATACGAGTCGTATTGATCCCTACCTCCTTAAGTCCCGGTGAGAAATATTGCCTAGATCTGGGCAAATAAAAAGAAGGAACAGTCATTTGCAAATAAGAAAAGTAGGCTGTAGTGCCGTATAGGTAAAACTGGTCAATTAGCAAGAACTCGTTTAAAATTAAGTACTTTCTAAAAAAATTTCTTGTACGTTTAAAGATATTTTTTCATTTATGTTAATGTAAAAATTAATAACTTTGTACCAAAATAATCTTAGAAAACCTACCTAACCTTATTATAACAAGCGCAATTTATTTTAGCCTAATCCAACTAAATATACTTTAGTTTACAATAATTAATAAACAAACACAATGAAATATATTTTTTTCGTTATGTTCAGAATTAATTTTTGTGAAATTATTGCACACAAATTTTCGCTTGCCTTATTCGGCAAGAAGAGCGTTGCTATTTAAGACAGAATTGCAAGTTTTACCTATTCGCCACGACATTATATATATATTATAAATATTATATATGTATATATATATAATATATATATATATATATATATATATATATATATATATATATATATATATATATATATATATATATAAGACAACCCAAGGGGGGTGGAAATCTTTAGCTCAAGTACTTTCACACTTCAGTGCATCATCAGGGGCTGTAAAATGTTGCGAAGGTAGCAACAGCAGAAATGAGAGGAAGTTTTCTCAGAGGATAGTAGCGTGACTCTCGCCAGCGTCTCTTAGAGACGCTGGTGGGACTGAGAAATGTGAAAGTACTTGAGCTAAAGATTTCCACTCCCTGTCTTGCATTGTTAAGATCGTCTGTCTGCGATTGTTTGCATGTGTGTGTGTGTACCTTGGTGGGAGACGGCCGACTTATTGAAAAATAAATTATATATATTGATAAATGGAAAAATAGATGGTGCAGAGGTAGAACAAGAATGGGGAGTCGTATAGACATAGGCAGTACAGTGCAGGTGGTAAAGAAGTGCACATATAGCATCATAACACAGGTGTACCAGAAATACAAATGCAGCACAATTCAAGTTGAGGAAAAATACAGGTGCAGATCACAAGAGGCAGGGTAGACGGTAATAGGAAATAGTGCTTGTGCTTGATTTGGTGCTGTTTCTGAAGATGGTGCTGGTTCAGTTCTAGAAATATAAAATATGTTTAGCCGGTACTGTTGCGGGTTCTAGTGCTGGTACAGATCTAGTAATTGCATAGAGTAGGAACTCTCTCCCTACAAATCGCAGTCAACAGAAAGCCAAAATGTGTCAATTCTGTGCTTGAAGTGGGAGGGGCGACTGATGGCGTCAAAAGCCTTGGATTGGGTGGGGGGAGAGAATACGCCGCCAGTGGCAGGGTACCTGTATGGCTATCTCCCTTCCCTTCTTGGCTTTGAACTCCATCCGATCCTTTGAGGGTCCCTGTCTTTTGGCGCGGTAGTCCTCCCGGGCACCTGATACGGCCCTGACGTTGCTCATCTCTAGTGTCTCATGATACGGTGAGACTTTTTCTTTCTTGTTCCCGGTTCCATTCTGCTCGATTGCTTCTCCGTAAATCCCTTTGCCGATTGGGCGTGACTCTCCTGTCGTTACCCCTTCTAGATAATAATAATTTTATTTCTACAAGTACATGTACAAGGTATACAGGCCTAGTTGACATCAGTGACCATACTACTATATAGAAAGCCGCTTGTTATACAGAGCATTTCGGGCAAATTAGATAAATTTTGTCACAGGATGCGACCCACACCAGACGACTAAGACCCAAGTACCCATTTTACTGATGGGTGAACAGGGAAACACGCCCAATGTTTCCACATTTGCCAAGAATCTAACCACGTACACTCAGCGTGTGAAGCGAGAGCTTTGCTTACCAGGCCATGGGCCACCCTTAATGGGGATGACTAGGATCTCCCTGTCCGTTGTGAGATTCTGTCCCTTACCTACGTCTTCCACAAAGCTGCAGGACGAGTCTGACAGCTTTAGTGGTGGCCTTTACTCCTTGGGTACATCTCTAATCGTGGTCCTCTAGATTCTTAATTCATCTCCTGTTGGGGCCACCACTCCTACAGTCATCCCTTACTGTGCTGCCAGAGCGGTTAGTTCATTGTGAACCCCATGTTCATGCTGTGAGCGGTAGCGCGAAAAAAACAGGATTACAGAGGTCACAGAAGTTGACACTTGAATGTGTGCAGAAAGCCCATGGTTATGCAGAGCATTTCTGTTAATCCTAACTTGAGACTACAGGGGCAATAAATATTACATGTATGCTTTTAAGGACATTAGGTGTATACAGATAATATTAGACATATAGTGAATGTCTGTGTAAGTAGATTAAATATATTTTTGTACATGATTATAAGGAAAAATATTTGGGTTGCAATCTATTCAATAAAATCAGTTCATTTGTCTAATTGATGGAAAATTTGGATCTTGTCTCAAGATTTCAGATATCTTATTAACAATGAGATATTTTCAAAGCCATATCCTGTAAGGTTTGCATGGAGGTATCTCTGAAGGGTTGGATGTTCGGATACTCCAAAGATATAATGGCCCTGTCTCTGACAACACACTTTGCATTTATGTCATTGACATCTCCATATAAACGACATTCGTATCTCAAGCAATTTAGAGTAAATAATGAGGATAAAGAGTAATACATAGATGTACGATGATGGCTCTCTTAAATGTGAGAATGGAGGGACTGTTGAGTGCTATTATCGTAAACCAGACTGCTGGTACTATAATACGGAGGTGTAATAGAATTAATAACTGGACTTCCGCCATACATAGGGAACTATTTGCCATACTTGTTGCTCTTAAGCTTGTGGATACTGTGATGTCTGAGTTTAATTGTAACTGACTCTCGTGATTGAGGACACCCAAATCCCCGGAAGCAAGAACAAGAGTGGCAACAAGAACAAGAGTGGCAACAAGAGCAAGAGTGGCAACAAGAGCAAGAGTGGCAACAAGAGCAAGAGTGGCAACAAGAGCAAGAGTGGCAACAAGAGCAAGAGTGGCAACAAGAGCAAGAGTGGCAACAAGAGCAAGAGTGGCAACAAGAGCAAGAGTGGCAACAAGAGCAAGAGTGGCAACAAGAGCAAGAGTGGCAACAAGAGCAAGAGTGGCAACAAGAGCAAGAGTGGCAACAAGAGCAAGAGTGGCAACAAGAGCAAGAGTGGCAACAAGAGCAAGAAGAGCAAGATGAAGAAGAACAAGAGCAAGATGAACAAGAAGAGCAAGAGGAACAAGAAGAGCAAGAGGAACAAGAGCAAGAAGAACGAGCAACAAGAACGAGCAACAACAAGAACGAGCAAGAACGAGCAACAATAGCAGCAGCAGCAGCAGCAGCAGCAGCAACAAGCAAACAGCATCAAGAGTTTAGGTAAGACTGGACCGGCGAAGACTACCGTTGGAGAGGAGTGTCCACAGCAGCTAGGCGCTCTTGGGACAGACTGGAGTAGCAGGCTCAGTTACAAGGGCCTTGTGGTGGTTGGAGGTCTTCACTCTTGAGAAGCTGGCAGTAGGTTAGGTCGCAGGACAGGGCAGGCAGGCAGGTAGGAGCATCAGAGGGCAGCTCACCGGTGGTGTTATTTGACTTGATTAAGGAGGCAGGTTGGCGGAGCAGTCATTTTCAAATTTCTTGAAGCTGCTACTCGAGAGGTAAAGTTATTTTTGTTTCCAAAGGTGAAACGTAGATGCTTTTGAGGAATTCAAGAACTTGGGTGAGTGTAAAGTGAAAAGGTGGTTCGCAGGCATACTTGACTGTTCCAGCACGGAGACTTGTAGTATAGTGCAGGTCATGGTGTCAACATTTGATGGTAAGTTTTACTCATGAGGGTGTACTGGAATCGCCAGAATCTTCTTAAGTGGATTCAGTAGGCGAGTCTACAATGGTGGCCCCAGATATCTTGTTGCTGGGTGATTTCAACTAAATGCACCTAAAATGGAGGAATGTGACAAATAATGTCTTAGCAGAGGTAACACCAGGAGGCAGCTCGGATGAAAATTTCTCTCTCTCTCTCAATCTCTCTCTCTCTCTCTCTCTCTCTCTCTCTCTCTCTCTCTCTCTCTCTGAATCTCTCTCTCTGAATCTCTCTCTCTCTCTCTCTCTCTCTCTCTCTGAATCTCTCTCAATCTCTCTCTCAATCTCTCTCTCAATCTCTCTCTCAATCTCTCTCTCAATCTCTCTCTCAATCTCTCTCTCAATCTCTCTCTCAATCTCTCTCTCTCTCTCTCTCTCTCTCTCTCTCTCTCTCTCTCTCTCTGCACAGGGTTTGACAAGGTTAGGTTAAAGATCCCTAGCTTTATTGACAAGCTATTTACAGGTTAAGGATTCCTAACTTTATTGGCAAGCTAAGAGCTGTTACCTACATCAGCTCATTTGAAAGCATTTTTTTTTGTTATGAAACATACAAGTAGGGAACAGGATAAAATTGGAGCCATCTGTGGGCCAGCATTTTCATTTGATCAACTGACTTTATCTTGTGACATCATTATGCTGCACGAATGTGTTCCAGACTCGAGTCATCCTGGGTATGTATGATCTCAGATGAAGTGATGTTCTGGAGAAGGGTACAGCCAGAGTGAAGTTGCTGCTTTCTGCCCGTCTTGTGGTATAGAAGCTTGCTTCACGCTGTCCTCGAAATGGATCCAAGTGTTGTACTTTGACAATATTGGTCTTGTACATAACAGTAAGGCCACCCACATCCCTCATGTGTTGAAGGCTCTGCTGAAATGACAGATCTATCCAGGATTGGTCCAGGCGAGAGATGAGACGTCTTGCTCTGCTCTCTGCTCTGTCAAGCAGTTGCAGATGAGAAGGGGGGCAGGCGAACCAAGAAAGTGGAGCATACTCAAGCTGTGAGCATATTTGTGCATGTCAAGCAAATGCGAGTTACAATGAAGTGCTGTAAGCTTCCTGGCTGCCTTGTTTGCAAGATTTACAACGTGGTTTTTCATGGTCAGTTTGGAGTCAGATTTCACCCCAAGAGTATCGACTTCTTCCCCAGGTGCCAACACCCTCCCATTCATCCTTACTACTGCCCTGGCATTACCATCTTGGTGCCTCGAGATCATCATTTTTCTCAGGTGCAAAAGTTACTTGCCATTTATTACCCCAAGCTGATATAGCTCTTAGCTGGTGATTGATGTAGCTTAAGACCAGCTGGCATTTCTTCTCTTGGATAAGTGAATGTCAGTGTACAGTCGTCTGCATATGCATGGGATTCTGGGATGAGATGAAGGTCATTGAAGTAGACATTCCATAAGAATGGTCCCAGAATGCTTCCTTTGGAACACTTGCCCTAATAGGATGTCTTGCTGATTCTGTTCCATTGAGAACTACCCTTAGAGATCTACCATGAAGGTAATCACTGAGGAGACATAGCATAGAGCCTGCAATTCCCAGAGCTTGCAGTTTTGCTAAGAGGCCCTGGTGCCACACCCGGTCGAAAGCACCAGCAGTGTCCAGTGCTACCACACAGCTGACTTTGGATTCATCCAGTGACTGGTGCCACTTAGTGGAGAGGTTTAACAACAGATCAACAGTAGAGTAACCTTTCCTGAAGCCATATTGACGGTCACAAAGTAGTGAGTGGTAGTCAACAAACTCTGTCATTTGTCTTGAGATTGTCTCGAGGAGCTTGCCAGTGATTGACAGAAGTGACACTGGTCTGTAGTTGCTGATTTCTGCTCTGCTTTTCTTATGAACAGGGATTACATTTGCCTCTTTCCACAGAGAAGGTCATTTACACTGTACTAGGCAGTGCTGAAAGATGCGAGTTAGAGGTGCTGCTAGCTGGTCTGCACATCTTCTCAGCAATCTTAGGCTCAACTTGTCTGGGCCCACAACCTTTTCTTGGTCAAGTGATTTAAGAAGGAAATGCACCTCTTCCTGCCTTATTGTCACCACTGACAGTTTTGACATATTTCTTGCAGCTAGCCAAGGAGGGTCCCTTGCTGGATCAGGAACTTGCATTTTGGTAGGAAAGTGTTTGGCAAAGAGGTCCGCCTTCTCTTGACTACTAGTAGAGGTGGTCCCATCCTGTCGATTTAGAGGTGGAATGAGTTAATCAGGCAGATAATCTTGTCTGTCCTTGACCAGGGACCACCAGGTTTTGGAGCCTACCCTACCTGATGCTAGTTTTCTTTTTGTGCCCACCTCCCATTTAGCGATGGCCCACTTTTGAACGTTACCCATATGCCTACAGGCTTGCCTGTGCAAGTTCCTGTTATAGGTGGTAGGATGTCTCTTATACCTTCGCCATGCCTTGTACTTAGCAGTAGCAGCCTCTCTACAACGAAAACCAAACCAAGGCTGATCTGTAGGCTTCATCACATATTGCCGGTGAGGAATGTGTTCTTGTTGTAGATTAAGGATGTGTCCAGTGAAGGCTTTCACTTGGTTGTCAACATCCCCTTGGAGAAGAGCATTCCAATCGGTGGTGGCGAGCTCAGAGCAAAGGGCTGGCCAATTACCTCTTTCCCATAGCCAGGTTGTCCATGTGGACTCACCTCGTTCTGTTGGGATCTTGTGTCGTAAAAACAGCCTTGTGGTCAGATGATCCAACGTAGCCGAGAGGTTGACAAGTGACTATATCTTCTGCCAGATCGCTCACTACTGGGTCAAGGGAGGAGCCAGAGATGTGAGTAGGGAAATCAACAAAGTTTCTCATGTCAAATACTGCAAGAAGGTCATCAAAATCCTCTGTATAAGGTGTTGGTTGAGGTCACCTATCCCCCCCCCCTCTCTCTCTTTCTCTCTTTCTCTCTCTCTTTCTCTCTCTCTCGTGAGTGAGTGAGTGGTAGGTGACCTCAACCAACACCTTATACAGAGGGATTTTGATGACCTCTCTCAAGACAGTGCTATTAAATCTCAGCAATAAACTCACCTTAGGCCAGCATATAGTGTACCCAACAAGACTGGAAAATACACTTGACCATATCTTCACTAAATGATGATCTGGTATGAAATTTAACAGTATCAAAGCCAGTACACTCAGATCACACATAATAGAAGTGAAGACGTGTATGAGCAGGGCTCCTGACCAGCAAAATGAGGCCATTTATGAGCATGCTTTCACCAATTCAAATTCAATAACAGTGGGATCAAAATAATCATGGCCTAAATGAAATGAGCTGAGAAGATATCCTAAAAAACACAGATGCGAACCTTTGCCTAGAAAGAATTAACTCTGTGGCACTTCAGGTATGCTCAAGGCACATTCCCCTAAGAAAAAAGAATAAAGATGTAAACTAGAAAGAGGTGCAGCCTAGTTATCAGGCCCTGATCCTAAAAAAGACAGACCGCGATGATGCACTGCCTTTTTTGGGTTATCCTGGATGACTAACCCTCCGGGGTTAATAATCCTAACGAAATTTTATCTTATCCATCATGAAGCCTGGTCATGGACCCAACCATGGGGGCATTGACTCTCGGAACACCCTCTAGATCCCTTCAGGTTTTGAGTTTCATGATATCATGTTATGCAAATTCTCAAGTACAGTGGAACCTCAAAAATCGAACTTAATCAATTCCAGGAGCTAGTTCTAAATTCGAAAAGTCTGAAATTTGAAGCAATATTTCCCATGAGAAATAATGGAAATACAATTAATCCGTTCCAGAAACCCAAAAATATTCACACAAAAAATACATTTTATAGAGATTAATTACAGTTTTACATACAACAAATACTATAGTTTTTAATTATGTATAGTAATACATATAAAATAACATTTTTACTTAACTTTATTGAAGATTGGTGATGGCATCTGGAAGATAGGGAGGAGAGAGGGAATTGGGGTTAGTGTTTGGAAGGAGAATCACCCTCCATGAGGACTTCAAGTAAAGCCCTCTATGGGGTTACTTCCCTTCTGTCTTTTAATGCCACTAGGACCAGCTTGAGTCACTGGACCCATCTCACAAAATAACTGTCCACAGTCCTCTGTTTCTGGTGCCTCTTTAACATTTCCCTAAAATGGGACATGGTTCTGTCACTGAACTTGTTGCAAAGATGGCTTGTTTCAGCTTGCTCAGGGTGGTACTTCTGCACAAACATTTGGACATCATTCCACTTGGCACAAATCTCCTTAATCTTTGAAGAAGGCACCTCATCCACTCCCTATATTAACACCTTTTGCAACATCGGCTTCCTTGATTTGTTCTTTCTTTGACAGGATAGAACCGATTGTCGACTTGTTTTTCCCATACATCCTGGCAAGCTCAACAAGTCTCACACCACTCTCATAAGAACATAAGAACGAAGGAACACTGCAGAAGGCCTACTGGCCCATGCGAGGCAGGTCCAAGTCTCCTACCGGCTTAAGCCAATGCACCCAACCTAGTCAGGTCAGGTCAGGTCACATTGACTTAAGGGAGGAACACGGCAACCGACCTGGTAGCACAAGCTATCAGGTCTAACTCACACCCACCCACATCTACTCATGTATTTATCCAACCTATTTTTAAAGCTACACAACGTTCTGGCCTCTACAACGGTACTTGGGAGTTTGTTCCACTCATCCACAACTCTATTACCAAACCAGTACTTTCCTATATCCTTCCTGAATCTGAATTTTTCCAACTTAAAACCATTGCTGCGAGTCCTGTCTAGGCTAGATATTTTCAGCACACTATTTACATCCCCTTTATTTATTCCTGTCTTCCATTTATACACCTCAATCATATCCCCCCTAATTCTACGTCTTTCTAGAGAGTGCAGTTTCAGGGCCCTTAGTCTATCCTCATAGGGAAGGTTTCTGATACATGGGATCAACTTTGTCATCCTCCTTTGTACATTTTCCAGAGAATTTATATCCATTCTGTAATACGGTGACCAAAACTGTGCAGCATAATCTAAATGAGGCCTAACCAAGGATGTATAGAGTTGAAGAACAACCTGAGGACTCCTATTATTTATGCTTCTTGATATGAAGCCAAGGATTCTATTAGCTTTATTGCGAACACTTATGCACTGTTGTCTTGGTTTCAGATTACTGCTAACCAGAACTCCTAAATCTTTTTCGCAATCCGTAATATTAAGATCTACATTATTTAGTTTATATGTGGCATGGTTATTGTCCTGTCCAACATTTAGAACTTTGCATTTGTCTATATTAAACTGCATCTGCCACTTCTCCGACCACTGCATCAGTCTATATTAAACTGCATCTGCCACTTCTCCGACCACTGCATCAGTCTATTCAAATCTTCCTGGAGTGCTCGAATGTTCTCGTCAGAATGAATTCGATGGCCTATTTTGGTGTCATCGGCAAACATGCCGATGTCGCTCTTTATGCCCTCATCTATGTCGTTTGTGTAGATCGTGAACAGCAGGGGGCCCAACACTGACCCCTGTGGAACACCGCTCGTGACGCTTCCCCACTCTGATTTCTCCCCATTTATGCAAACTCTCTGCTGCCTATTTATCAACCATGCCTCTATCCAGGAAAAAATTTCTCCTCCTATTCCATGTGCTTTAATTTTCCTCAATAGTCTCTGATGTGGGACCCTGTCAAAAGCCTTACTGAAGTCCATATACACAATATCATATTCATTACCATGATCTACCTCCTCAAATACCTTAGTGAAAAAAGTTAATAAATTCGTAAGGCAGGAACGCCCCTTTGTAAAACCATGCTGAGATTCGTTGATTAATTTATGCTTTTCATGGTGGCTACGAACTGCCTCGGTAATTATTGATTCCATAAATTTTCCCACTATGGAGGTTAGGCTTATTGGTCTATAGTTCGAAGCTAAGGACCTGTCACCTGTTTTGAAAATAGGTATCACATTTGCCATTTTCCACTTATCTGGCACCATGCCAGTTTGTAGTGATATGTTGAAAAGATTAGCCAAAGGTGTGCTAAGCTCCTCTTTACATTCCTTTAGAACCCTTGCATACAGTTCATCAGGGCCTGGGGATTTGTTCGGTTTTAATTTATCTATTTGCCTAAGGACCATGTCACTTGTGACCCTAATCGTGCACAGTTTATTATCGTCCTGTTCTACATAATTTATCATTACTGGAATATCGCTGGTATCCTCCTGTGTAAAAACTGAGAGGAAGTATGTGTTAAAAATTCTACACATTTCCTTATCACTGTCAGTGAGCTGATCCAAGGAACTTTTGAGTGGGCCTATCTTGTCCCTGATCTTACTTCTGTATACCTGAAAGAATCCTTTTGGGTTAGTCTTCGATTCTCTTGCAACTTTAACCTCATAATCTCTTTTTGGTTTTATAATTCCCTTTTTTATTTCTCTCTTTAACTGAATATATCGATTTCTTAATTGCCCCTCTCCTCTTTTGATTTGCCTATATATGCCTCTCTTTTGACCAATCAGATATTTTAATCTATTGTTCATCCATTTAGGATCATTTTTGTTTGATCTGATTTCCCTATTTGGAACATAATTTGACTGAGCTGCTAGAACTATGCCCTGGAAAGCATCATATCGGCAACCATCACCACCTACCTGACCCTTAGTCAGGTCATTCCAGTTCAGCCCACCTAAGTAATTTTTCAGTCCTATGAAATCAGCCAAGCGAAAGTCAGGGACGGAGACTTGATTGCCATTATTAGGGGAATTCCATGATATATTAAAACTGAGTGATTTGTGATCACTTTCCCCAAGCTCATCATTAACCTCAAGATTATTAATTAGTTTTTCCCTACTGGCAAGAACCAAGTGAAGGAGGTTATTTCCCCTAGTTGGCTCTGTCACAAACTGCTTTAAAAAACAATCCTGGATCGTATCAAGAAAGTCACCTGACTCTAAATTTCCTGTCAAATTGCTCCAGTCAATCTGTCTATAGTTGAAATCTCCCATTAGCACAACATTTTCGTATGTAGATGCCTTACGATTTTCGTCCCTATCAAGATTTGGGGCCCTGTAAATCACACCCAAAATTAGTTTTTCTCGGCCCTCGAGAAGCTGTAACCAAACAGATTCAGTGGCTGACGCTTCTAATTTAATATCTACTTCTGTATTATTTCCTTCTTCACATCTATGGTGTTTCTCACTTTCTTTACCACAGGGGTACCACTAGCAAGATTCTTTGGGCCCATGGCAGCTTATTTCACAGTCCCACAAACACTAAACACAACGAAATAATCGTAAAATGCGTGATTGAGAGCGCAGGTTAGTGTTCACTCAAGCATAAACAGAGCTAGACTGCTCAGGGCGCCTGAGTGGGGACGCGGACAGAGCGGGCCGGCAGACAGGTCCCGTACCCGGTACCTGGCGGTCCAAAAATAGGGGCGCGTTCGATAATAGAGACAGTTTGTCCGAGAAAATGGTCCTATTTTTGAAACGTTCGATACGTGATATGTTCAGTTTTTGAGGTTCCACTGTACCAAGTGGATTATGCAATGGAGGGGATAGTACTTTGTGCATATGGGGAAGACCCATATGTTTATTTTTGGGTAACATAAGCAAAAGCTTTTCTTATGCTTAAAGTATGTCTCCCATGCATAATCCACTTAATATTGGAGAATTTATGTAATGAAAAACAAACTTGAGCCCCTCAGCTGAAGATTAACCAGCTATTAAATGTTTTAGGAGATAATAGCAAAAATTATTTATTTTGTTTTGGCACAAGTGGCACGTCAGAGCCAGTTAGTACTCTGGCCTAGCCAAACACAGGGAGCATTAACAAAGATGTAGCAGTTGTAAACAGACCTATAGAGGAGTAAGGTTATAATAATATTAATAATTAATAATAATAATATATTTACTACATGTACATGTACAAGGTATGCAGGCTTAGCTGACATCAATGACATACTAGGTGCTCCACCTAGAGGCTGAACACTTCGCCAACATCATCCCTTCAAGCGTCACTTGGTTACGTTATGTGGACGACGTCCTCGTAATAACACCCAAACGTTTTGATGTACAGAATCTTCAGGCAAGGCTCAACGCAGTTGAACCGTCACTCCAGTTTACCCTAGAAGAAGTCCAATGATAAGCTACCTTTTCTAGACATCCTCATTCACAAAGTAGATAACCTAAGATTTTAAGTTTACTGGAAACCTACAAATCAAAATAATCTCGCACACTAAGACCAAAAGAGCATCATCATCGGATTTTTCCCAAGAGCATTCCGAATTTGTAGTCCTGAGTTTCTTGACAAGGAATGTACATGCATTCACCAAACCTTCACTGATTTACATTTTCCTTCCTTTTTCATCAAAGATTGCAAGAAAAGAGCTCTTCAGATCATTAATTCTCCATGCACCAACACCACTCCTAGCAAAGTTATAATTATTCCCAACAGCCAGGTTGCACTGAACGTTTCTAAAGTACTTTCACAAACTAACACTAAAGTCGCCATCGCTTCCAGCACTTCAATAAAGGATCTAACCAGGACAAAATCCAGACGCCACGAACCAGTCAATGCAGGGGTTTACAGTATACACTGTGGAGGCTGCGACAAGGTTTATGTAGGTGAAACAGCAAGAAACCTCGACACCCGCCTCAATGAACACATGCCTGTAGGAACGATAGCTTGAACAACACCTACATACAACAACAGAATTCCACCAATCATCTCGTGAAATTCAGGGACGCCCAATTAGTGATCAAAGAAACCAATTTCCGCAGATGCAAGTGCCTTGAATCATCACTAATCGCTGTTTCTAATACAGTTAAACAAAACATAAAGGCAGCTTCACCATCTCTGGAGCCTTAGCAAGAATCCCCCTGAAAACAGTAAACCCTGCCATCACAGTCTCTCCTGCTAATACCACACAAGCACATTACAGAGGATGAACTTTGAAACAGGTCTTCTCTAATCCAGCTTCCAACAGAAATATTTGTCTAACCTATATTTTTGTTACCCAAGTACTGTAATAGCATTTATATCCTTTTACTCATGTGCAAGTTAATTGTTCTACCATATTGTATAACTACTGCAACTTGTATCACTACTACTACTACTACCACCACTAGTACTGCACCTCACTCTAAGCCTATATGTACCCTCTGTGTCCGTGTACAGTTTGTAACGGCTTGAAAAAGCTCCTGGAGAGCAAAACGTTGCCACAATAAAATGTGACATTAGCTGCATTTGTGTCCTTTTACTTTACATATTGTTGGAGACGGCCGACTTGTTGAAAAAAAAAATAATAATAATAATACAGTAATAATAATGTTTATTTCTTTGTAAAGGTTACAATGTGTAATTTTGATATGCTAAGTACAAAGATAGCCACTATCATGCCGAGACATTTCGGGCAAACTAATCCTAATACATAGTAACTAATTAAAACTAGATAAGATAATAGTACATAGTAATTATTACTGAAAACTAAACATAGAATAGTGGTTAGCTGTTTTACAATCTTATTTGGACTTAATAAATCTTGTGTATGCTTAGTACAAAATCTAATTTACAAAGAATGGTGCAGGTGGTAATATTTTATGGAATGGCAGAATTAAAAGCTAGGAGGTCATATAATAAAACTAGCCAGTAGATGTTTGGTTGATTTGGTTAATATTGTGAGATAAGATGATTTTTTAGCAAAGTCCTAAATTTATAAATTGTCTGGGGATCCTTGACTTGTTCAGGTAGCGAGTTCCAGATCTTTGGGCCTTTTATGTGCATAGCGTTCTTGCATAGTGAGAGACTGACTCGAGGGATGTTGAAAAGGGCCTTATGCCTTGTATTGTGACTGTGCATTCTGTTGTAACTGACGAGGAGTAGTTTAAGGGGGCGGGTTTACCGTGGAGTTTAAAGTTCTGTATATGTAGTAGGCACAATAATAAGAGTGTATGTCTTATATATTTAGCAAGTTGAGTCTTTTGAAAAGTGGTGGTGTGTGCTGTCTAGCACAGGAGCTGGTTATCACCCACACAGCAGCTTTTTGTTGGATTATTAAGGGTCTAAGGTGGTTGGCTATGGTAGAGCCCTAGGCACAGATACTATAGGTGAGGTAAGGATATATTAGAGAGTGGTACAAGGTAAGGAGAGTTGTTTGTGGTACATAATAGCGTATCTTGGAAAGGATTCCTACTGATTTGGAAATTTTCTTGGCTATGTGATGGGTATGGGTCTGAAATTTAAGATTACAGTCAAGGAGAAGACCTAGAAATTTGCCCTCCGTGTGTCTTGATATAGGGGAACCATTTAACAGTATGTTGAGTTGAATATTTGAGGCTGTTGCCAAACAGCATGAAGTAAGTTTTTTCTATGTTAAGTGTGATGTTGGTCATCATCCAAGCATATATCTTCAGCAGTTCATTGTTTACAGTGTTTTCAAGCACTGCTGGGTTTGAATGGGAATAGACATATGTAGTGTCATCTGCGAAAAGAACTGGTGTAAGGAGTTGGGATGCATTGGAGAGATCATTGATGTAGATGAGGAAGAGGAGTGGGCCTAGGACACTACCTTGGGGTACTCCTACAGCTACAGGTCGAATAGCGGAGTTGACTCCATTTGCATGTATATACTGGTGTCTGTCGTTAAGATAGGATTTTAGGTAGTCAAGAGAATGTGCTCTTATGCCAGAATGATTCAGTTTGAGGTGCAAGAGATTGTGGTCAACTATGTCAAACGCTTTTCTTAGGTCGACAAAGAGCCCCAGGGAATATTCATTCTTATTGAGAGCTGTGTATATTAGGTCAAGCATTTGTATAATAGCATTATTCATGCGTTTTGTTGGTCTAAGTCCAAACTGGCATGGGTTAAGTATGTTGTTGGATGTAAGGTAGGAGTAAAGTCGCTTGTGTATTATTTTTTCAAATATCTTGGATAGTAAGGGCAAGTTTGATATGGGTCTGTAATTGTTCAAATCAGTTGGATCTCCACCTTTGTGGATCGGGGTGACCCTTGCTGTCTTAGAGTATGGATGGGAAGGTTGAGGAAACTATAGATTTGTTAAACATTGTTGCAATAATGGGTGACAGTTCTGGTGCAGCTTTTTTATATATGAATAGTGGCAAGTTATCTAGATCACCTGATTTGTTTTTTAATGATTTAATGGTGAGTGAGACTTCAGTGGGATTAATTGGAGCTAGGAATAGTATTTGGATAGTTGCCAGTGAGGTACAGATGAAGCTCTTGCAGCTCAGTGGTTAGCTCTTCATTGTGGTCCTCCACCAACTCTTCCACATCCTCCAAACTCACATCCAACCCCATGGAATTCCCCAATGCCACAATTGATTGCACAACAGGTGTAGGGTCGACAGGGTCAACCTCAAACCCTTCAAAATCCTTCTTTTGGACACAATCTGGCCACAATTTTCTCCAAGCAGAGTTCATCGTCCTGGAAGTCACTCTCTGCCAAGCCTTATCTATAAGGCCTATGCAGTGGAAGATATTGAAGTGATTCTTCCAGAACTCTCTTAGGGTCAACTCAGAGTCCGAGGGTATGTCAAAGCACCTTTGAAACATTGCTTTGGTGTACAGTTTTTTGAAGTTTGCAATGATCTGCTGGTCCATGGGCTGGAGGAGAGGAGTGGTGTTAGGAGGCAAAAACTTCTGTTACAAAACTAAATTCCTTAGACAGATGGTCTTCCAAGTCTGGAGGATGAGCAAGAGCATTGTGCATTAACAGGAGGCACTGGAGTGGTAATTTCTTATCCAGGAGGTATTTTTTTTACACTCGGGCCAAACACTTCATTAAACCATTCCAGGAAAATTTCCCTTGTGGCCCATGCCCTACTGTTTGCCTTCCACATAACACACAATTTACTCTTGACAACACTGTTTTTCTTGAACACTCTGGGATTTTCAGAGTGATAAATGAGTAAAGGCTTCACTTTGAAATCCCCATTAGCATTATCACACAACAAGAGAGTTAGCCTCTTTCATAGGCTTGTGTCCTGGCAGTGCCTTTTCCTCCTGTGTGATGTAGGTCTTCTTTGGCATTTTCTTCCAAAAGAGGCCTGTTTTGTCACAATTGAACACTTGCTGGGGTTGGAATTTTTCAGACTACGTAACATTTGAATTCCCGCGCGAATTTTTCAGCCGCTTGTTTGTCTGGACTGGCACCCTCACCGTGCCTTACAACACTGTATGCCACTTCGCTTATTGAAATTTTGGAACCAGCCTTTGCTGGCCTTGAATTCACTTTCATCGCCACTTGTTTCAGGCATTTTCTTTGAGATCCTCATGCAACTGCCTTGCCTTTTCACAGATAATGGACTGCACAACACTAGCTCCTGCTAACTCTTTCTGATCCACACCAACAAAAATTTCTCCATTTCTTCATTTGTTTGGGATCTCTGTTTGGTTATTGCATTCACTCCTTTTGCAACATCAGCTTCCATGATTTCTCTGCCACAGTGGAGCTGATTGTTAATGGCGACTTTCCGTACATCCTGCTGAGTTCAGCAATGCATATGCCACTATCATATTTTCTTAGGATTTCTTTTTTCAGTTCTATGGTGTTCCTCACTTTCTTGACCAAAGCACTGGCACTAGGAGCTTTCTTTGGGGCCATGGTCACTTATTTAGCAGTCACACATGATAAACAAGTGGCAAAAACAATGGATTATGAAATGTTTTGTATGACCTGGCAGGATATGTTCACTGACCGAGAAACAACACTACACTGGCTGAGAATGCGTGTGGGAGGCGGATTTGT
Organism: Cherax quadricarinatus; assembly: GCF_038502225.1. Taxonomy (NCBI): domain Eukaryota; kingdom Metazoa; phylum Arthropoda; class Malacostraca; order Decapoda; family Parastacidae; genus Cherax; species Cherax quadricarinatus. Next base: position 8,849,746 of record NC_091343.1, on the reverse strand, counting down.
CTGTGAGCTGGGGACTGGACAGGTTCCATATGATCGACGAAAACTAAAGTCAAAAATTGACGAAAAAAGTCGGCAATAACCAAGATTGACGAAAACCAAGAGTCCACTGTATTTGTAATTTACCACTTTTCACCTGTGTAGACTTAAGTAGTCTTTAACCCTTTCAGGGTCGACAGGCCCTGTCAGAGACTTGTTCTCAGGGTCGGCCAAATTTCAAAAAAAAAAAAAAAATTCTTATGAAAAAAGAGTATTTTTCTAAACATTATAGGCTAAACAAAAAATTTTTACCACCAATACTTACCGAGATATGGAGGCGTGAAGTTGACGAAAAAGGGGCACCATGTGGCAACATCGCCGACTGCCGTCACGTGGTATTCTTTTATTTAATTTCCTATGTACTAATTTCTATTATTTTTTAATTTTTCTTTTTCCAAGTAACTTTTATGGCCTGTGAGACCAGTATGATCGGTATTTTGTAAGTTATTTCTTGTTCAATACTACACAATAAGGGCATAAACACTGTTGTCATTGTTTTGTTTACAAAAAAATATTTACAAACAAAGGATATGAAATGTTGCTTATTACTATTTTTCTATATTTTATATACACATATACAGTCACAGGGAATGTTTCTAGAAGTTCTGCAGCCTGTGGAAGTCTTTGAAACATGGTGTCATGCACAGTGGTGTTTTACACTCCTCACACATAAAACGAGTGTATCTGCGTTGTTGTGGGCGTTTTCTTGTATGTGCACAGATGTAACATGTCTTCTGAGCCTTTTTCTTGAAAGCCGTAGCAGGCAGTTTTACCAGGAAGTGATCACCATGCTTCAAACGAGAAGGAAGTTGTTGAAAATTTGGTGGGCGGTCTATTGCAGGTGTTGTTCCTTGGTACTACTTGAATACTATTTGTCGATGACAGACAAACAGAATTCGCTGTGTGGTGGTTTGTTTCTGGTCCTCATCTTATACATATTATAAGCATTCAGCATGGAAATGTCCAGAAGATGGAAAAAGAGTTTTATGTACCACTTATAACTCTTGCGAACACAATCGGCAAACCCAATCTGCATGTCACATTTGTCCACTGAACGCATATTGAAGGTGTAATTAATCACAGCTGCAGGTTTTAGAATGGGTTCATTGCTCTCTCTATGCTGCCTGCCAGTGTCTGCCATTTCATTAGGGTGAACTGATGACAACAGTGTGACATCTCGTTTGTCATGCCACCAAAATGCCATGTCATTGGCAGCAAACGCCTGCACCTCACCTCTACGAGTGCCAGCGTCAAACCTGGGCATATGTTTCCGATTTGCATGCACTGTGCCACACACATCTGTCAAGTTCACTCGCAAAAAATCACTGAGTAAGGGGCTTGTGTACCAGTTCTTTCTTCTTTCAACACACAGGCCGTATCCCACCTAGGCGGGGTGGCCCAAAAGGAAAAACTAAAGTTTCTTCTTTTACATTTAGTAATATATACAGGAGAAGAGGTTACTAGCCCCTTGCTCCTGGCATTTTAGTCGCCTCTTACAACACACATGGCTTACGGAGGAAGAATTCTGTTCCACTTCCCCATGGAGGTAAGAGGAAATAAACAAGAACAAGAACTAGTAAGAAAAATAGAAGAAAACCCAGAGGGGTGTGTATATACGTATATGCTTGTATGTGTAGTGTGACCTAAGTGTAAGTAGAAGTAGCAAGATGTACCTGAAACCTTGCAGGTTTATGAGATAGAAAAATGGACACCAGCAATCCTACCATCATGTAAAACAATTACAGGTTTCCGTTTTACACTCGGCAGGACGGTAGTACCTCCCTGGGTGGTTGCTGTCTACCAACCTACTACCTAGGTTGTGTACCAGTTATCTGTATATAATATATGCCCCTTACCAAGGTATGGTTCTATCATTCTTCTAACCACACCACCAGAGATGCCCAATAACTTCCTGGTATTTTGCAATGTATAACTTCCAGTGTACACAGTAATATCCAATACCAGACCACTGTAACAATCACAAAGCACAAACAACTTTATACCAAAGTGTTTCCTCTTGCTTGGTATGTACTGCTCGAAAGAGTCTTCCTTTGAATCAAAGACTCGTCAATTACAAGCTTCCTGAAGGGATAAAAATACATACTGAATTTCTCTTTCAGATACACAAACACATGCCTAATCTTATATAACCTGTCATTTCTGTCAGGCCTGGTTTTGTCTGAGAAGTGAAGCATACGTAACATTAGCACAAATCGATTCACTGGCATTATATCACTGAAACCTGGGGTTGCAATCAGGCGGTCTGTTGACCTTTATGATTTCACACTGTGCTTATACACATGTGGCATAAGCATTATTGTGGCAAAGAAAAGATACATCTCAGCCACAGTTGTCTCCTTCCACTGGTGTAGACGTGATTTTGGTGAAAGTATTGTGTTTACCATGGTGTACTCATAGTATGTGTTGCCTTCTATGACAATACTTTCCATCAGGGGTTTGTCAAAGAATAACTCGAAACATTCCAGTTCATTGGCATTGTTCCCAAGTGTACAGGATGGCCGTATTCCACTTTGGCTGTCATCAAACTGGTAGGGATTTGGAACAAAATTGACAGCTTCCTGCCAATCCCAGGTGTGGTCTGCTGGTGGGTACTGGACAATGACAGGTGGTTGTGGTTGTGGAGGCTGGTGTGGTGGGGGATGGTGGCCTTTGTTGTAGATCAGCTGAGGCAGCAGCGTGGGTGGCAGCGGTGTAGGTGGCAGCGGCATTGGTGGCAGCATGGCCCACTGCTGGTGCCTCACGCCCGGCACCACCACCACTATGCGCATTTTCCATCCCAATTGCAACACTTTCATCGCCATTTTCACTGTCAGTTCCTGTTGTACAGCCACAGGATGTACTCCGAGATGTACTCCTTTCCCTTGGAATAGCATATGGCATACTACCAGAGCACATATATTGTCATATATACTGATGCTTCCCTGGGGAATATTGCACTTCACTATCACTACTGGAACTAGTTTGAAGAGCTTGTAGTTCATAATCACTATCACTGTCATCACAAATGCTCACATCAGAGTCTGGGATTTGGGAAAATAGGAGTTTCCACTTTGATTCTGGTACAACTAAGCGTGAACAAGACGGTCCAGCAGCAGAGGTGGAAGGCTGAGGGTCGTCTGGGTTTTCCTCACTATTACCGATGTTATGGTCATTAGTTTCGGCCAAAACCTCACCAAAACCTTGAAACTCATCTTCACTGGCACTTCCATCTGTATTAGAATTGTCACTGGGGAACAAAAGCATCCCAATTCGCCGAGGAGTGAGGAACTTCTTGCCGTGAGGCATGGTGGACATTGTTTATTAAGATGGCATTCCCACAATGCACCACTGGGTCCCAGATTTTTTTCTACTGCACACATCCACCACACAGACCCATTCTCTCACATCTAGGCCTACCAGCCTTTTCCCGCGAGATTTGACGGCACTAAAATTTATGCATACTAGTACGTCAAAAACCCCTGCGCGACGGCCGAAACCCTGAAAGGGTTAAGTACAGTGGACCCCCGCCTTACGAATGCATCGCGTTACATTAAATCCACCATACAAAGCATTTGAATGCAAAAATTTTGCCTCGCATGATGAAAATCACCCTGACACAGCTACTGCAAGCCGTGTTGGCAACCTGTACAATGACAATGTTATGGCCCATTTTAGGAAAGTCTAACAAGGAACGGGAGGTACAGAGCTCTATGGACAGATTTGTTGTGCGACAGAGGTCCAGTGGCTCTGAAGCTGGTCCTAGTGGCATTAAAAGAAGGGAAGTAACCCCAGAAAAAGACTTGCTACCTCAAGTTCTCATGGAAGGGGATTCCCCTTCTAAACAATAACTTCCACACTCCCCCCTCCTCCCATCCCATCAATCACCAGATCTTCAATAAAGGTAAGTGTCATGTATTCTATTCTTAGTAGAGTAGTAATTGTGCATGTCTTCTTCAGTTTGTGTGTATTAAAATTAATATTTCATTTGGTAAAAAAATTTTTTTTTTTCATACTTTGGGGTGTCTTGCACAGATTAATTTGATTTACATTATTTCTTATGGGGAAAATTAATTCCGCTAATGATAATTTTGGCTTACGATAAGCTCTCATGAACGGATTAATATCATAAGGTGGGGGTCCACTGTGATGGAAATCAAATTAATCCGTTCCTGACACCCCAAAGTATGAAAAAAAAAATTTTACCACATGAAATATTAATTTTAATGCACACAAACTGAAAAAGACATGCACAATTACTACTCTACTAAGAATAGAATACATGACACTTACCTTTATTGAAGATCTGGTGATGATTGATGGGATGGGAGGAGGGGAGTGTGTGAAAGTTAATACTTTGAAGGGGAATCCCCTTCCATGAGGACTTGAGGTAGCAAGTCTTTTTCCGGGGTTACTTCCCTTCTTCTTTTAATGCCTCTAGGACCAGCTTGAGAGTCACTGGACCTCTGTTGCACAACAAATCTGTCCATGGAGGTCTGTACCTCCTGTTCCTTTAAGATTTGCCTAAAATGGGCCACAACATTGTCATTGTAATAGTCACCAGCACGGCTTGCAATAGCTGTGTTAGGGTGATTTTCATCCATACAGGTTTGCACTTCAACCCACTTTGCACACATTTCCTTAATCTTTGAAGTAGGCACAATGGATTCCACAACTGGCATAGGCTTCTCAGGGTTAGCTCCAAACCCTTCAAAATCTTTCTTAATTTCCATACTAATTCTCACCCTTTTTACCACAGGGTTGGAACTAGAAGCTTTCTTGGGGCCCATGGTGACTTACTTTTCAGTTACAAGCACAAAAAACACTGGGATAAGGTGAAATGTACCGAATGTATGCATGGATGCGACCGCACTGGCTGGCTTGTAAACACTGGCACCCACGGGGCAGCTGAGGCCACACGTGGGACGCGTCCCGGACGAATCATGTAAGGCGAGTTCTTTATCATGAGGCGAGGCAAAATTTTTGCATTCAAATGCTTCGTATGGCGGATTTAACGTAATGCGATACGTTCGTAAGGCAGGGGTTCACTGTATTTCATGTGGGGAAAATTAATTCGGCTAACAATAATTTTGGCTTACGATGAGCTCTCGGGAACGGATTAATATTGTATGGCGGGGGTCCACTGTATTAGGTTAAGGCTGCCCGAAATGCCTCGGCATGATAGTGGCTTTCTTTGTACCAATCAAATTATGAAATGTAAACACACACTTTAACCTTAGCAAAGAAATAGTTTTTTATTTTTTTTTTCGGAATGTAACCTCATCATAAGTCAAGGAGCACCTTTATCTACCCTTATTGGTTTATTCTAGGTTTATCTGCACAAGTTACTTTCAGACAATTGTAAAAACCTAAATTTGTTGTGAACTTGAATAAAATCTTAGTTATCCTGGGGCTGTGGGACTGTGACTCTTCAGGATTATTTTGATGCTGGTGAAGGGTGTTTGATCCATGAAATTGGACCTACCTTCTCATTCCTTGGATCAAACCTGATTACCTGTCATTCTCCAGGAGCTGTATGACATGTACAGGATTAATGCTTCTTCATGTATATAATGTTCGATTGTGAGGAGTGGGGATGTGCCAAAGTATCAGTGGTGGTGGGTATTGGCCAATTTTGATGTTATTAGTATCGGTATCAGTGTCAGTATCTGTTACCATTGTGATGAGACCAGAGGTTTCATGTGTTGGATATCCTATTGTAAAATCATAAATTCCATTAGTGCATTTTACTCTGTAAGGTGTTTGACTTTACTATCCATGAATTATGCAATTTTTATGATTTATATCCTTATAAATAAATTATATATTCTTTCAGGCACTTGGGAGCCAACCCTTTTGTGTGTGACTGCAATTTAGCTTGGCTAGCTGCCTATCTGGCTGAGAATCCAATTGAGACTTCAGGTGCACGCTGCCAGGAACCAACTAAGCTATCCAGAAAACCCTTTGGCAGACTTAGGCCAGAGGGCTTCAAGTGTAAGTTGTTACTCTGGGTGTAGTACTAAGTGAGTCGGTTTTAATTAAATGCTATTAGTTTATGTATGGGAGCCTTTGATATTAGTGAATTTGATAATGAATTTGAAGTACTGGTTTACCAACGGCTTGGACTTATGACAAGCTCTCTGACCAGTATTCATACCTAAATGTGTATTAGAGCTGATTTCCTCTATTCTGTTTATTACAATATACAGTACACTACTGTATAAGCATTTAAAAATATACCAGAAATGTTATAAATGGTGCAAAGGTGACATTAAAACAATGTCAAAGATTGACTCAAACCCACTACCATTATAGTATGCTCCTCACTTAGCGATGCATTCATTTACCGACGTTGTCTTAGGAACGGAACTGTCATTAAGTGAGGAGAGACTGAAGTTTCAGTAATTTGTATCAAGAATTCAGAGTGCCTAATTATTAGTATACCTTGCCTAATGAGAGTTTGTTTAGTGGAATTTCGCTTAACGACCAGAAAAAATAAAACCCTTCCTCCGATTAATGGTCAACATTGCTGGACACAAATTTCCAACCATTGGCGCATGCAATAACCAATCTGCCTCCCCCCCCTTGTGTACGTGTACACACACACACACACACACACACACACACACACACACACCAACCAACCAGTGCCACTGACATGTATAGTATGCAAGGTCATGGAGAAAATTGTCAGGAGAAGAGTGGTGGAACACCTAGAAAGAAATGAGCTTATCAACGACAGCCAACACGGTTTTAGGGACAGGAAATCCTGCGTCACAAACCTACTGGAGTTCTATGACAGGGTGACGGCAGTAAGACGAGAGAGAGGGGTGGTTAGATTGCATTTTGTTGGACTGTAAGAAAGCGTTTGACACAGTTCCACACAAGAGATTAGTGGGGAAGCTGGAGGACCAGGCAGGGATAATGGAAGGCACTACAGTGGATCAGGGAATACTTGTCAGGAAGACAACAGTGAGTCATGGTATGTGGCGAGGTGTCAGTGGGCGCTGGTAACGAGTGGGGTGCCACAGGGATTAGTCCTAGGACCAGTGCTGTTTCTAGTATTTGTGAACGACAGATGGAGGAAATAGACTCCGAAGTGTCCCTGTTTGCAGATGATGTGAAGTTGATGAGAAGAATTTAGTCGGACAAAGACCAGGCAGAACTACAGAGGGATCTGGACAGACTGTAGCCCTTGTCCAGAAACTGGCTCCTGGAGTTCAATCCCACCAAGTGCAAATTCATGAAGATTGGGGAAGGGCAAAGAAGACCACAGACGGAGTACAGTCTAGGGGGCCAGAGCCTACAAACCTTGGTCAAGTGTGAGTATAACACCGGGAACATCTCCTGAGGCTCGCATCAACCAAATAACTGCTGCAGCATACGGGCACCTGGCAAACCTAAGAACAGCATTCCGACATCTAAATGAGGAGCCATTCAGGACCCTGTACAGCCCATATTGGAATATGCAATGCCAGTTTGGAACCCTCACCTAGCCAAGTATGTAAGAAAACTAGAGTAAGTGCAAAGGTTTGCAACTAGACTAGTCCTGGTGCTAAGAGGTATGTCCTACGAGGAGAGGTTAAGGGAAATCAACCTGATGACACTGGAAGACAGGAGACTTGGGGATATGATAACGACATATAAAATACTGAGAGGTATAGACAAGGTGGACAGACAGGATGTTCCAGAGATGGGACACAGCAGCAAGGGAAGTTGAAGACTCAGATGAATCACAGGGACGTTAGGAAGTATTTCTTCAGTCACATAGTAGTCAGGAAGTGGAATAGGTTGGGAAGTGATGTAGTTGAGGTAGGATCCATACCCAGCTTTAAGAAGAGGTATGATAAAGCTCACGGAGTGGGAAGAGTGACCGGGTAGCGGCCAGTTGATGAGGCGGGGCCAGGAGCTGTGAATTGACCCCTGCAACCACAATTAGGTGAGTACACACACACACAAATGTAAGAAACGGCATTCTGACATCTTAATAAGGAATCGTTCAGGACCCTGTACACTGTTCATTAGGCCCATATTGGAGTATGCAGCACCAGTTTGGAACTCACACCTAGCCAAGCATGTAAGGAAACTAGAGAAAGTGCAAATGTTTGCAACAAGACTAGTCCTGGAGCTAAGAGATATGTCCTACAAGGAGAAGTTAAGGGAAATCGACCTGACGACACTGGAGGACAGAAGAGATAGGGAGGACATGATAACATAAAATACTGAGAGGAATCGACAAAGTGGACAGACAGAATGTTCCAGAGATGGGACACAGCAACAAGGGGTCACAGTTGGAAGTTGAAGACTCAGATGAATCACAGGGATGTTAGGAAGTATTTCTTCAGTCACATAGTAGTCAGGAAGTGGAATAGTTAGGGATGTGATATAGTGGAGGCAATATCCATACATAGCTTTAAGAAGAGGTATGATAAAGCTCAAGGAGCAGGAAGAGTGGCCCAGTAGCGGCCAGTGAAGAGGCAGGGCCAGGAGCTGTGACTCAACCCTTGCAACCACAGGTAGGCGAGTACACATGCATGGGATACAGAAACAAGGTCACAATTGGAAGTTGAAAACTCAGACAAGTCAGAGATGTTAGGAAGTATTTCTGTAGTCATAAAGTTGTCAGGAAGTGGAATAGTCTGGCAAGCGATGTAGTGGAGGCAGGAACTATACATAGTTTTATGACGAGGTATGATAAAGCTCATGGAGTAGGGAGAGAGGACCTAGTAGCATTTAGTGAAGAGGTGGGGCCAGGAGCTATGTATCAACCCCTGCAACCACAAGTAGATTAGTACACACTTGCCAGCATACATAGTGTATGGGGAACATCAGCATTGCCTTGATCAGTGACTGTTAGCAAGACCAGTTAGGTGTAACCAATAATTGGTCAAACCCTGGGTGTAATGGAGTTAAATCTGAGAGGAGCAGTGTCATGCACCTTCCCCCACTCATCCCTCCCCCATCCTGCAGCAGCAGCAGCAACTTCAAATCATATAAAAAATTCACTAGCAACAATAGTAGCTTCAGTAGCAGCAGAAGCTGCAGCATTAGTAGCAACAGCATATGTAATAGCAGCTACTGCTGTAGCTGTAGCAGTGGAATATTATCATTCCAGTCCCCATCTCGAGTAATAATACGGACTTTCATGGTAAAATTAGATTTGTTTAACATAAAAATCTTGTATTACATTCAGGAAATTATCATCCTGGTCTGCATCTCAGGTTATAACATGGAATCTTGTTCAAAAATTAGATCTGTTTAACATAATTTTTTGCATAATGATTCTTGTGGCCCATATCTTGGATAAATGAGGGATGACTGTTTATATTAATTATTTTCTAGTACACTAGGGCCCCACTTATGCAGTGGGTTAGGTTCCAGGCTATCGCCGAAAAGCAGAACGCCATTTTTTCCATTTATAAATGCCAGACAACAAGTTTACACTAAATTATATTTAGTAATAGAACTAGGCATTAAAAACACAAAGTAAAATACATACACAGTACACTTATTACTTATCTTAAAAGTATTTGTAATCCTAATGTAGGGTGAGAGGTGAGTAGTACTTATTTGTAGGAAGTCAGGTGTAGGTAGCCCTCGCTCCCTGTCTCATACTTAATATACAATATTTAAAACAGCCCAGAGAGTTAAAATACACATACAGTACACTCATTATTTACCTTAAAATATGTGTAGTCTTAATGTAGGAAGAGAGGTGAGTAGTATTTATTTGTAGGAAGTAAGTGTTGGTAGCCGGTAGGTGTAGCCCGCCTGGGCTACTCTTACCGGCTACCTACACTGTGGCCCAGAGCCATATTATTGGCATCGACATACCTTGTTCACTGAATTTAATAATTTCTAACAACTACCTTTAGATGCCATCATAAACGAAGGGAGAAGTAATGAATTATTCATGCCGAAAATTGAAACCAAAAGCGGAGTGGGGGAGTGGCTGGGCCAAACGCAGATTCATACACGTTTTCTCTGGTACCTGACCAGAGAAAATGTAATGTTGTCCCTCCACCTGGCTACCACACAGGTCCACAAGCATTATCAGAGCATATATAAAATATGCAGTAAATGCCAGACAACAAGTTTACACTAACTTATGTTAAGTTAGCAATAGAAATAGGCATTAAAAACACAATAAAAGTTAAGATACACACAGAGTACACTTATTACTTACCTTAAAATATTAATATTAATGTGTGAGAGGTGAGTGGCAGGGTGTTTATTGAATAAAATCAGAATGGCACACCATCATCCTCTAACTTGGCACTTAAAGCAAGAGGCTAAAACTCCTCTTTTTATCACAGCTAACTAGTTAACGAAAGAGTAAACGAGAGAGAGAACGAGATCGTTCAGACAATGTAAGAACACAAATGAACAGTTAGTGGGCGATCACTTTGTCAAGCAAAATAAATGCGTATTAATGTGTGTACTTTTAGCTCATTCATGTATGTTTGTAAGAGTTTGTAAAACTTTTACCTCGCAATATTTTTTTATTATAATACTAATTGCCTCACAATACAAATACTCTTATATTGTGTACAAGTTAGTACAGAATAAACAAACAGCAACACTCCCATTCTCATGCAATGCCATTTTTTGAGTGAATGAAGATGATGATGATATTATCATCATAATAAAAAAGCACTAAACCCACAAGGGTCGTGAATTGCTATGTATAGAGTGAAGGCATACGAAAGGAATATATTTCTACAGTTATCCCCCAGTGTTTGACTAGAGAAAATGTAATTCTTCTGACACTACCTACTGTAGTGTAAAGCACCCTTCTGGCAAGACAGTGATGGAGTGAATGATGGTGTAAGTTTTTCTTTTTCGGGCCACCCTGCCTTGGTGGGAATCGGCCAGTGTGATAATAATAATAATAATAACTACCTACACAGCCGCTTTGTAAACAAATCTCATATTTACGTCAATTTTTATTCTGTGAGTGTGTGTATCATGTTTATATGCTATGTAACATGTTTCTTATATAATTTTGAGGAAAATGTCAGAGGGATTAATGAAAATGTGTATATTAATGTAAAATTAGACATTTAATATGCCCAAGAGTGATGATTATTAAGTACTATTGGCATCATGAGTAGAGAGACTCTTAGTGATTTAAATGTGTACCTGCACACCAGCACAGTGTGTAAGTATATTTAGGTATAGGTACACATAAGTATAATTATCAGAGTACATATAAAATATGCAATAACTGTAAAACACTTGAAATTTTGGAAAGTTTCCAGACATAATACATGTGGTCATGGAGGGTGTAAACAAACTGGGTGGGGTGTGCTGTATTTGAAAGACCGCTTGCCATATAGCAAATTTTGGTCATAATTTGACATCGCTGTATTAGCGGAATGCAGTAAGGTGAAACGCCGTAAAGCAGGTCCCTACTGTATTTGTATAAAGCATGTTTACTGATTTGTTTATATAGTGTTGTCAGCATTGAACTTTAAATGTATTGTTTCAAAACTGTGTGCTGCTGGCAGCAACAGTCAGGTTGATCAGGTAGTCTACAGTGAACCTTGTCTCCAAACTGACCATGGAGGGTGTAAAAACTCTCAAAATTTATGACAAGTATGTAGGTACAGTCTCAGACCGGGCTGTGGGGGCTTTGACCTCCGAAACCATCTCCAGGTAAACAGTAAACAAACTTGGGTTTCTTAAATTTTTTCAATATAGAAGTAGGACTCAGATAAGTAAGGACCAAACTTTATGTAATAATGAAAGAGTTATCCAATTTATTGCCTACTATATAAAGCAGATACTAGTTACAAAAAATGTTCTAAGACAAACATCACAAATGAAGGTCAGGTCAGATATTTGATTTTTACTTTTCCTTCGTCCTTTTAATGCAGGTACAAACGAATTGAGGGCCAAATACAATGGTCGATGCAATGAAGTTGAGTTATGCCCAAGCCAGTGCCACTGTGAAGGAACCCGGGTTGACTGCTCAGGACGTGACCTGACCTCTGTACCAGATGACTTGCCTGCTGTTACTACTACTCTGTAAGACAAAAACTTTAGTTTAAGTTTTAGCCTTTACATTCTTTAATAACCTCTTTATTTCTTTTATAATGTAGTCTTTCATGTTCTCCATACTTTAGAATTGCTTCTATTACAGTACCAAGTGAATGCCTCTCCACACCATGGATTTGGAATATGTACAGTATTTTGGATGATTGGTATTGTTGTTAAGTATGGTGCAACATTATTTGGTGCATAGCAATTTTTTATATATATATAATGTTTTGCTCTGGGTGGAGACTTATCCAGTGTTGAAAAGCTTGGTAAGACTTTACCAATTGTTTGGTCTGCACTAAATTCCTCTCTACTTTAGTGGGACATGGCCTGTATATAATGATTATAATGTAGGCTGAGTGACCCAGCTGCAATACTAATACTAAACATATCTAGTTTTTGTGATGAGGCCAATCAAATTTCAGTGATTATTATCTTAATCATAATTTAGCAAAAACCGTTCAACTGGAAATGTGTACATGAACTACTTAGCCCACCATTAATTATATCTGATGAAAATTTCTTGTTGGTCAGTGTCATAATTTTTATTATATTATTTATATCTATTTTTTATTGTATATTACTGTTTTTCTTCATAAAATGCAATACATTTGGCATGAGTTTGAAAATATAATTTTGTGAAGGCACTTTCTTTACAGTGTACTACATCATTCAGGGTAGAACTAAATTTGAAGTATAATGTACAAGATTTTTTAAGGTGAGAATTGAAACTGCCAGTTGGTGTTAACATTAAAGAAAGAATAGTAATAATATTAATGTGTAATGTGTAAATATTCATCTACAGAATAACCCATTATACTAGCATAAAGAATGCTCAAAATCTTGTGTTCACTACCTGTATGGGTTTTAAACTCTTAATAAATTTAATATTCTGAATATTTTGACAAAGAAATATTGTTTGTTCAAGTAATTTTATTTGATGTATTTTAACCCTTTAACTCTCGCGACCCCAAATCCTAAGGTGTCTGTGTCACAGAATTTTCAGGAACAAAACAAATCTTATGAAATGATAGAGAATCTTTTCCCAGTGTTAATGACACCAAAAATACGAAATTTTATAGAAAACTTGTGGAATTACACTCTCACGAAGTTAGCGATCTCAGTGATGTTTACACATCAGCGATTTTGCGCACTTTGAGCTCTATTTTCGGCCAATTGCATTGTTCCAGTCGACCAAACTCATAGCTATATCTTTAGAACTCCATTTGTTCTATCGATTGAGTACAAGAAACTGCCCATTTACCAATTTCAACTACCCAATAAAAGTGGTCAGAAATTGGCAGTTTGGCAATTTCATGCACATTAAAAAATATGCCAATTTCAAAATAGGGTCCAGAATAAACAGTGCAGACATTCCTGGCAATAAAATAACATTTTCTCTGTTCATCAGTCATGTCTCCAGGCCCCTCTTATATTACTCTTGCTTTCTATTTTGAATTTTTATTCACACAAAAAATAGAAGATTTACTGTTATACAGACTACTCCATTATTGTAATAATTGTATAAATAATGTCAACCCATTTGTGACTGTGTATTAGAATGGCTAGTTGGACACTTACTAGACAATGACGTCTTTTGTTTACTCTTGAACATTGGCAAAAATCGAACATTTCCACTACTTTGAGCTCAATTTCAAGGTCCTTTACATCGTGAAACCAATCAAAATCATCTCTATTTCTGTAATATATCTTCTATCAAATGAGATGAAGAAAATGAGAATAAAACCATAAATACTACATGAAAATACACCTCAAAGTTGGCATTTTAATCCAAAAACACGGTTGGAGGTTTTTTCTCATTATGCACTGCATGCTGCAAGATTTTATTTTATACTGTGCACACTGACCACACAGACCTCACATGTGGGCCTACCAACTTTTTCTCCCGCTTGATTTGAAGCCGCTAGAATTTTGGAGCATGAATACAGAGGGGAGGAAACATTTTGACGTGTTTCCTCAAACCTGTTATCATGTTCACCTAGCAGCAAATAGGTATACCTGGGTGTTAGTTGACTGGTGTGGGTCACATCCTGGGGGACAAGACTGAGGACCCCAATGGAAATAAGACCCAATCCTTGATGACGCACTGACTTTCTTGGGTTATTCTGGGTGGCTAACCCTCTGGGGCTAAAAATCCAAAGAAAATCTTATCTTACGTCAAAGGGTTTAGAGGAGCTAAGGTAAAGACTAATACTGTACAAGGTTTAAAATGGCTTGGGGTTGAAAATTATTTGAAGCTGATAGAGAGATCACTACCTTCAATGGCCTATGAGTTCATCTAACCATAAGAAAATATAGCTTGCAGACCCTAGAGAATCCTTTGTTGAATATTATCCTCCTAGGAATTTTCAACTCTCCTTATTTTACTTAAAAAAATTGCTGCCCAATATTATTATGCTAGTAAAACCACCTAAATCTAATTTTTTTTTTTACAGTTGTCCTGTATACCAGTATCTTTACAGTGAAAATTGTCAAGAAGCTGTCTTGTTATTTATAGCAGGTGCTAAAGTACTGTGTGATGCAAGTTAATAAGGGGGGTTTTACTGAATACACAGTTTTTTGATAATGAATTACCAACAGCAATAACAAGTACATAAAAAGGTTTGAGAGAATGGTCAATAATTTGATAGATAATTGTTGACCTTTCTGATTATACAAAAATTGTAAACTCCCCAAAATTGCATCTCGTGTACCATATACCCAATACCCAAAGAAAGAAAATTTGTGTTTACAGTTGACTGACATAATACAGTACAGTGGACCCCTGGTTTTCTTAATTAATCCATTCAATCTCCTGCAAGACCAGGACCCACACGTTACTGAATTCACAAACACAATGAGTAACTGCATGTTGCTACCAACAGTAACAAAACCTACAAGAGTTAGAGACTAGTGTTTCCCTACTTGACCACATCTGGACCAACACCATATCCCCTTTAAAATCAGGCATAATTACAGATAATACCACAGACCACTACCCTACTTTCCTCATAACAACTCTTGGTAAAATACCCCAAGACACTACTAAAGTCACCTTCAGACTTCACAATGAGGCAGCCATTAATAACTTCACAACAGCAGTAACAAACATTGACTGGCACACTGAGCTAGAAAGCTATACAGATATTGACGAATGTTTTAATAATTTTCTAAAAAAGACCCAATACCTTTATAACAAGCACTGCCCTAAAAAAACTAAACAGATGACAGCTAAGAGACTGAACAGTCCCTGGCTAACACCCAGCATTCTCAAATCCATAAATACAAAACACCAATATGAAAAACAGTACAGAATGGGTCACATAACCAGAGACCAAACAAAACGTTACTCGTCAATCCTAACCAGCCTGATAAGAAGGGCAAAAAAATTGCATTATGAGAACAGATTATCCAACTTACGAGGTGATATAAAAAAGACCTGGAAAACCCTATCAGAAATTCTGGGAACAAAAAAGATATCACGAAATAGCGAAATAAAATTAGCAAAATCAGATGAACCCCAACTCCCACCAACAGAAACAGCAAACACTCAATGATTTCTTCTCCACTATAGGACAAAACCTTGCCAATAAAATCCCAAGCTCAGATACCCCACCAAATGACTACCTCACTGGCAACTACCCGAACACACTGTTCCTAGCTCCGACTAACCCATAAGTCTCCCTTATTATCAACGCACTAAAAACAAGGCAGGAGATTTAAATACCTTACCATCCTTTATATACAAAAAAGTGTCACAAGTACTATCACCAATCATTGCAACACTCTTTAACAAATCCATTGAATCCTCCACCTTCCCTACAGTTCTCAAAATAGCAAGGGTCACCCCGATCCACAAAGGAGGAGACCAAACAGAGTTGAATAACTATAGGCCAATATCCAACTTACACCCTCTCTCAAAAATCTTCGAAAAATTAATTCATAAACGAATCTACTCCTACCTCATCTCCCATAACATTCTCAACCCCTGCCAATTTGGATTCAGGCCTAATAAAAATACTAATGATGCTATCATACACATGCTAGAACATATATACACTGCAATAGAGAAAAAAGAAGTCCCACTGGGGATCTTCATTGACTTACGTAAAGCTTTTGATACAGTTGACCATGACTTGCTCCACGTAAAATTGGCACACTATGGTATTAGAGGGCACTCCCTCGATTACCTCAAGTCATACCTCAGCAACAGAAGCCAATATGTGTATGCAAATGGGGGCAAACTCTTCTGCACAACCAATTGCAGTTGGTGTCCCACAGGGAAGTGTCCTTGGCCCTCTTCTCTTTCTCCTATACATAAATGACCTACCAAATGCTTCGCAATTACTCAAACCCTCACTTTTTGCAGATGACACTACATACGTCTTCTCTCACCCGAGCCCAGTCACGCTAGCCAATACTGTAAACACCGAATTACAGAAAATATCTACCTGGATGAGGACTAACAAACTTACACTAAACATTGACAAAACCTACTTCATTCAGTTTGGTAACAGAGCTACAGATGTCCCTCTTAACATAATGATAAACGGATCACCTATCACAAAGCTAACAGAGGGAAAATTCTTAGGAATCCACTTTGATAATAGACTCAAATTTCATACACATATACAAAAAATTTCTAAGAAAATTTCCAAGACTGTAGGCATACTATCGAAGATACGGTACTATGTTCCACAGTCAGCCCTTCTGGCCCTTTATCACTCTCTTATTTACCCCTATCTCACCTATGGAATTTGTGCATGGGGCTCAACAACAATTAACTATCTCAGACCACTAATTACCCAACAAAAGGCTGCAGTCAGAATGATAACAAATTCTCACTACAGGCAGCACACTCCACCAATATTCAAAACACTCAACCTACTCACCATACAAAACATCCATACTTATTATTGCACTTATTACATACATAGAACACTTAACTCTGATATTAACCCTCCCCTCAAACATCTCCTTGCCAACCTCAACAGAACACATGACCATAACACAAGGCACAGATCACTCTTTGATGTTCCTCGTGTCCATCTCTCGCTATGCAAAAACTCAATGCACACAAAAGGCCCTAAAATCTGGAATTCATTACCTGTAAATATAAAAGAAACACTACCTGTTCATAAATTCAAGTCTCTTCTCAAAGATCACTTACTCACCCAAAACCAAATAAATACTGAATAACTGAACCTTATAAATTGTATATCTTAAATGTTTCTCACAATTATATCACATAAATGTTAAACCTAAAACCCAATCTAACTTTATTATTTTTTAAATACACTACCTAACAGAATACTCCATACGACTGAATGTACAACAATGCATGCAACCATATGACCTGTCTTTATAATACTCACTTGTGCTTTATAGTAATCTGTTTACAGTAATGTTTTATCACTGATTTCATCATTGCTTAGTTAATCTTAAGTTAATTTTAAGCCAGCCCGTAATGCTATGCATAGTATAAGTGGCTTTGGCATGCTGCTCTTATCTGCATTTTTTTGTACCTCTGTATGTGTGCTCAAATTGTAAATAAATAAAAAAAAAAGTGACTAAACCTAATTCTGACTAATTCCGAATTAATTTTCCCCATAAGAAATAATGGAAATCCAATTAATCCATTCCCAACACCCAAAAGTATTAAAAAAATTATTTTTTTTACATAAAATATACATTTCCCTACACAGAAAACAATGAGACATGCAGAATAAAACATTACTAAAATGACACTTAACTTTATTGAAGACTTATTGATGAGTGATGAGATGGGAGGAGGCAAGAGCATGGAGGTGTACTATTGTTTGGAAGGGGAATCCCCCTCCATAAGGACTTCAAGTACCAAGTCCTTTTCTGGGGTTACTTCCCTTCTTTGTTTTTTAATGCCACTAGGACCAGCTTGAGTCTCTGGACCCCTGTCGTTCAAAAAAAGTGTTCCAGAGAGGTCTGTTTCTGGCGTTTCTTTAAAACTTCCCTAAAATGGGACACAATATTGTTATTGTATGTGTTACCAACACGGCCTGCAACAGCTTTGTCAGGGTGATGTTCATCCATAAATGTTTGCACCTTTGTCCATATTGTACAAATGTCTTTAATCTTTGAAGAAGGCACCTTCCTCCTTCTCTCTTCCTCCTCTGAAGCAATTTTATGAGCTGTGGTCTGTTGCTGCTGCAGATGTAGGTCTTGCAGCTCTGTAGTGGTTAGCTCTTCATTGTGGTCCTCCACCAACTCTTCCATATCCTCCAAACTCACATCCAACCCCTTGGAATTTCCCAATGCCACAATAGATTTCACAACTGGCATAGGCTCCTCAGGGTCAGCCCCCAAACCCTTCAAAATCCCTCTTGTACACATTGTGGCCACAGCTTTCTCCAAGCAGAGTTCCAAGTCCTGCAAGTCACTCTCTCCCAAGCTTTACCTATAAGGTTTATGCAACTGAAGATACTGAAGTGATTTTTCCAGAACTCTCTTAGGGTCAGTTCAGTGTCTGAGGTCACTTCAAAGCACTTTTGAAACACTGCTTTGGTGTACAGCTTTTTGAAATTTGAAATGACCTGCTGGTCCATGGGCTGGAGGATAGTAGTAGTATTAGGGGGCAATAACTTCACTTTGATGAAATGAAACTCCTGCACCCTTTGCTCTTCCAAGTCTGGAGGATGAGTAGGAGCATTGTCCATTACCAGGAGGCACTTGAGTTCTAATTTATTTTCCAGGAGGTATTTTTTCACACTGGGGCCAAACACTCCATGGAACCAATCAAGGAAAATGTCCCTCGTGACCCATGCCTTTCACATCACACACAATTTACTCTTGATGACAATGTTTTTCTTGAACAATGGGATTTTCAGAGTGATAAACCAGTAAAGGCTTCATTTTGAAATCCCCACTATCATTACTACAAAACATGAGAGTTAGCCTATCTTTCATAGGCTTGTGTCCTGGGAGTGCCTTTTCCTCCTGAGTAATGTATGTCCTCTTTGGCATTTTCTTCCAAAACAGGCCTGTTTTGTCACAATTGAACACTTGGCGTTTGAATTTTTCAGCCTCTATGTACCTCTTGAAGTCCTGAACATATTTTTCAGCTGCTTTTTTGTCAGAACTGGCAGACTCGCCATGCCTTATTACACTGTGTATGCCACTTTGATTTTTAAAGCCCTCAAACCAGCCTTTGCTGGCCTTACATTCATCAATATCAGCACTAGTTCCAGGCATTTTCTTTGAGATCATCATGCAACTGCCTGCCTTTTCACATGTTTAATTGACTGATACACAAATAACCCGCACATAAAAGAGAGAAGCTTAGGACGACGTTTCGGTCCGACTTGGACCATTGACAAAGTCACACTAACCAGAAGTGTTAGTTAAAGATTAGCCGGTATTCTCCCGGCCCGGGCCTTTTCCAAGTGGTGGCCCGGCCAACCAGAAGTGGAGCAGGACGGCTATATATAGGCAGGAAGAGGTGGTGGTAGTAGTAGTAGTAGTACAAGAATGGTATATAATACCGACAAGATGAAATTAAGACACATGCGCAACACCTGGGCATCCCTATCGTAGACGTTTCGCCATCCAGCCAGCCACTGGATGGCGAAACGTCCACAACAAAGACAACCAGATGCCGCACATGTCTTAATTTCATCAGTAGTTGTAGTAGTAGTAGAAGAGGTAGTGGTAGAAGTGGGAAATAAGGAGGACGAGCCAGTCAAATACAAAGGGGAGCACTGCAAGAGAGCTAGGTGCCCACTGAGGGAGAGCAAGCGCAGAGGTGCGTGAAAGGGGAAGTGGGAAATAAATGAAGAAGGCTCGTCCTCCTTATTTCCCACTTCTACCACTACCACTACCTCTTCTACTATTACTACTACTACTACTATTACTACTGATGAAATTAAGACATATGTGCGGGGTCTGGTTGTCTTTGTTGTGGACGTTTCGCCATCCAGTGGCTGGCTGGATGGTGAAACGTCTATGATAGGGATGCCCGGGTGTTGCGCATGTCTTAATTTCATCTTGTCTGTATTATATACCATTCTTGCTGCTGCTGCTGCTGCTGCTGCTGCTGCTGCTGCTGCTGCTGCTGCTGCTGCTGCTGCTGCTGCTGCTGCTGCTGCTGCTGCTGCTGCTGCTGCTGCTGCTGCTGCTGCTGCTGCTGCTGCTGCTGCTGCTGCTGCTGCTGCTGCTGCTGCTGCTGCTGCTGCTGCTGCTGCTGCTGCTGCTGCTGCTGCTGCTGCTGCTGCTGCTGCTGCTGCTGCTGCTGCTGCTGCTGCTGCTGCTGCTGCTGCTGCTGCTGCTGCTGCTGCTGCTGCTGCTGCTGCTGCTGCTGCTGCTGCTGCTGCTGCTGCTGCTGCTGCTGCTGCTGCTGCTGCTGCTGCTGCTGCTGCTGCTGCTGCTGCTGCTGCTGCTGCTGCTGCTGCTGCTGCTGCTGCTGCTGCTGCTGCTGCTGCTGCTGCTGCTGCTGCTGCTGCTGCTGCTGCTGCTGCTGCTGCTGCTGCTGCTGCTGCTGCTGCTGCTGCTGCTGCTGCTGCTGCTGCTGCTGCTGCTGCTGCTGCTGCTGCTGCTGCTGCTGCTGCTGCTGCTGCTGCTGCTGCTGCTGCTGCTGCTGCTGCTGCTGCTGCTGCTGCTGCTGCTGCTGCTGCTGCTGCTGCTGCTGCTGCTGCTGCTGCTGCTGCTGCTGCTGCTGCTGCTGCTGCTGCTGCTGCTGCTGCTGCTGCTGCTGCTGCTGCTGCTGCTGCTGCTGCTGCTGCTGCTGCTGCTGCTGCTGCTGCTGCTGCTGCTGCTGCTGCTGCTGCTGCTGCTGCTGCTTCTTCTTCTTCTTCTTCTTCTTCTTCTTCTTCTTCTTCTGCTTCTTCTGCTTCTTCTGCTTCTTCTTCTGCTTCTTCTGCTTCTTCTTCTTCTTCTTCTTCTTCTTCTTCTTCTTCTTCTTCTTCTTCTTCTTCTTCTTCTTCTTCTTCTTCTTCTTCTTCTTCTTCTTCTTCTTCTTCTTCTTCTTCTTCTTCTTCTTCTTCTTCTTCTTCTTCTTCTTCTTCTTCTTCTTCTTCTTCTTCTTCTTCTTCTTCTTCTTCTTCTTCTTCCACCTCTTCCTGCCTATATATAGCCGTCCTGCTCCACTTCTGGTTAGTGTGACTGTCAATGGTCCAAGTCGGACCGAAACGTCGTCGTAAGCTTCTCTTTTATGTGCGGGTTATTTGTGTGTCGTTCCAGTCATGTTATTGTGCCTTTTTTTGTTATTTAATTGACTGCATAACACTATCTCCTGATAATTGTTTCTTGTTGATCCACATCAGCAACAGTCTCCACATTTTCCAGTATTTACGATCTCTGTTTTGTAAGCATATTTGCACCTTTTGCAACAACAACTTCCTTGATTTCCTTTTTGTTGGCCAGGATAAAGAGATGGTTGTATGAGGTTTTATACAACCTGGCCAGCTCGGCGACAACCACTCCATTTTCATATTTTGCAATGATCTCTTTCTTGAATTCTATAGTGTTCCTCGCCCTCTTTACCAAAGGGTTGGCACTAGAAGCTTTCTTTGGGCCCATGGTGGCTTATTTAGCAGGTACACGCACTAAAAAGAATGGAATAATACAAAATGTATCATATGAACATGTGGGATTGTCCTCATTTGCTGGTAAACAATGGCACACTGGCTGTATGTGGAGTGTCCCGTTACCGAGCCAATATTTTGATGAAAAAACGCTACTTATTTTGAATATTACTTGTTCCAGTGACGACGTAATCCGGGGTCCACTCTAGTTACATTCCTAAAAATGGCTTGTATTTAAAGAATGTATAGAAAAATAGGGTTACACTCATTAGACCCCACAGAAAAGCCAGGTGCCTTATTGTTCAGTTGTACCACTCATTGCAACTGTATGGATGTTATAAAAGTCCTGGGGAATTTGTGCATGGGGCTCAACAACAAGTAACCATCTCAGACCACTAATTACCCAACAAAAGGCTGCAGTTAGAGATAACAAATTCTCACTATAGTCCACCAATATTCAATACACTAAACCTATTCACCATACAAAACATTCATACTTATTACTGCACCTATTACATACATAGAACACTTAACTCTGAGTCAACAGAACACATGACCATAACACAAGGCACAGATCACTCTTTGATGTTCCTCGTGTCCATCTCACACTTTGCAAAAACTCAATGCACATAAAAGGCCCTGGTTAGAATAGTTGGGGTGAGATGGTTCAGTGGGGGTGTGAGACCAAATGGTGGATGGGTGGGGGCAGGAACTGGGGGGGTGGAGGATGCTGGAGTGGAGGGATGTAGGGGTGGAGACTGGAAGTGACGAGGCGGTGTGATGGTAACCATGTGGGTGGCAGTGTAGGTGGCATGATGTGGGTGGTGTTAGGTTGTGAGGGCCAAGGGTAAGGTGTGGGTAGGGAACTGTGGGAGTAGAGCTGTGTGTTGAAGCTGTGAGGGAGTGGCACAAGTGAAAAATGTAACTGCCAGTGGCCTGGTGTGTATGATGTGGATAATGAGTGACTAGGTGGGTGAATATGTGGTTGGTGCTGTAAGCATTAATGAGGGTGGTTGGGAAATAGTGATTAGATACATGGATGGCATGTTAAGGTAAAAAGTTTAATAGTATCAGTCAGTTCATGGGAAAATGGGGGGGGGGGGTGAGGGGGTGGGGCTGGACAAGATGTGGTCTTGAGGTAGTGGGGAATGTGGCCCTGGCATAAGCATATGGCTGGGGGGGGGGGGACAAAGAATTATTGTATGGGGGGATTGTGTGGGTGGAGGCTGTTGGTTGGTGTGGGTGATGGCATGTGACCGTAGGGAAGTTATGTGTGTGGAAATATATACATTTCATTTTTTCAGGTCAGTTTTGGTACTCGTTGCATAAGCTTGTATCTGGGTCTCATTTCTCTTAATTGTATGAATTGATGCCTCATTTAGGCTGTAGGGTAGTGCCAACTCCATCATGTGTGCACTACTTTTCAACTTATCTAATAGTATCACAATTTTCTTCGAAACAGCAAGACTTTCACGCTTATGCTTCTTCAGTTCAAGAATCTTTCACATTCATCTTGGTGCCATGGTTACTATCCAGAAACGAGATGAGATGATGAAAAGATCAAAAGTCAGTTCACTAACACAGGCTGAATGTGGTTTTGAATGTGTATGAATGAAGCACTTGGTGAGGGAGGTTGTGGTATATATTTTTTATTAGGCAATGGGGGTCGAAGAGGTATGGGGTAGGTTTAAAAATGTAGTGTTAGTGTTCAGCAGAAGTTTGTGGTTACAAGAAAGTGGGTGCGGGAGGGAAGAGGAGCGATTG
Source organism: Cherax quadricarinatus (assembly GCF_038502225.1). NCBI lineage: Eukaryota > Metazoa > Arthropoda > Malacostraca > Decapoda > Parastacidae > Cherax > Cherax quadricarinatus. Next base: position 8,826,353 of record NC_091343.1, on the reverse strand, counting down.
GTGGGATGATGATGTAAAGAGAGTAGTAAGGGAGAAAAAGTTAGCATATGAGAAGTTTTTACAAAGTAGAAGTGATGCAAGGAGGGAAGAGTATATGGAGAAAGAGAGAGGTTAAGAGAATGGTGAAGCAATGTAAAAAGAGAGCAAATGAGAGAGTGGGTGAGATGTTATCAACAAATTTTGTTGAAAATAAGAAAAAGTTTTGGAGTGAGATTAACAAGTTAAGAAAGCCTAGAGAACAAATGGATTTGTCAGTTAAAAATAGGAGAGGAGAGTTATTAAATGGAGAGTTAGAGGTATTGGGAAGATGGAGGGAATATTTTGAGGAATTGTTAAATGTCGATGAAGATAGGGAAGCTGTGATTTGGTGTATAGGGCAAGGAGGAATAACATCTTGTAGGAGTGACGAAGAGCCAGCTGTGAGTGTGGGGGAAGTTCATGAGGCAGTAGGTAAAATGAAAGGGGGTAAAGCAGCCAGGATTGATGGGATAAAGATAGAAATGTTAAAAGCAGATGGGGATATAGTTTTGGAGTGGTTGGTGCAATTATATAATAAATGTATGGAAGAGGGTAAGGTACCTAGGGATTGGCAGAGAGCATGCATAGTTCCTTTGTATAAAGGCAAAGGGAACAAAAGATAGTACAAAAATTATAGGGGGATAAGTCTGTTGAGTATACCTGGTAAAGTGTATGGTAGAGTTATTATTGAAAGAATTAAGAGTAAGACGGAGAATAGGATAGCAGATGAACAAGAAGGCTTTAGGAAAGGAAGGGGGTGTGTGGACCAAGTGTTTACAATGAAACATATAATTGAACAGTATTTAGATAAGGCTAAAGAGGTTTTTGTGGCATTTATGGATTTGGAAAAGGCTTATGACAGGGTAGATAGGGGGGGCAATGTGGCAGATGTTGCAGGTGTATGGTGTACGAGGTAGGTTACTGAAAGCAGTGAAGAGTTTTTACGAGGATAGTGAGGCTCAAGTTAGAGTATGTAGGAAAGAGGGAGATTATTTACCAGTAAAAGTAGGCCTTAGACAAGGATGTGTGATGCCACCGTGGTTGTTAAATATGTTTATAGATGGGGTTGTAAGAGAAGTAAATGCGAGGGTCTTGGCAAGAGGCGTGGAGTTAAAGGATAAAGAATCACACATAAAGTGGGAGTTGTCACAGTTGCTCTTTGCTGATGACACTGTGCTCTTGGGAGATTCTGAAGAGAAGTTGCAGAGGTTGGTGGATGAATTTCGTAGGGTATGCAAAAGAAGAAAATTAAAAGTGAATACAGGAAAGAGTAAGGTTATGAAGATAACAAAAGATTAGGTGATGAAAGATTGGATATCAGATTGGAGGGAGAGAGTATGAGAGTGGACGTGTCAGCGGATGGGTCTATGAAAGATGAGGTGAATCATAAAACTGATGAGGGGAAAAGGGTGAGCGGTGCACTTAGGAGTCTGTGGAGACAAAGAACTTTGTCCTTGTAGGCAAAGAGGGGAATGTATGAGAGTATAGTTTTACCAACGCTCTTATATGGGTGTGAAGCATGGGTGATGAATGTTGCAGTGAGGAGAAGGCTGGAGGCAGTGGAGATGTCATGTCTGAGGGCAATGTGTGGTGTGAATATAATGCAGAGAATTCGTAGTTTGGAAGTTAGGAGGAGGTGCGGGATTACCAAAACTTTTGTCCAGAGGGCTGAGGAAGGGTTGTTGAGGTGGTTTGGATATGTAGAGAGAATGGAGTGAAACAGAATGACTTCAAGAGTGTATCAGTCTGTAGTGGAAGGAAGGCGGGGTAGGGGTCGGCCTAGGAAAGGTTGGAGGGAGAGGGTAAAGGAGGTTTTGTGTGCGAGGGGCTTGGACTTCCAGCAGGCATGCGCGAGCGTGTTTGATGGGAGTGAATGGAGACAAATGGTTTTTAATACTTGACTGCTGTTGGAGTGTGAGCAAAGTAACATTTATGAAGGGATTCAGGGAAACTGGCAGGCTGGACTAGAGTCCTGGAGATGGGAAGTTCAGTGCCTGCACTCTGAAGGAGGGGTGTTAATGTTGCAGTTTAAAAACTGTAGTGTAAAGCACCCTTCTGGCAAGACAGTGATGGAGTGAATGATGGTGAAAGTTTTTCTTTTACAGGCCACCCTGCCTTTTTGGGAATCGGCCAGTGTGCTAATAAAAAAAAAAAGAATAATATAATACGTGTAATAATAATACATGTATAAAAATAATGTACTACTACTACTACTACATAATAATAATAATAATAATAATAATAATAAGACAGCTTCAAAAGGCCATCACTAGATGGCAGTGTTTACCTCAACATAGAGGGAGTGGTTGTGGCCTCCTCCACCTGTTACATAATGGCATATTTTATTCATTTTAGAGTATATATCAGGTTTCTGTGTTATTTATATTGTTTGTTATTTCATATTAGATGAACTGTGATAGACAAAAAGCTGGAGAGTTGATGATAGCGAAATATTCAAGGGGGTATTTTGTCCTGTCTCCAGACAATCTCTTGTGGGCCGCTTCCGCCATGTATATAATGACATACTTCATTCATTCTAGAGTATATATCAGGTTTCTATGTTATTTACATTGTTTGTCATATTAGATGAACATCTCATACTATGAAAAAACTCGATGCACATAAAATGCCCAAAAATCTGGATTTCACTACCTGTGAATATAAAAGAAACACTTTATAAATTCATGTCTCTTCTTAGAAATCACTTACTCACCCACAACCAAATAAAAACTGAATAATAGTATCACATAAATGTTTAACCTGTGACTCAATCAAACAGAATACTCCATTCTGCTGAATGCATAGCAACACGGTAAAAGACCATATGACCTGTCTTTGAAATACTCATTTGTGCTAAATTGTTAACTGTTTACAACAATGTTTACCACTGAATATATCATTGCTTAGTTAATCTTAAGTTAATTTTAAGCCAGCCCATAATGCTCTGCATACAAGGGGCTTTAGCATGTTACACTTAACCACTGTATTTCCTTGTACTTCTATGTATCATGTTCAAATTAATAAAGAAAAAAAATAAAATAAAAAAACTGTGATAGATAAATAAGCCGTAGAGTTGATGATAGCGAAATACAGTGGAACCTCAAATTTCAAACGTATCGCTTATCGAACTCTTCGAAAATAGAGCCCTTTTTTCGAAGCAACTTTGCCCCTATTTTCGAACCGCTGGGTACTGGACCTGTCCGGCAGCCTGCTCTGTCCGTGTCCCCACGCAGGTGCCGTGAGCCAGTCTGGTTTTGTTGATGCTCGAGTGAACACTAACCTGTGCTCTCATTCAAAGATTTTATGATTGCACCTACCATCCGACTTACGACTGAGTTCGGTTCCGAGAAACCGGTCGTAAGTCGAAATGGTCATATGTCTAACTTTACTACTGAATATCAACAAAACATTTTTGTAATGACTTTATTTTATTGTTTTACTTTACTTTTTATGTTGTTAGTACTGTATTTTATACTGTAAGGTTTAGGATAAACACTGTGTACAACACAAATAGTTGTTTATTTCCCAGAAATTTGGCATAAAAAACACAGTCGTAAGTCGAGCAGGTTGTAAGTCGGATGGTAGGTGTATTTCATTGTGTTTAGTGTTTGTGGGACTGTGAAATTAGCTACAATGGGCCCAAAGAAACTTGCTAGTGGTACCCCTGTGGTAAAGAAAGTGAGAAGCACCATAGATGTGAAGGAGGAAATAATACAGAGGTGGAATGATGTTCAAATGTTTGTGGAGAAGTACCACCCTGAGCAAGCTGAAACAAGCCATCTTTGCACCAAGTTCAGTGACAGAACCATGTCCCATTTTAGAGAAAACTTAGAGGTGCCAGAAACAGGACTGTGGACAGTTATTTTGTGAGACAGGGGTCCAGTGACTCTCAAGCTGGTCCTAGTGGCATTAAAAGACAGAGAAGGGAAGTAACCCCAGAGAGGGCTTTGATACCTGAAGTCCTCATGGAGGGAGATTCTCCTTCCAAACACTAACCACAACTCCCTCTCTCCTCCTCCCTATCTTCCAGATGCCATCACCAGTCTTCAGTAAAGGTAAGTAAAATATTTTATGTTTGTTTAAATTTATTAATACATAATTGAACACTATATTTGTTGTGTGTATGTAAAACTATAATTAATCTCTATAAAATATATTTTTTTGTGAATGTTTTTGGGTTTCTGAAACTGATTAATTGTATTTCCATTATTTCTTATGGGAAATATTGCTTTGCTTTTCAGACTTTTCGAATTTAGAACTAACTCCTGGAACGGATTAAGTTCGATATTTGAGGTTCCACTGTATTCAAGAAACATTTTGCCCTGTCTCCAGACAAACACTCGTCGGCCGACGTCACTACATATATAATGACATATTTCATTCATTCTAGAGTATATATCAGGTTTCTGTGTTGTTTATATTGTTTATTATGTCATATTAGATGAACTGTGATAGATAAATAAGCCATATAGATGATATTAGCGAAATTATTAAAGAAGTATTTTGTCCAGTCTCCAGACAAACTCTCGTCCACCACCGACACCGCCCATACCACTACGTGAATTACATGTTTTATTCATTTTAGAGTAAATACATTAGGTTTCTATGTTATTTATATTGTTTATTATGTCATATTAGATGAAGTGAGATAGATAAATAAGCCTTAGAGTTGATATTAGTGAAATTATTGAAGCACAGAATTCCACTGGAACGGATTAATTGCATTTCAATTAATTTAAATGAGGAAAATTGACTCTGCAAACGAGCAAATCCAGTTGCAAGCAAGGTCATGGAATGGATTAAACTTCCAAGTAGAGGTTCCACTGTATATATATGTTGGAGTGTGAGCAGGGTAATATTTAGTGAAGGGATTCAGGGAAACCGGTTATTTTCATATAGTCGGACTTGAGTCCTGGAAAGGGGAAGTACAATGCCTGCACTTTAAAGGAGGGGTTTGGGATATTGGCAGTTTGGAGGGATATGTTGTGTATCTTTATACGTATATGCTTCTAAACTGTTGTATTCTGAGCAGCTCTGCAAAAGCAGTGATAATGTGTGAGTGTGGTGAAAGTGTTGAATGATGATGAAAGTATTTTCTTTTTGGGGATTTTCTTTCTTTTTTGGGTCACCCTGCCTCGGTGGGAGACGACCAACTTGTTGAAAAAAAAAAATATATATATATATATATATATAAAATAAAATTTTCCATGGAAGTAGAACAGAATTCTTCCTCCGTAAGCCATGTGTGTTGTAAGAGGCGACTAAAATGCCGGGAGCAAGGACCTAGTAACCCCTTCTCCTGTATAGATTACTAAATTTAAAAAGAGAAACGTTTGTTCTTCTTTTTGGGCCACCCTACCTTGGTGGGATACGGCTGGTTTGTTGAAAAAAAATATATATATATATATACATATATATATCACACACACACACTCAAACATCTGGGTTTCCTCTATTTTCTTAATACAATGTAGTTCTTGTTCTTGTTTATTTCCTCTTATCTCCATGGGAAAGTGGAAAAGAATTCTTCCTCTGTAAGCCATGCATGTCATAAGAGGTGACTAAAATGCTGAAATCAAGAGGCTAGTAACCCCTTTTCCTATATACATTATTAAATTTAAAAAAACTCATTTTTCTCTTTGGGTCACCCTGCTTTGGTGGGATATAGCTGGTTTGATGAAAGAAAGGAGTTGTTTTGGTTCAGGGACCTTGATAACTTCTAACACACATGGAGGTTGTGTACATTATATAGGCCTCCCTGTAAGACAATGGACTTGCCTGAGGCTCACTGTGAAATGGAGGGAAAAGGATGCAGCATGTACCATATTTACCCTTGAAGGTACTCCACCTTGTAAACCAAATTTACAGTGTGCTCACCTAAACTATGCCATAATTTTGCAACTATTTTATAGCAAAAATGTGCTAACAGATTGTGTTACTTGATGATCTACTGTATTTATTTAAGTATGCATTTACTGGTACTGTATTTACTCTGCTCAGGCACAAAAGCTTAACAGTTGTGAATAAGCTGCTGTAAAGCACTACCCATAAGTTGTCAGTACCTATTAATATGTAAACAGTAGTCATACTTTTTTTTTCTTTCGACAAACTGGCCATATCCCACCGAGGCAGGGTGGCCCAAAAAGAAAAATGAAAGTTTTTCTTTTTAAATTTAGTAATTTGTACAGGAGAAGGGGTTACTAGCCTATTGCTCCTGGCATTTTAGTCGCCTCTAACAACACTCGTCGCTTACTGAGGAAGAATTCTGTTCCATTTCCCCATGGAGATAAGAGGAAACAAATAAGAACAAGAACTAGTAAGATAATAGAAGAAAACCCAGAGGGGTGTGTATATATATGCTTGTACATATATGTGTATTGTGACCTAAGTGTAAATAGAAGTAGCAAGACATACCTGAAATCTTGCATGTTTGAGACAGAAAAAGCCCCAGCAATCCTACCATCATGTAAAACAAGTACAGGCTTCTGTTTTACACTTACTTGGCAGGATGGTAGTACCTTCCTGGGCTGTTGCTGTCTACCAACCTACTACCTTACTTAATATGTAGAAGAAATCAAGAATTCAAAAGACTAAAAAAATTTAGTTTACTAGATAAAATTAGGGTAAATAATGTTTTTGTTTTTTAGGCACTCTCTCAAAATAATCAGGAATTATGTTTGTGTATCGAAATATTTCCTACTTCAAATAGGAGAGATCATTGCTTATTTCAAGTAATGTTTCATAATAGCTTCCTTTCCTTCAGAGACCTTAGCTACAACCAGCTGTTTTCCCTGGATGGGTCTTCAAGCATTCGGCGACTAAAGGAACTAAATCGTTTGGATCTTTCTCATAATCGTCTTACAAGTTTGAGTCCTGAGTTCTTCAGAGGTGCACGAGCACTCACTCATCTGTGAGTACTACAGTTCTTGCTGTAACTCCTGGCTTTGTTTACTCATCAAAAATTGCAGATGTTGCTTTAGAGTGGTGCTTTTGCAGAGGAGTGAAGAAAACTGATGCAAGTACTGTAGCACAGTAATACTTCACTTGCCTTCCCTTTTTTTTTTTTAATACCATAACTGTATTTTGCTTTTTAGTTTTTGTAGATGGTATTTATTAGAAGGGTTAGATTTCAGGCATATTACATGTTACACCTTCCAATATTTATGATACACAGAACATCTAAACAATTTTCATAACGTGTATTCTCTTTAGTCTCTAAATGGTACAGTGGGTTGGGTTTCTTTGCTAGGGATCTATTATTCTATCCCAAAATATTTTTTTTTAACAAAAGTAATTAGTAACTAAAGCTCTAAGTTGAAAGTCTCTTGTTACAGCAATGTGTCCCACAACAAACTGGTACAGATGCCTGAGAGCGTAGTGCGAAGGGTCAAGGCCCTGACCCAGCTGTAAGTCGGGGGCCTGCAAGGCGACTCGTAGCATTTTCCTAATGTAGTGCTTGCCAGTCTTGTTATATATGTTCTTAGGGGACCATGGTGCTGTTGCTAAGGAGTGGGTTTTTTTTTTTTGAGCTTGTGGTCTTAGTGACCAATTTCAGGCAGCACTTACAAGAATGGGACAGACCAAGAATTGGAGAATGACATAAGTTTGTTAAATAGTGATGGAAATTATGGAAGTATGGCTTTTGTATGTAAATGCTGATGACTGGTATTGAATATTAGCTTGTTTAAATTTTAAAATGCAGTAGTAATATTGGATGACATGGTTCTAAGTAATCATGTTACAAATTGTCCTTTTAGATACCAATGTATCTGATCTTGTGGTTGGATGTGAGCCTCCACACCTGGTCTGCCCACTTTTAACAACTAACTACATATACTCGGCTAGCTGTAGTGGTGGGATCTGCTTTGTGCTTCAGCTACACAAACCCACTGTAAAGCTTAATTACTTGCCTCTTGAAAATGAGTAAATCAAGCGAATATGTACATTGGTAATTTTAACTGCAAGTGAAATTGTAAAAAACAAAAGTTGACTGATTCATTAAACAGTATTAACTCTTATTATTTTAAACAATGTGTAAACTGTTTCTCTTTAACATATCATATTCCTTTACAGTGTTCAACTGTAAAAGAGTATACTATTGAACACTTATGTTATATTAATTGTATTTAGTGTATGCTGTAACTTACCTAGTTAAGTATATTATGTAGCAAGTCAGCATGTTTAGGCTACATAACCAGTCCCCCCATCCCCCCAAAAAAATGAAAGTAAGATACAGTAATAAAATAAAAAGTACTACTATTGTACAGTGATTACTCTTGTACAGTGATTACTAATGTATGGTGATGACTATTGTACAGTGATTACTGTTGTACTGTAATTTTTCTCTATTCATTTAAGACTTCATTATTGCAATTAAGGTTTCTACAGGCCATTAATTTTGCTGTGCACTGGGTCAAACACGTGAACACTGTTTAGTTGGGAATTTAGTCAGTAAACTTGTCCTAAAAGCTTAATGCTAACTAGTGTATGAATGTGCTTCATCTAACAGAAATAAATAATAACCAACAAATATGATTAGTCACATTTTCTGTTGTTACCATTCTTGAAAATATTGATTTTTAATATATGCATTTTATCTTGTAATACGGTCAGTATTTAAAGATTTGGCACTTGATTTTTTACTTAGAAATAACCAAAAGCTAATTTTTCTCTACTGTGCTATTATTTTGTTAGAGCATTTTCCTTAATGTATTGTGTATCTAATGGAAACACTAATTACTTGTTTTTTTTTCAGTGACCTAGCAGGGAACCACATATCCTGTCTCTCCAGGAAGATGATGGAGCATCTACCAGCACTTACTAATTTGTAAGTGGACCAGTGTTTTCTGAAACTTGCATGCTTGAGAATAGGTTTAACCCTTTACCATATTGATGGTTGCCTCTTCTAAGAAACATGTAAGAGAATAGAGATGACTGCATATTGTATTCAGTGTGTGTAGAAGTTTGTAAGATTTGCTTGCAGTCTTTCATATTTATGAAACTGTGAAAGAACCAGCAACCTTTTTTGAATGCAAAATGTTTAACAGGCTTTCGTTTCACATTTGTATGATAGGTCAGTAGTGCCTCCCTGGTGGTGTGCTGAGTGTATTGTGTACAGTATGTAATTACTGTATTGTTAATGCATACATTGCTGAATTTTCAGGGAGTGTTCCAAGATTTTATCATATTTTGAGTTGTTTGGAAAAAATCCAAGGTTTAAGAAGGAAATTATAATTTAAAACTTGCTTAATCTTTTACTAAATAGCTGTGAGTAGAGTACATGCAACACTGTTTGTATAGATGAACTTCCTGTATGTCATACTTAGTCATAGTTTGTGGGAAGGTGAGATGGAACTTTTATTTGAGAAAGAAATGCTGAGAAATCCAGTAGCTCACAACAGATGATACATTTTAAGAATTAAAACTTAAAAGTAAACAACCCATTTACATCTTCATTGATCATTGATGAAATAGCACATGAAAACGAAGACAAAAGTTACAGAACAGGCTTTAATTGTGGTGGTATTTTGCTCTTTAGAGCTTTAAAGTTATGCACAGAGTGAAACTTTGTTGCAATAAATTCTTTTTCTGCAACTTATGTCTGTCTTCATTATTATTGAACTCCTTTGTTCAGTAATAATGAGGCACTAAATGCAGGCATTACCTAGTTGGAAAGGAAGCATTTTAATTTCTTCACATTCATGTATATTGAGTTTTATTAATTCTGTTGCTTTATTTTGGTATTTCCAGTACAGTGCCTGTTTGTAGCTACAGGAGTAGCTGTTGGATGATCTTCTAAATAACAAAATAGAGCAGACTAGGCCATTAGGGAGGTACTCCACTGAATAAAAAAAAATAAGTAACAAATAGAAAGTAAACACAGTGAGAAGTAGGGGGAAGTAACAAGTGATGTTCCTCATAGATCATTTTCTGTCTCTCATCAGCAGGCAGTCTGTTGGGAATTAAATCATACCCCAGTGGGAGATGGTGCCAGTGTGTTTAACAGAAAACATGCACATGGTGCAAATCTTGTATGAATATAGTAAAAAAAAAAAGAAAAAAAAGAGGAATGCTGAAATGATCAACTAAATAGCTTCTTGATTTCAACCAAGGCAGATGTAAGGTGATGAAGACAAAGAGAAATGAGGCCAGGACAGCTTCTCCTCAATTAGCAATGTACTCGTTTACCAATGCCCCGGACTTACGATGGGTTCTCTGACCAGTATTCATAACTAAATAATGTATATTAGACCTAATTTCCTCTATTCTACTCATTTCAATATACAGTACACTACTGTATAAACATTTTCTTTCAACGCACTGGCCATATCCCACCGAGGCAGGGTGGCCCAAAAAGAAAAACAAAAGTTTCTCCTTTTACATTTAGTAATATATACAGAAGGGGTTACTAGCCCCTTGCTTCTGGCATTTTAGTCGACTCTTACAACACGCATGGCATACGGAGGAAGAACTCTGTAAGAAACTAGTAAGAAAAATAGAAGAAAACCCAGAAGGGTCTGTATATATATATATATATGCTTGTACATGCATGTGTAGTGTGACCTTAATGTAAGTAGAAGTAGCAACACCTACCTGAAATCTTGCATGTTTGAGACAGAAAGAAGACACCAGCAATCCTACCATCGTGTAAAACAATTACGTACAAGCTTTCATTTCACACTCACTTGGCAGGATGGTAGTACCTCCCTGGGCGATTGCTGTCTACTAATCTACTACAGTGGACCCCCGGATTACGTAATTAATCTATTCCAGAGAGAGTGATTTATCCTGAATCTGACTTATTCTGAATTAATTTTCCCCATAAGAAATAATGGAAATCCAATTAATCCGTTTCAGACTCCCAAAAGTATTATTAAAACAAATGTTTTCTACATGAAATATATATTTACTTACACAGAAGACAATGATACATGAAGAATAAAACACTAATAACATCACACTTACCTTTATTGAAGACAGGGTGATGTATGGAAGACAGGAGGAGGGGAGAGGATGGAGGAGTTTACAGTTGTTTTGAAGGGGAATCCCCGTCCATAAAGACTTCAGGTACCAAGTCCTTATCCTGGGTTACTTCCCTTCTTTGTTTTTTAATGCCACTAGGACCAGCTTGAGTGTTAATGGACCCCTGTCAATCAGTGTTCCAGAGAGGTCTGTTTCTGGCATATGTTAGGAACTGTGTTGGGAGACGGGACAAGATAGTCCTGCAATATGACACTAATATCAGCTCTGCGACTTATTTATCTAGCGCAATTCATCTAATATGACATAAAAAAAATATTAATAACATAGAAACATGATATATACTCTAGAATGAATAAAATATGGTGTTAAGAATGTCACGAGTGGTGGTGTGTTTTGTTGTTGGGTGTATAAGGGCCACTGAAAGATAAGCCTTACATAGTGGTGGTGAAGGCGGCAGCAGAGGTGGCGGGGGTTAGTCAGTAGCCCTATATACCTCCAGCAAGAATGGAGGAGTCAGTTTTGTGCTGTCTTTTTTTCTATTGATTAACTTACTTGCTACACTTTATCACTGGCTGATGCTATAGCTTTTATAGACTCCTGCTGCTTTAGTATTGTACATATTGCATAATTGCTGAAAAAGGCACATTGTCGCCTATCTCTCAGCTTTTTACCAAAGTGTTGGCTGGCACTAGAAGCTTTCTTTGGGCCCATGGTGGCTTAATTATCAGTTACAAGCAGTAAAAAGAATGGAATATTACACAATGTATCATATGAACCCGTGAGATCGTCCTCACTGGCTGGTAAACAATGGCACACTGGCTGTACTTGGAGTGTCGGGGCCGCTCAGGCCTAGACACGAATGACTTATACCGAGTTCAGTGACGTTCACTGAGCCAATATTGTGACGAAAAAATGTCACTCATTCCGAATATGTAATAGTGTTAGTGTTCAGCAGAAGTTTGTGGTTACAGGAAAGTGGGTGTGGGAGGGAAGAGGAGCGATTGGTGGAATGATGTAAAGAGAGTAGTAAGGGAGAAAAAGTTAGCATATGAGAAGTTATTACAAAGTAGAAGTGATGCAAGGAGGAAGGAGTATATGGAGAAGAAGAGAGAGGTTAAGAGAGTGGTGAAGCAATGTAAACAGAGAGCAAATGAGAGAGTGGGTGAGATGTTATCAACAAAGTTTGTTGAAAATAAGAAAAAGTTTTGGAGTGAGATTAACAAGTTAAGGGAGCCTAGAGAACAAATGGATTTGTCAGTTAAAAATAGGAGAGGAGAGTTATTAAATGGAGAGTTAGAGGTATTGGGAAGATGGAGGGAATATTTTGAGGAATTGTTAAATGTTGATGAAGATAGGGAAGCTGTGATTTCGTGTATAGGGCAAGGAGGAATAACATCTTGTAGGAGTGAGGAAGAGCCGTTTGTGAGTGTGGGGGAAGTTCATGAGGCAGTAGGTAAAATGAAAGGGGGTAAGGCAGCTGGGATTGATAGGATAAAAATAGAAATGTTAAAAGCAGATGGGGATATGGTTTTGGAGTGGTTGGTACTATTATTTAATAAATGTATGGAAGAGGGTAAGGTACCTAGGGATTGGCAGAGAGCATGCATAGTTCCTTTGTATAAAGGCAAAGGGGACACAAGAGAGTGCAAAAATTATAGGGGGATAAGTCTGTTGAGTATACCTGGTAAAGTGTATGGTAGAGTTATTATTGAAAGAATTAAGAGTAAGACGGAGAATAGGATAGCAGATGAACAAGGAAAGGTAGGGGGTGTGTGGACCAGGTGTTTACAGTGAAACATATAAGTGAACAGTATTTAGATAAGGCTAAAGAGGGTTTTGTGGTATTTATGGATTTGGAAAAGGCGTATGACAGAGTGGATAGGGGGGCAATGTGGCAGATGTTGCAGATGTATGGTATAGGAGGTAGGTTACTGAAAGCAGTGAAGAGTTTTTACAAGGATAGTGAGGCTCAAGTTAGAGTATGTAGGAAAGAGGGAGATTATTTCCCAGTAAAAGTAGGCCTTAGACAAGGATGTGTGATGTCACCTTGGTTGTTCAATATATTTATAGATGGGGTTGTAAGAGAAGTAAATGCGAGGGTCTTGGCAAGAGGTGGGGAGTTAAAAGGTAAAGAATCACACATAAAGTGGGAGTTGTCACAGTTGCTCTTTGCTGATGACACTGTGCTCTTGGGTGATTCTGAAGAGAAGTTGCAGAGGTTTGTGGATGAATTTTGTAGGGTATGTAAAAGAAGAAAATTGAAAGTGAATACAGGAAAGAGTAAGGTTATGAGGATAAAAAGATTAGGTGATGAAAGATTGGATATCAGATTGGAGGGAGAGAGTATGGAGGAGGCGAATGTATTCAGATGTTTGGGAGTGGACGTGTCAGTGGATGGGTCTATGAAAGATGAGGTGAATCATAGAATTGATGAGGGGAAAAGAGTGAGCGGTGCACTTAGGAGGCTGTGGAGACAAAGAACTTTGTCCTTGGAAGCAAAGAGGGGAATGTATGAAAGTATAGTTTTACCAACACTCCTGTATGGGTGTGAAGCATGGGTGATGAATGTTGCAGCGAGGAGAAGGCTGGAGGCAGTGGAGATGTCATGTCTGAGGGCAATGTGTGGTGTGAATATAATGCAGAGAATTTGTAGTTTGGAAGTTAGGAGGAGGTGCGGGATTGCCAAAACTGTTGTCCAGAGGGCTGAGGAAGGGTTGTTGAGGTGGTTTGGATATGTAGAGAGAATGGAGCGAAACAGAATGACTTCAAGAGTGTATCAGTCTGTAGTGGAAGGAAGGCGGGGTAGGGGTCGGCCTAGGAAAGGTTGGAGGGAGGGGGTAAAGGAGGTTTTGTGTGTGAGGGGCTTGGACTTCCAGCGGGCATGCGTGAGCGTGTTTGATAGGAGTGAATGGAGACAAATGGTTTTTAATACTTGATGTGCTGTTGGAGTGTGAGCAAAGTAACATTTATGAAGGGATTCAGGGAAACCAGCAGGCCGGACATGAGTCCTGGAGATGGGAAGTACAGTGCCTGCACTCTGAAGGAGGGGTGTTAATGTTGCAGTTTAAAAACTGTAGTGTAAAGCACCCTTCTGGCAAGACAGTGATGGAGTGAATGATGGTGAAAGTTTTTCTTTTTCAGGCCACCCTGCCTTGGTGGGAATAGGCCAGTGTGTTACTAAATAAATAAATAAATAAATATTCCGAATATTACTTATTCTGATGACGACTTAATCCAGGGGTCCACTATACCCAGGTACTGTATAAACATTTAAAAATATACCAGAAATGTTATAAATGGTGCAAAGGTGATATTAAAACAATATCAAAAATGGTTGACACAAACTCACTTCCATTATAGTATGCTCCTCACTTAGCGACAAATTTGTTTAATGATGTGGTCTTAGGAACAGAACTTCATCATTAATTGAGGAGAGGCTGTATTGCCATATCAACTGAGGAGAGTGGCAGCTGCCAGTATCAGTAAGGCCAAAGGACTTAGGGGTGAACATTACTTCAAACTAATCATAGGAGATCCACATAAATAAGATAACATCATTGACATAGCTTTCAGTAACTTTAACAAGGATTCTGTCTGCACAGTATGTATCATCTTTGGTATGTGCTTATTAAGCTGCACTTAGAGCTGTGGGTGGGGATGGGGGTCAGGTTTTGGTACATCACCTTGCCTCTACCTATAATCAACTTGCAGTGCCTCTGACTATCTCGGTTGTCATGTACCCTGGCTCTTCCCTCCAAGTTTACGAGGTTCATTTACTTTATTCTCTCATTGTACATGCCTTCCTGTTCCACAGCCAACCTGGTTGTGACTGAGTATAATTACCTGAGTTGTGGAGAAAGACTTAAATCTAGCAACACTGGAGGCATGAAGGTGCTTAGAGCATCTGGTCACACTGTTTAAGATATTTGGAAGTCTGGACAAGGTGGTTGAAGATATTGCTTGGAAGGAGTGGAACCAAAATGAGGGGACACAAATGGAAATTTAATACCAAAATAAGTCAGGGAAGTTAAATAAAGAGCTGCTACAAAGTGTGGGTGGTAAATTAACGGAATGTTCTAGGGATAGTCTTGGTGGCGGTGGCAGATTCAGAATGTGGGATTGAGGTTGAATCACATCTGTCAGTTTGTGGTTAATAGGTGGAGCCCAAGAACAGTACCAGCAAGATTGATTTTCATTTTTTTATTTAATGATAAATTAAATGCAGCAGCGAGGAGACGGTTGGAGGCAGTGGAGATGTCCTGTCTAAGGGCAATGTGTGGTGTAAATATTATGCAGAAAATTCGGAGTGTGGAAATTAGGAGAAGGTGTGGAGTTAATAAAAGCATTAGTCAGAGGGCAGAAGAGGGGTTGTTGAGGTGGTTTGGTCATTTAGAGAGAATGGATCAAAGTAGAATGACATGGAAAGCATATAAATCTATAGGGGAAGGAAAGAGGGGTAGGGGTCGTCCTCGAAAGGGTTGGAAAGAGGGGGTAAAGGAGGTTTTGTGGGCGAGGGGCTTGGACTTCCAGCAAGCGTACACGAGCGTGTTAGATAGGAGTGAATGGAGACGAATGATACTTGGGACCTGACGATCTGTTGGAGTGTGAGCAGGGTAATATTTAGTGAAGGGATTCAGGGAAACCGGTTATTTTCTTATAGTCGGACTTGAGTCCTGGAAATGGGAAGTACAATGCCTGCACTTTAAAGGAGGGGTTTGGGATATTGGCAGTTTGGAGGGATATGTTGTGTATCTTTATACGTATATGCTTCTAAACTGTTGTATTCTGAGCACCTCTGCAAAAGCAGTGATAATGTGTGAGTGTGGTGAAAGTGTTGAATGATGATGAAAGTATTTTCTTTTTGGGGATTTTCTTTCTTTTTTGGGTCACCCTGCCTCGGTGGGAGACGACCAACTTGTTGAAAAAAAAAAAAAAATAAATAAATAAATATTAACTAATGCCTTTGCTCCATTGATGTTCCACTTGATAGAGATATATCGTCCAACCCTCTAAACTGTGACTGCCGAGCTTTGTGGCTGGCAGAGTGGGCACTTCAGCGAGAGGAAGCCATTCCTCCAACCTGCCACCTTCCAGCACCATTCAGGGGCACTCCTATCACAAAAATTCAGATGCAGCTACTCACATGCTCTGGTCAGTATTTGTATGAGAGTATTGAAGGCTTGATTTGCATTTCTAATCAGTAAAATGTTAAATGTTATATATAATATAGAATTAAGTGAGTGTAAAGATTTGCATTGCTTCTTAATTGCATAAATGTTTAGTATGAGGGTATGATATAGAATTTAGAGAATTTAAAGGTAATGTACTCTTCTACCTCTCTACTTTTGTAGTCATCTGTATATGAATTTATGCTGTGTGCTCAAGCCTTTTCTTCCTTGTTACAAATATATGAAATTCCATTTAACTATGACTTGGTCTTGTAGGTGAAAATGACAATGATGAGGACTGTGTTGGATCTGTGTACTGTCCACCAGAGTGTCAGTGTCGGGGCACAATTGTTCGCTGCTCTAGGGCCCACCTCACACAAATACCCAGAGGCATTCCACCTGATACAACAGAGCTGTAAGTGAAAAAACTTAACCAATATTCATTAGGTCTATGTTCCTTATCTGGAAGGCGGCTTAGATGCATCCACTTATCCCTTTGAATGTGTCAGTATAAATGGTGTGTCACGTTCAGTGAGTCATAGGTTAGATCCCATGATATTGTATTCTTTTTTTATATTATTACATGCGCATGAAAGATGAGGTGAATCATAGAATTGATGAGAGGAAAAGGGTGAGTGGTGCACTTAGGAGTCTGTGGAGACAAAGAACTTTGTCCTTGGAGGCAAAGAGGGGAATGTATGAGAGTATAGTTTTACCAACGCTCTTATATGGGTGTGAAGCATGGGTGATGAATGTTGCAGCGAGGAGAAGGCTGGAGGCAGTGGAGATGTCATGTCTGAGGGCAATGTGTGGTGTGAATATAATGCAGAGAATTCGTAGTTTGGAAGTTAGGAGGAGGTGCGGGATTACCAAAACTGTTGTCCAGAGGGCTGAGGAAGGGTTGTTGAGGTGGTTCGGACATGTAGAGAGAATGGAGCGGAACAGAATGACTTCAAGAGTGTATCAGTCTGTAGTGGAAGGAAGGCGGGGTAGGGGTCGGCCTAGGAAAGGTTGGAGGGAGGGGGTAAAGGAGGTTTTGTGTGCGAGGGGCTTGGACTTCCAGCAGGCATGCGTGAGCGTGTTTGATAGGAGTGAATGGAGACAAATGGTTTTTAATACTTGACATGCTGTTGGAGTGTGAGCAAAGTAACATTTATGAGGGGGTTCAGGGAAACCGGCAGGCCGGACTTGAGTCCTGAAGATGGGAAGTACAGTGCCTGCACTCTGAAGGAGGGGTGTTAATGTTGCAGTTTAAAAACTGTAGTGTAAAGCACCCTTCTGGCAAGACAGTGATGGAGCGAATGATGGTGAAAGTTTTTCTTTTTCGGGCCACCCTGCCTTGGTGGGATTCGGCAGGAGCAAGTTCTGTTTTCAAGATGTGAGATGTGTGTGTGTGTGTGGAAAAAACAATACCTCTGCTGTACATATTTTATAAATTGGGGAATCTTGTTGGTCACTGGTTTATTTCATATTTCCACAGTAATAATTTACATCTGTAATGGAAGGAAGGCAGGGTAGGGGTCACCCTAGAAAAGGTTGGGAGAACAGGGGGTAAAGGGTTTGTGTGCGAGGGGCTTGGACATCCAGCAGGCATATGTAAGCATATATAAGTGTATAGATGTGTATAGATAGAAGTGATTGGAGGCAAATAGTTTATGGGACTTTGATGAGCTAATGGAATGTGAGTGAGGTAACATTTGTGAAACCAGTTAGCTGGACTTTAGTCCTGGAATTGCTAAGTACAGTACTTGCCCTTTGAAGGAGGGGTGGGGGTATTTTCAGTTTGGAGGGTCATCTGAACTGTAGTATCAGAGTGCCTGTATGATAGTGAACAAAAATGAAAGTGTTTCTTTTTTGGGTCTCCATACCCAAGTGGGAGACAGCCAGTGTTATACTCATCATCCAGTCAGACTTGCTTTGTTTTTTAAATAAATATATTTTGATTTCCATAATAGGTTTCTCTTATAATTTTAGGTACCTGGATGTCAATGAAATTAAAACAATTGATCCTGAACGTTTAAAGCATCTTAAGACCTTGAAAAGGCTGTAAGTACAGTATTTAAATATTAGTATTGAAATTGTTATAAAGTTAGTGATTAACATTAGTTATAATAAAGCAGTCATATAATGTCTTCATCCTGTTTCATTGGTATAAGTTTGCTTATGTAGCGAGTATGGAAGTTATTGACCTGTTCCCTCAGTTACTAATGGGAAGAATACCATCTAGATGGGGAATGTGAAATGAAAGACAACATTCAATGAAGGGTGGAAAAAAAATATTGATGGATCATAAAAATAATGATAGGCCTTATGAATGTAGAAGAAAATGTTACCCCATCAAGTGACACTATAGTGTTGTCAAAGAAATGGGTACATGCTTTACCTGTGAGTATTATGGGAAAACATAATGTAGATATAGTACATTATACAAATAGCTAATCGCTAATTAATGGTCCATGTTAGACCGAAATGTCATCATAAGTTTCAATCTGCTATGTGTAGGTTATTGGTGCATTGTTCCAGTCATGGTATTGTGACTTGATTCTTGATATACAGTAATACATTATTTAATAAGTTAAATCCTTTATAAGCCATTTAGTTACTTATTGACTTGTATTTGCAGTGACCTCAGCAACAACCAGATCACTATTCTCTCCAACAAAACATTCTCAGAACTCTCCCAGTTATCTACCTTGTGAGTATTCACACAGTTCAGTGTTTCTAATGTTTGTATTATTTAATCATATGATCAATAGACAATACATAAATACAAACATCACCTGCTCATACCAGAATAATTATTGCATTATTCTTAAAATTGACCAAATTGTTATCTTTTAAGATGTATCTTTGTACGTATTTACCTGGAATATGCAAGATTTCAGGTACGTCTTACTACTTCTACTTACACTTAGGTCAGACTACATATGCATGTACACGTTTATGTATACACACTCATCTGAGTTGTCTTTGATTTTATCTTAATAGTTCTTGTCCTTATTACTTTTCCTTTCACATCCATGGGGAAGTGGAATAAGAATCTTTCCTGCATAAGCCATGCATGTTGTAAAAGTCAACTAAAATGCCAGAAGCAATGGGCTAGTAACCCTTTTTTCCATATGGCCTGCTAAAAAGAAAAAGAAGAAAACTGTCAAAGTGGGAGGTTTGAATGTGCATGGTTGTAGTGCAAATGATAAGAGAGATGATTGTGGATGTTATGAATGAAAAGAAACTGGATGTCCTGGCTGTAAGTGAAACAAAGCTGAAGGGGATAGGAGAGTTTCAGTGGGAAGAAATAAATAGGATTAGGTCAGGGGTTTTTAATAGTTAGAGCTAAGGAAGGAGTAGCAATAATGTTGAAGGATAAGTTATGGCAGGAAAAGAAGGAATATAAATGTATAAATTCAAGGATTATGTAGAGTAAAATAAGGGTTGGATGCAAAAAGTGGTTTATAGTAAGGGTTTATGCACCTAGAGAAGAGAGAAGTGTAGAGAGAGAGATTTTGGGAAATGTTGAGTGCACAGGGAGTTTTAAACCAAGCGAGAGAGTACTTGTGGTTGGGGATCTCAGTGCTAAAGTGGGTAAAAATGTTGTAGAGGGAGTAGTAGGTAAATTTGAGGTGCCAGGAGTAAATGAAAATGGGGACCCTTTAGTTGAACTCTGTATAGAAAGAGATTTCGTAATAAGTAATACATATTTTATGAAAAAGAGGATAAATAAGTATACAAGATATGATATAGCATGTAAAGAAAGTAGTTTATTTGTGTTGGTGGATAAAAGGTTGATGGGTGGGCTTCAGGATGTACATGTTTATAGAAGGGCAATGGATATACAGTGGACCCTTGGTTATCGGCCGTAATCTGCTCCAGAAGGTCAGCCGAAAACTGAAATGGTATAAAACCGAAATAATATTTCCCATAAGAATTAATGTAAATACAATTAATCCGTTCCAGACAAAAATATTCACACAAAAAAAATAATTTTTTTAACAATTACTGTATAAATATTACACACTTTTATTGAAGGCTAATAATGGCTTCTGGGAGATAGGGAGGAGGAAAGAGGGGGAGTTAGTGTTTGGAAGGGGAATCCCCCTCCATAAAGACTTTAGGTAGCAAAGCCTTCTCTGGGGTTACTTCCCTTCTTTCTTTTAATGCCACTAGGACCAGCTTGAGTCACTGGACCCCTGTCTCACAAAATAAATGTCCAGAGTGCTCTGTTTCTGGCATCTCTTTAAGATTTCCCTGAAGTGGGACAGGGTTTTGTCACTAAACATGTTGCAGATATGGCTTGTTTCAGCTTTGTCAGGGTGGGACTTCTCGACAAAACTTTGCACGTCATTCCACTTTGCACAAATGTTCTTAATCAATGAAGAAGGCACCTCCTTCACTCCCTCTTCCTCCTCCTCTGAAGCAAGTTCCTCAGCTGCTGTCTGTTGCTTTTCGAGTTGAAGGTCTTGCAGCTCTTCAGTGGTTAACTCTTCCCTTTGGTCCTCCTCCAACTCTTACACATCCTTGCCACTCACCTCCAACAACAGGGACTTCCCCAGTGCTACAATAAGGTCCATGGGGTCAGCAGGGTCAGGGTCAGCCTCAAACCCTTCAAAATTCCTCTCTTGCACACAACCTGGCCACAGTTTTCTCCAGAGTTCAAAGTCCTAGAAGTCACTCCCTCCCAAGCCTTACCTATAAGGCTTATGCAATGGAGGATAGCGAAGTGATTCCTCCAGAACTCTCTTAGGGTCAGCTGAGTGTCCGAGGTCACTTCAAAGCACTTTTGAAACTGCTTTGGTGTAGAGTTTTTTGAAGTTAGAAATGACCTGCTGGTCCATGAGCTGGAGGAGAGGAGTGGTGTTAGGAGGCAAGAACTTCACTTTTATAAAATTGAAGTCCCTAAGCACTTGGTCTTCCAAGTCTGGAGGATGTGCAGGAGCATTGTCCAGTACCAGGAGGCACTTGAGTGGCAATTTCTTTTCCAGGAGGTATTTTTTCACATTTGAGCCAAACCCATTAACCCACTCTTTGAAAATTTGCCTTGTGACCCATGCCTTATGATTAGCTTTCCACATTACACACAATCTATTCTTCATGACATTGTTTTTCTTGAACACTGGGATTTTCTGAGTGATGCATGAGTAAAGGCTTCACCTTGAAATCCCCACTAGCATTACCACACAACAAAAGAGTAAGCCTGTCTTTCATAGGCTTGTGTCCTGGCAGTGCCTTTTACTCCTGGGTAATGTAGATCCTGTTTGGCATTTTCTTCCAAAACAGGCCTGTTTCGTCACGATTGAATACTTGTTGGGGTTCGAATCCTTCAGGCTTTACATAATCCTGGAATTCGTGAGCATACTTTTCAGCCGCACAATTGTCAGAACTTGCAGCCTCGCCATGCCTTACAACACTGTGTATGCCACTATGCTTCTTAAATCTATCCAACCATCCTTTGCTGGCCCTAAATTCACAAACTGCAACACTTGTTCCAGGAATTTTCTTTGCCATCTCACAAATACTCGACTCCACAACACTGTCTCCCACTAATTCTTTTTCCTTAATCCACAGTAATAATAGCTTTTCCATCTCTTCCATTATTGGTGGCCTTTGTTTAGTTGGAAAAGTTACTCCTTTTGCAACATTAGCATCCTTGATTTGTTCTATCTTTGCCGGGATGGATGTAATTGTTGATTTATTCTTGCTGTACATCCTGGCAAGTTCCAGCACCCTCATACCACTCTCAAACTTTTCTATCACTTCACGCTTAAATTCCATGGTGTTTCTCACTTTCTTTACCACAGGAACTTTCTTTGGATCCATGGTTACTTATTTCACAGTTGCAATGCAAAAATAACACAAACTACTATGGGAAATAAGCAAAATGTTTGGATGTATGAGCAGAAGCTTCCTCAGCCACTGAGAGAGACAGCCAAACTGACACACAAGCGGCCCCAGCTGGTAGATGGACGTGTCCCAAACAGCCGATCACCGAATTAATGGCCGATAACTGGGTGCCGAAAAACCGGACTATCACCAAGTTGGCCTATAACTGGGGGTCCACTGTATTGGATCATTATCTAGTTGTAGCAACAGTTAGAGTAAGAAGTAGATGGGACAAAAGGAAAATGGCAACAGTAAGAGAGAGGTGAAAGTTTATATACTAAGGGAGGAGGAAGTTAGGGTGAGATATAAGCAACTTTTGGCAGAAATTATAGGAAGACATAAACAGGGTTTTCCAGTGGGCAGTGGAGAACAACATGACGTTCAGTGGTGGTAAGTTCCAGCTGCTTAGGTGTGGAAAGAATGAAGAACTCAAAAGAAACAACATGTACAAAACTCTAGAGGGTCACCAAATAGAACAAAAGGAACACTTAAAAGACCTGTGAATAATTGTCAGCTGACCTTTCTTTCAAAGACCATAACAAGACAAAGATCATGACAGCCAGAAAGATGATGGGGTGGGTATTGAGAACTTTCAAAACAAGGGAAATAACACCAATGGTGACACTCTTGAAATTGCTAGTGCTCCCTCATTTAGAATATTGCTCAGTGCTGACGGCCCCATTCAAAGCAGGAGAAATATCAGCTGGAACAAATAGAGATCATTTACAGCTCGCATTGAACCAGTAAAGCACCTAAATTACTGAGGATGCCTTCAAGTCTTGAACAAGTACTCATTGGAGCGTAGGAGAGACAGAGATACATGTTAATATGTACAGTGGACCCTCGTTTTTCATAAGGCTCGAAAGTCATAATTTTCGTAACTTTTTTCGTCAAAACATTGACTCAAAAATCGTCATTTGATTCGCAAATAGTAGTTTGTCTCAGACACATGTGCACAGCCCCGAGCAGCCTCACTCCATTCCCAGCCAGTGCGCCATTGTTTATCAGTGAGTGAGGATGATCCCACGAGTTCATACAATACATTTCATGATATTCCATTTGTTTTAGCACTTGCAACTGCTGAATGAGTCACCATGGCTCCAAAGAAAACTTCTAGTGCCAGCCCTTTGCTAAAGAATGTGAGAAACACACAATTTAAGAAAAAGTTTGTAGAAAAATATGAAAGTGGTGGTGGTAGAGTGGTAGCAGTTGTGATAGTGGTAGAGGGTGGTAGTGATGGTGGTAGAGGGTGGTAGCAGTTGTGATAGTGGTAGAGGGTGGTAGTGATGGAGGTAGAGGGTGGTAGCAGTTGTGATAGTGGTAGAGGGTGGTAGTGATGGTAGTGGTTGTGATGGTGGTAGAGGGGTGGTAGCAGTTGTGATAGTGGTAGAGGGTGGTAGTGATGGTGGTAGCAGTTGTGATAGTGGTTGTGATGGTGGTAGAAGGTGGTAGTGATGGTGGTAGAGGGTAGTAGCAGTTGTGATAGTGGTAGAGGGTGGTAGCAATGGTAGTGGTTGTGATGGTGGTAGAGGGGTGGTAGCAGTTGTGATAGTGGTAGAGGGTGGTAGTGATGGTGGTAGAGGGTGGTAGTGGTTGTGATGGTGGTAGAGGGTGGTAGTGGTTGTGATGGTGGTAGTGGTTGTGATGGTGGTAGAGGGTGGTAGTGGTTGTGATGGTGGTAGAGGGTGGTAGTGGTTGTGATGGTGGTAGAGGGTGGTAGTGGTTGTGATGGTGGTAGAGGGTGGTAGTGGTTGTGATGGTGGTAGAGGGTGGTAGTGGTTGTGATGGTGGTAGAGGGTGGTAGTGGTTGTGATGGTGGTAGAGGGTGGTAGTGGTTGTGATGGTGGTAGAGGGTGGTAGTGGTTGTGATGGTGGTAGAGGGTGGTAGTGGTTGTGATGATGGTAGAGGGTGGTAGTAGTTGTGATGGTGGTAGAAGGTACCTTTTTCAGTGATTCAGCAATTCTACTAACTCCTCCAATGTTGTTGGAGTTGTATATGGCTACAGAAAACACCGCCACCTCAGCTGCTGCTTCACCACCATTATGGAAGGCTTATGCTCTCAGTGGCCCTGATACACCCAACAACAACGACACAACACCTCACATGACATACATAAAGACTTATTTTATTCATTCTAGAGTATATTCCATGTTTCTATGTTTTTAATATTGCTTATTATGTCATATTAGTTGAATTGATAGATAAATAAGCCGTAGAGTTGATATTAGTGTCATATTCTCCAACAATAAACTCGCCTCCCCTCCCTCTGCCCCGTCTGCCATACACCAACAAGTCTTCAATAAAGGTAAGTGTGATGTTAAATGTTCATTTATACATTTTATTAGTTCTTTACATTTATTTGGCATTCTTTTCTGCATGTAAATCTATATTTAAGCTAGGGAAGTAACCCCTGAAGCAACCTAGAGTCTTTATGGAGGGGGATTCCACATCCAAACAATAATCTCTCTTCCCTCGTTCCTCCTCCCTGTCTTCCATTCATCAACAACAGCCTTCAATAAAGGTAACTGTCATGTTGAATGTTCATTCTTTTGTGCATGTAAATCTATCTTTAAGGTAAAAAAATTTTTTTTTGATACTTCTGGGTGTCTGGAATGAATTAATTGGATTTATTTTTTATGGGGAAAATGGATTTGCAAATCGTCAATTTTGATAATAGCCACGCTCTCTGGAACAAATTAATTACGAAAAATGAGGGTCCACTGTACCTGGAAAGTACTCGAGGGCCTGGTCCCAAATCTGCACACTGCCATAGCAGCATACTGGAGTGAGAGATATGGGAGGAAGTGTAAAATAAACCCACTGAGCAGCAGGGGTGTGGTGGGGACACTAAGGGAACACTGTATCAACATCTGAGATCCCAGACTATTCAACATCTTACCAGAAGATATCAGAAACACAGCTGGAACAAGTGTAGAAGCCTTAGAGGAAACTGGACAAGTATCTTCACCAGGTGACAGATCAACCAGGCTGTGATGGATATGTGGGGCAGTGGGCCTCCAGCAGCAACAGCCTGGTTGACCAGGCAAACACCAGACGAGCCTGGCCCATGGCCAGGCTCCGAGAGTAGCTAAACTCTTGGAACTCTTCAAGGGTATATCAAAGGTAGTGCAATTATGGGTAGTGGGGGAGGGTTGAAGAGGGATGGATAGTTTTAAAAATGCAATATTAGCATGTGGGGCAGAAGCTTGGGGCCATAGGAGGGTGGGTACAGGAGGAAAAAGGAGTGATTGGTGGAATGATGAGGTAAATAGTATGCAGCGAGGAGAAGGCTGGAGGCAGTGGAGATGTCATGTCTGAGGGCAATGTGTGGTGTGAATATAATGCAGAGAATTCATAGTTTGGAAGTTAGGAGGAGGTGCGGGATTACCAAAACTGTTGTCCAGAGGGCTGAGGAAGGGTTGTTGAGGTGGTTCGGACATGTAGAGAGAATGGAGCGAAACAGAATGACTTCAAGAGTGTATCAGTCTGTAGTGGAAGGAAGGCGGGGTAGGGGTCGGCCAAGGAAGGGTTGGAGGGAGGGGGTAAAGGAGGTTTTGTGTGCGAGGGGCTTGGACTTCCAGCAGGCATGCGTGAGCGTGTTTGATAGGAGTGAATGGAGACAAATGGTTTTTAATACTTGACGTGCTGTTGGAGTGTGAGCAAAGTAACATTTATGAAGGGATTCAGGGAAACCGGCAGGCCGGACTTGAGTCCTGGAGATGGGAAGTACAGTGCCTGCACTCTGAAGGAGGGGTGTTAATGTTGCAGTTTAAAAACTGTAGTGTAAAGCACCCTTCTGGCAAGACAGTGATGGAGTGAATGATGGTGAAAGTTTTTCTTTTTCGGGCCACCCTGCCTTGGTGGGAATCGGCTGGTGTGATAATAAAATAAAAAAAATAAAATAAAAAAAGAGAAAGAGGTATCTTATGAGAGGTTTTTACAAAGCAGAAGTGATATAAGAAGGGCAGAGTATATGGAGAGTAAAAGAAAGGTGAAGAGAGTGGTGAGAGAGTGCAAAAGGAGAACAAATGATAGTGGGAGAGGCACTGTCAAGAAATTTTGCTGAGAATAAGAAAAAAATTTTGGAGTGAGATAAATTATGAAAGCCTAGGGAATGAATGGATTTGTCAGTTAAAATCAGAGTAGGGGAGTTAGTAGATGGGGAGCTGGAAGTATTGGGTGTAGATGGCGGAATATTTTGATGAACTTTTAAATGTCGATGAAGAAAGGGAGCAAGTAATTTTATACACTGGCCAGGTAGGTATAACATCTTTTAGGAGTGAAGAAGAGCAGGATGCGAGTGTGGGGAAGGTTCATGAGGCATTACATAGAATGAAAGAGGGTAAAGCGGCTGGAACTGATGGGATTATGACAGAAATGTTAAAAGCAGGGGGGCATATAGTGTTGGAGTGGTTGGTATTTTTGTTACCAAGGGATTGGCAGAGAGCATGTATAATTTCTTTATATAAAGGGGGACAGAAGAGATTGTAAAAAAATATAGAGTAAGAAGTTTACCGAGTATACCAGGTAAAGTGTATGGTAGGGTTATTGTTGAAAAAATTAGAGGCAAGACAGACAACAGGATTGCAGATGAGCAAGGAGGCTTTAGAATGGGTAGGGGATGTGTAGATCAAGTGTTTACATTGAAGCATATATGTGAACAGTATTTAGATGAAGGTAGGAAGTTTTCATTGCATTTATGGATTTAGAAAAGGCATATGGTAGTGGATAGGGGAGCAGTGTGGCAGATGTTACAAGTGTATGGAAGAGGTAGTAAGTTACTAAATGCTGTAAAGAGTTTTTATGAGGATAGTGAGGCTTGGGTTAGGGTGTATAAGAGAGGGAGATTACTTCCCTGTTAAAGTAGGTCTTAGACAGGGATATAAAATGTCACCGTGGTTGTTTAACATATTTATAGATGGGGTTGTAAAAGAAGTAAATGCTGGGTGTTGGGGAGAAGGGTGGGATTAAATTATAGGGAATTAAATACAAAATGGGAGTTGACAGTTACTTTTTGCAGATGATACTGTACTTTTAGGGGATTCTGAAGAAAAGTTGCAAAGGTTAGTGGATGAGTTTGGGAGGGTGTGTAAAGGTAGAAAGTTGAAGGTGAATATAGATAAGAGTAAGGTGATGAGGGGCATCAAATGATTTAGATAAAGAAAAATTGGATATCACATGGGAGGGAGGGAGTGAGTATGGAAGAAGTGAATGTTTTCAGGTACAGTGGAACTCCGGTTTTCGTCCTTAATCCATTCTAGAAGGTTGGTTGAAATCCGAAATGGACAAAAACCAAAGTAATATTTTCCATAAGAAATAATGTAAATCTAATTAATCCATTCCAGACACCCAAAAATATTAACAAAAAATATATTTTATAGAGAATAAGTATTGTTTTACATACAGAAAACAATGGATAGTAAATATAAATGACTAATTTTAATGGATAAATGAACTTTTAAATCACTATTACATACCTTTTGTTTTTCCTTGATCCACACCAATAACTTCTCTACATCTTCGATTGTTTGTGATCTCTGTTTTGTTAACATATTTACCCCTTTTGCAACATCAACTTCCTTGATTTCTACTTTCTTCGCTAGGATGGAACTGATTGTTAATTTGGACTTGCCATGCATCCTGGCGAGCTAGGCCACACGTATGCCACTTTCATATTTTGCTACAAGCTCTTTCTTTCGTATTTTTCATCTTCTTTACCAAAGGGCTGGCACTAGGAACTTTCTTTGGCCCCATGGTGGCTTATTTGCAGTTACTCAGTAAACAAGCACAAAAAACAATGGATTACAAAATGTTTCAGATGAACACATGGAGTGTTGCTCACTGAACAAGTGGCAGAGGCAGACTGAGTCACATATATGTGAGTGGCTGTGTCCTGGGCAGGCGGACGCATCTAATATGGACAATTTCTGAGCGGAGGTATTAAACCTGGGGTAAAGCTTCATCCAAAAATTGGTCGAAATCCGAATTGTATGATATCCGCACTGGATGAAATCCTGGGTCCGGCTGTATTTGGGAGTTGACTTGTCAGCAGATGGATTTATGAAGGATGAGGTAAACCATAGAATTGATGAAGGATAAAAGGCGAGTGGTGCATTGAGGTATCTGTGGAGACAAAGAACGTTATCCATGGAGGCCGAGAAGTGAATGTATAAGAGTATAGTGGTACCAACACTCTTATATGGGTGTGAAGCATGGGTTGTAAATGCTGCAGCGAGTAGGCGGCTGGAGGCAGTGGAGATGTCGTGTCTAAGACCAATGTGTGGTGTAAATATTATGCAGAGAATTTGTAGTGTGGAAATTAGGAGGAGGTGTGGATTTATTAAAAGTATTAGAGGGCTGAAGAGGGGCTGTTGAGGTGGTTTGGTCATTTAGAGAGAATGGAACACAGTAGAATGGCTTGGAGAGTGTATAAATCTGTTGGGGAAGGAAGGCAGAGTAGGGGTTGCCCCAAGAAGGTTGGAAGGAGGGGGTGAAGGAGGTTTTGTGGGCGAGGGGCTTGGACTTCCAGCAAGTGTGCTTGAACGTGTTAGATAGGAGTGAATGGAGACTAATGGTTTTTGGAACCTGATGAGCTGTTGGAGTGTGAGCAGGGTAGCATTTTGTGAAGGGATTCAGGAAAACCGGTTAGCCGGACTTGGGTCCTGGAAGTGGGAAGTACAGTACCTGCACTCTGAAGGGGGGGGGGGGTTAATGTTGCAGTTTTATAACTCTAGTGAAAGCATGCCTCTGGCAAGACTGATGGAGTGAATCATGATGAAAGTTTTTCTTTTTCGGGCAACCCTGCCTTAGTAGGAGATGGTCGATGTGTTAATAAAAAAAAATATAATGCCTTGACAGTTAATTGCAGTACCTTACATATAACATTGTTTCCATAATTTTCTAAACATCATTACCTTTAATTTCTTTTTGTATGCAGATAATGCACCTCTGTACATCTTATTTTCATGCTCTTACTGTTTTGAAATACAGTAGGACCCCAATATCCATGGAGGACATGTTCCAAGGATTTGCTGCAGACACTGAAACCATGGATAATAGTGAACCCCACATTTAAGTCCTACACATGCCTGTTATAAAGTTTAATTGATAAATTATGAACAATAAGTGGAGAATTATAATTTTTTTACTGATGGGAAGCACTTCACAGCTTCTCTTAGGCTTTGAAGAACCTTCATCGTCACTTTTTTTTTGCACTTTCAGGACTTTAAGCAAAATTGTGGGTTATTTTCAAGCCACAGTAAACAGCAAATAATTGAAACTGTGGATACCAGACCCACAGATACGGGTGTCCTACTGTATAATGCAGCACAGTATTTGGTAATATTATTTTTTTTATCCAGGATTGTGTCATACAACAAGCTAGGATGTATGGAGAGAGACTCCCTTCTAGGCCTGAAGTCCCTCCGCATCCTCTCTCTCCATGGCAATGATGTTTCCTTCATCCCTGAAGGCACATTTAGGGATCTTGAGGCAATTACTCACATGTATGTATAAGTCTGTGAAATTTGTAACTTATCATTACATTTAGTATGTGATGGGGATGGGATTTTAATGTTGCGTTCAAAGTATGGTCTGTGGAAAGAAAGAGGTTTGTCAGGTGATAAAAAGAAAATTACATGGAAGCATAGTTTTACAAACGTTCTTTATATGAGCCTTTGAATGTTGCATCAGAGAGGCTAGAAGCAGTGCACTTGTGTTTTGTATCATCAGTGTGTAGTGGAATTATTGTGTATAGATTAAGGAATGAATAAATTGGAAGAT
Organism: Cherax quadricarinatus; assembly: GCF_038502225.1. Lineage (NCBI taxonomy): Eukaryota > Metazoa > Arthropoda > Malacostraca > Decapoda > Parastacidae > Cherax > Cherax quadricarinatus. Next base: position 8,796,524 of record NC_091343.1, on the reverse strand, counting down.
GGTTTACAGAAAGAAAGATATAATTCAAAGAGTGGAAGAGGGTGGGGGTTGCTAAGATGGTTTGAATATGTACAAAGAATGGAGGAAGGGGGATTGATAAAATGATATATAAATTTGGAAAGAGTGGAAAGAAGTGTAAGGGCCATCTGAGGACTGATGTAAGAAGTATGGAGGCAAGGATTGTAATGAGTGGAATTGTTAAAACAGTTTCATTGTGATCTTTCAAAACCAGTTCAAATCTCATTTAGAACAAGAACAAGACGGTTATTTTTTATATAGCCGACTTGAGTCCTGGAAATGGGAAGTACAATGCCTGCACTCCAAAGGAGGGGTTACGGGATATTAGCAGTTTGGAGGGATATGTTGTCTCTTTATACGTATATGCTTCTAAACTGTTGTGTTCTGAGCACCTCTGCAAAAACAGTGATCATGTGAGTGAGGTGAAAGTGTTGAATGATGATGAAAGTATTTTCTTTTCGGGGATTTTCTTTCTTTTTGGGTCACCCTGCCTTGGTGGGAGATGGCCGATTTGTGTTGGAGTGGTTGGTACTTTTGTTTAATAAATGTATGAAAGAGGGGAAGGTACCTAGGGATTGGCAGAGAGCATGTATAGTCCCTTTATATAAAGGGAAAGGGGACAAAAGAGACTGTAAAAATTATAGAGGAATAAGCTTACTGAGTATACCAGGAAAAGTGTACGGTAGGGTTATAATTGAAAGAATTAGAGGTAAGACAGAATGTAGGATTGCTGATGAGCAAGGAGGTTTCAGAGTGGGTAGGGGATGTGTAGATCAAGTGTTTACATTGAAGTATATATGTGAACAGTATTTAGATAAAGGTAGGGAAGTTTTTATTGCATTTATGGATTTAGAAAAGGCATATGATAGAGTGGATAGAGGAGCAATGTGGCAGATGTTGCAAGTATATGGAATAGGTGGTAAGTTATTAAATGCTGTAAAGAGTTTTTATGAGGATAGTGAGGCTCAGGTTAGGGTGTGTAGAAGAGAGGGAGACTACTTCCCGGTAAAAGTAGGTCTTAGACAGGGATGTGTAATGTCACCATGGTTGTTTAATATATTTATAGATGGGGTTGTAAAGGAAGTAAATGCTAGGGTGTTCGGGAGAGGGGTGGGATTAAATTTTGGGGAATCAAATTTAAAATGGGAATTGACACAGTTACTTTTTGCTGATGATACTGTGCTTATGGGAGATTCTAAAGAAAAATTGCAAAGGTTAGTGGATGAGTTTGGGAATGTGTGTAAAGGTAGAAAGTTGAAAGTGAACATAGAAAAGAGTAAGGTGATGAGGGTGTCAAATGATTTAGATAAAGAAAAATTGGATATCAAATTGGGGAGGAGGAGTATGGAAGAAGTGAATGTTTTCAGATACTTGGGAGTTGACGTGTCGGCGGATGGATTTATGAAGGATGAGGTTAATCATAGAATTGATGAGGGAAAAAAGGTGAGTGGTGCATTGAGGTATATGTGGAGTCAAAAAACGTTATCTATGGAGGCAAAGAAGGGAATGTATGAAAGTATAGTAGTACCAACACTCTTATATGGGTGTGAAGCTTGGGTGGTAAATGCAGCAGCGAGGAGACGGTTGGAGGCAGTGGAGATGTCCTGTCTAAGGGCAATGTGTGGTGTAAATATTATGCAGAAAATTCGGAGTGTGGAAATTAGGAGAAGGTGTGGCGTTAATAAAAGTATTAGTCAGAGGGCAGAAGAGGGGTTGTTGAGGTGGTTTGGTCATTTAGAGAGAATGGATCAAAGTAGAATGACATGGAAAGCATATAAATCTATAGGGGAAGGAAGGAGGGGTAGGGGTCGTCCTCGAAAGGGTTGGAGAGAGGGGGTAAAGGAGGTTTCGTGGGCAAGGGGCTTGGACTTCCAGCAAGCATGCGTGAGCGTGTTAGATAGGAGTGAATGGAGACGAATGGTACTTGGGACCTGACGATCTGTTGGAGTGTGAGCAGGGTAATATTTAGTGAAGGGATTCAGGGAAACCGGTTATTTTCATATAGTCGGACTCGAGTCCTGGAAATGGGAAGTACAATGCCTGCACTTTAAAGGAGGGGTTTGGGATATTGGCAGTTTGGAGGGATATGTTGTGTTCTTTATACGTATATGCTTCTAAACTGTTGTATTCTGAGCACCTCTGCAAAAACAGTGATTATGTGTGAGTGTGATGAAAGTGTTGAATGATGATGAAAGCATTTTATTTTTGGGGATTTTCTTTCTTTTTTTGGGTCACCCTGCCTCGGTGGGAGAAGGCCAACTTGTTGGAGAAAAAAAAAAAATATATATATATATATATATATATATATATATACAGTAGACCCCCGCTTAACGGTCACCTCCAAATGCGACCAATTATGTAAGTGTATTTATGTAAGTGCGTTTGTACGTGTATGTTTGGGGGTCTGAAATGGACTAATCTACTTCACAATATTCCTTATGGGAAAAAATTCGGTCAGTACTGGCACCTGAACATACTACTGGAATGAAAAAAGTTCGTTAACCGGGGGTCCACTGTATATATATATATATATATATATATATTTTATATTATATATATATATATACAGTGGACCCCCGGTTAACGATATTTTTTCACTCCAGAAGTATGTTCAGGTGCCAGTACTGACCGAATTTGTTCCCATAAGGAATATTGTGAAGTAGATTAGTCCATTTCAGACCCCCAAACATACATGTACAAACGCACTTACATAAATACACTTACATAATTGGTCGCATTCGGAGGTAATCGTTATGCGGGGGTCCACTGTGTATATATATATATATATATATATATATATATATATATATATATATATATGGAGTGTGAGCAGGGTAATATTTAGTGAAGGGATTCAGGGAAACCGGTTATTTTCATATAGTCGGACTTGAGTCCTGGAAATGGGAAGTACAATGCCTGCACTTTAAAGGAGGGGTTTGGGATATTGGCAGTTTGGAGGGATATGTTGTGTATCTTTATATGTGTATGCTTCTAGACTGTTGTATTCTGAGCACCTCTGCAAAAACAGTGATAATGTGCGAGTGTGGTGAAAGTGTTGAATGATGATGAAAGTATTTTCTTTTTGGGGATTTTCTTTCTTTTTTGGGTCACCCTGCCTCGGTGGGAGACGGCCGACGTTGAAAAAAAAAAAAAAATATATATATATATATATATATATATATATATATATATATATATATATATATATATATATATATACACCTACCGTCCGACTTACGACCGAGTTCAGTTCTGAGAAACCGGTCATAAGCCGAAATGGTCGTAAGTCGAACTTTACTACTGAATATCAACAAAACATTTTTGTAATGACTTTATTTTATTTGGTATTTCATGTTTTACTTTACTTTTTATGTTGTTAGTACTGTATTTTATACTGTAAGGTTTAGGATAAACACTGTGTACAACACAAATAATTGTTTATTTCCCAGAAATTTGGCATAAAAAACTCCGGTCGTAAGTCGAGTGGTCGGAAGTCGAGCAGGTCGTAAGTCGGATGGTAGGTGTATATACAGTGGACCCTCGCATAACGGCATCACATAACGTTAAATTCGCATAACGATACTTTTAACTCTAACATTTTCCCTCGGATAACGTTAAAAAACTAGCTTAACGATATTCGTTCTTGGGTACCAATTAATATCGTTATGCGAGGGTCCACTGTATAATATATATACAGTGGACCCCCGGTTAACGATATTTTTTCACTGCGTAAGTATGTTCAGGTGCCAGTACTGACCGAATTTATTCCCATAAGGAATATTGTGAAGTAGATTAGTCCATTTCAGACCCCCAAACATACACGTACAAACGCACTTACATAAATACACTTACATAATTGGTCGCATTCGGAGGTAATCGTTATGCGGGGGTCCACTGTATATATATATATATATATATATATATATATATATATATATAAGTGATTTTGATTGGTTTTACTATGAAAAGGATCTTGAAATGGAGCTCAAAGTGGCAGAAATGTTCAATTTTTGCCGATGTTCAAGAGTAAATAAATGACGTCATTGTTCAATAAATGTCCAACTAGCCATTCTAATACGCAATCACGAATGGGTTGACGTTATTTATACAATTATTGCAGTAGTTTGCGTAACAGTAAATCTATTTTTTGTGTGAATAAAAATTCAAAATAGAAAGCAAGAGTATTATGACAGGGGCCTGGATATGTGACTGATGAATAGAGAAAATATTATTTTAGTGCCAGGAATGTCTGCATTGTTCATTCTGGACCCTATTTTGAAACTGACGCTTTTTTAACTTGCATGAAATTGGCCAAATTGCCAATTTCTGACCACTTTATTGGGTAGTTGAAATCGGTAAATGGGTGGTTTCTTGTACTCAAACAATAGAACAAATGGAGTTCTAAAGAAATAGTTATGAGTTTGGTGGACTGGAACAATGGAATTGGCTGAAAATAGGGCTCAAGGTGGGCGAAATCGCTGATGCATAAATGTCGCTGAGGTCACTAACTTCGCTAGAGCGTAATTCTGTAAGTTTTCCATCAAATTTTGTACTTTTGGTGTCATCATCGGCGAAAGATTCCCTACAATTACATGAGTATTTTTTTTTTTCTCCAAATATTTTGACACCAGGAGACACTTCAGGATTTGGGGTTGCAACAGTCAAAGGGTTAAGGCATGTCCGGTTTACGTCAAAAACTGAGTTACATCACGACTCTCGGAGCTAATTAATGATGTAGGGCGGGGTATGACTGTATTAGTTTACTTTCCTGATGATGGAAGGTTAAGAACATTGAAAATGAGGTTCAAATTAAATTTGTAAAAGCAATATTTTTCAGTCTTGATGGTAGTGTGGGGGGTCTTGATTTGAAGCTGCCATTTCCTTTTTCCTGGATCAAACCTGATTACCTCCCATTTCTGCAGGTGCTGTATGACTCTTACAGATTTAGCATTTTCCCTGGCAAGACAGTGATGGTGTGAATGATGTGAAAGTGCTTCTTTTTTGGGTTACCCTGCCTTGATGGGAGACAGCCAGTGTGAAAAATATAATATAGATAATAGTAATCTATATTATACAAAGGTTGTTCAGTCTCATAAATAACTGCTAGTACCATATAGTAAAAATGATTAAGATGCTGAAAACATTTGCAATTTCAAGTTTTGATTCTTTAAACTTGCATGTGTGTGTTTTAAATAATGTACTGTAGTACAGTAGTAATAAAACTTGTATTGCCTGTAGTTTTGAAAATATAGAATTTGGTGGAAAAATATGTTCAAGAAATGCTCTGAATGATTTGCATAGCATTGACAATTCTTTATATGTAATACAATGTTTTCCTTGAACTGTAACCATATAAATTGTAAAGCCATCTAGCGTCACACATTTTTTCTGTGGAAATAAATGTCTTTATCTTTATTTTGCCCTAAGCTTAGTTAATCTTACAGAGCTCTGGGGGCTAACCCGCTGTACTGTGACTGCTCGATGGCATGGCTTGCTAAATGGGTGGGTGGGGATTATGTGGAGCCAGGGATTGCCCGTTGTGCTGACCCAAGAGCAATGAGGGACAAACTAGTACTTACAACGCCACCAGAGATGTTCGTCTGCTCAGGTAACTTGATGAAACCTTATCCATATGTCAGCTGTATCACTGTTATTTTATGGGTATGAGACTCATGCCTGAAAATTGTTTGTAACTCGAGTATTTGTTACTCTGAACCTGTCTCTTTCCACAGAAGCACAAGTAATTGAAGATATTTTCCAGGACAATAATATTCTGCATCTAATTTCATATACTTATTTAGCACTGAAATTAAAAAGAATGTACTCAGCCAGGATGGATCACTGTTTTCCCTTTCCACTTACTGCTAAAATACACTCATGTATGCATGCAAGGCACCTTGCCATGTCACATGCTCTCTCTCACACATACTCCCTAATAAAACATCATTTTTTTTCCAAGTGAATCAAAATAATTTATGTATACAGTGCTCATCATTATATTATGCTGGATACCTCCGTCTGGTATACTTAAATGTTGAAACTCATATCCTGTTAGGAGTTTTGGAGAGAGAAATTTATGCCAGCCTGCCTACTCATCGTGTAATGTCTTAGGATTCTGTTAGCTACTCACTGCATACTTGGTGCCTTGTGTGGTGGATGGACATTATCTGTGGTCTCCCTGCATTAGGGGGCCCAAGTACAGTTTGTCAAACATTTCTGGCTATAGACAAATTAATATGTACAGGAATAAGTCTTATACAAAAGACTGTTGCACAGATCATGTGATTACATAAGTCAGGCCATCAAATGAAAGAAATAATTGAAGCCATTAGCATTTGTGAGCGTTCAGTGAGGAACTGGTTGCATTGGTTCCATGAGGATGGTGATGATGATATCCAGACACCAAAAGCACGTCCAGGGAAGCCTAGAAAAACATTCTCATATGTGTTTACTGTGATAAAGAAAGCTTGGGACCAAACAAAGAATGATTACATGGTATATTAAAGAAAAGAATCCAGAACTGCTTCATAGTGTGTGTATTAGAATTATTAATAGATGTGTGAAGGAGCTTGTTTACAGAAGCATTCTACCCATCCAGGAACCAATCTTGAGCCGTGTGCAGTGAAAGCTTAGTCATGTCTGCAAAGAAATAGCAAACATGGACCAAGAAACAGTAGTGAGGTTCTTTGGAGGGATGTAGCAACTTTCAGTGACTTGCATCACAGTGAAATATACATATACATATATGTAAGACGGTGCTCCTTGAGACACCAATAAATCTGTTGTTCAGTGGTTTTTGTGACTTTGAATTACTCTTCTTTGATGACTGACCAGGATATTTCCCAGACTTGAACCCCATTGAGAACCTCTGTGTTGCAATAGTGATCTACAAGGGAAAGACATAAGCTTACTCCCATGTCTGGAGGCTGCCATCCACAGTCATGGGAAAGTTTACCCAAGAAACCCTGAAGAATTTATGCAAATCACTTCCTAGATGATTGAAGGATGTCCTAATGTGCATGGGATGACCTATAAAATACTACATCATTGGTAAGCACACAACAATTTTTTTTCCTATATTTTATGATTGTGTGGTTTGAGAGAGGGCTGGCATACTTTAATGATGAGCACTGTAGAATTTCTGGCCTTTCTAGGAAATTCATTACTACATGGATCAGTACGTCTGTTACTGTGTGTTTCATCACTTGAGTTGCTTCTCTAATGTGCTGATGCATAAAATACTCATTACATTGTGGAATTTGGTTGACTATTGTTTGCAATTTCAGCCTCTTAGGCAGTACAAAAATACCATATTATAAAGCCTTTTTTGTTAATATACTACAGTAATTTTTCTGTACTTTTATGGATATTTCATAAAACTGCAAAAACCATTGAAAGTTTTATTTGCCATTCATTAGTTTCACTCTTAATTATACTTATCACATAAAATAATCCACATGCTAGTTTATACAAATTTGATATTTTTGTGTTTATTATATGACTGGAAGAAAAATCATGAAAGTTTACTTGGTACATAAATACTTTGTTGCAGTTCTAGCATGTTAAAGCATGCTTAGGCTAACACACCAAATGGAATTGCATAGGGTAGGTACTGCCCATATTCATTGTAAATAAACAAATAAACTGCATTTTGTTTGAGCAGACAGAGTGCCTGATGAAGTCTTAGCAAAATGTGACTTTTGTTACACTCGGCCCTGCCAAAATGGAGGTGTATGTAGATCAAGCCCTGGTCAGCAGTATGAGTGTCGCTGTACTGCAGGCTTCCATGGCTCTGAATGTCAGTATAGAATTGATGCCTGCTATGGAAATCCTTGCAATAATGGAGGCACTTGCAAGGTGTTTGAACCTGGAAGATATGCGTAAGTTCACTTTAAATAATTATGCTTTGTGTGTTGTAGTTGGGTTTAAATTTTGTTGTTTATATTAAGATGCAGAACTTTGTATGGTTTATTATTATAAAATTAATATAGTGGCACAACAACTGCTGAATGAGGGATGATACATGTTTCATTTTTTGGGTCATCTTACCTTAGTAGGAAATGATTGATTTTTGAAAAAAAAAAACTCGTTTTTTCATTACCACATTTGTTGTTTCCCACTGAGGTACAGTAACCCAAAGAAGTTAACATATTTACCATCTGCTATTGAATAATTATCTTATTAGAAGAATGCAGAAATCACAATACAAATGATCATCCAAACTACAACATTCTTACCTATCCTTTAGAATGCAAGCATTATACTGTGTCTTGTTAAAAAATAATAATTTACACAGATGCCACTGTCCCACCGGCTTTGAGGGCGGTCGATGCGAAGTAAATATTGATGACTGTGTTAACAACAAATGCATCAATGGTGCCACCTGCATGGATGGTATAACCTCATACTCCTGTTCTTGTCCAGCTGGGTATATTGGTGAATACTGTGAAAAGAAAATTGCTTTTTGTTCCAAGGAGTTTAATCCTTGCAAAAATGGTGCCAGTTGTGTTGATCATGGGACAGGATACGAATGCCAGTGTAGCCTTGGATGGTCTGGTAACAATTGTACTGAGAACTTAGATGACTGTACCAATCACATGTGTCAGGTGAGTTGCAGAAAGATTGATTACACATGCTTTAAAAATGCAAATTATAGTTATGAGATACTTGATGCACTGTATAAAATTATTTCTTGGATTGCACAGACTTTTAGTGGGATAATGTTTCTGTAGAGATTTTGCTTTCTGATGATCTGAATTATTTTTTCATAGAATGGTGGACAGTGTGTTGATGGCGTTGGTGATTATGAGTGCAAGTGTTCTGGTGACTGGAGTGGTCAGTATTGTGAGCTTGGTCCCTCTGTCCTACTACAAACCGAACCCTGCTTACAACATGATTGTCGCCATGGAGTGTGTATTGTGCCTCAAGGAGAATTGGAATATGTCTGTAAATGCTCTCCAGGGTACTCGGGTAAGGAAATATTCTGGTTTTCTTTTCTATGTTATCAAATAGTAGTTTGAGATACTGGGGATTATTTGTAAATTTATTTATGTAAAACTTGTCTTCCAAACTGTTTAGCTCTTTAATGTATACAGTAATTATAATTTTTTTAAAATGCATTTTTAATGAGATTGTCTATTTTCAGTAATAAAATTATTAATTCGGGAAGCTTTACTGTTTAATAATTATCAAACGAGATTTTATACATTTAAAAATAATTACCTCTTCCATTTTATATACTGTATACAGTGTATTACTGAGTCACTTTACTGATGGTGACTCAGTTTGACATTTTATACTAGCTATTAATTAAGATTTATAATGGTTAGTTTAATGCAAACTAAAAAGTTTAATCCATATATTGATATGCATCATAATTATTCTTCAAAAGGGAATGAATGTGTTGAATTGGCAATTTAATTATCTCAAATCATAATTTACATAGATCTACCTACTTGAGATTCCTGTTTCCATGTCAGTGTACCTAAGTTGCTGAAATCAGATTTTGTGTAGTGAAGAAAATATGGTACAAGTTGGCAATCAGTAATCCGATTCCATCAGTAATCCGGCACTGATTTCAGCTTGCATAATTTCAAATTTCTGGGGTAGCTACACTGACCTGCTTCTACTGTTTGGTGGTGCTACTTGCTGCATAAGTCATTCCAATTTCTTTTTCTCCATTTATTGTTATAACCTGCTCACTTTTAGCCCTAGCCATGGTTCCAATAAATAAAAGAAATGCTTCTCTTTGTGTAAAGCACATACACTGTACATTGTCCATAAAAATAAGGTGGCTTTGAAGCCACTGTTAGTCACCATGAGCTCAGCTTACTTAGATAAGTTGTGATCAGTAAATTTGGGCATACATATAAGAGAATAGGTCTATGTGGTAAGTGTACACTACATAAAAAAATTCTGCAGCACACAGTGCATAATGAGAAAAAACTTTGAGTGTTTTTGGTGTAAAACAGCAACTTTGCTGTGTATTTTTGTATAGTTTTTATGGTTGTATTCTTGTTTTTTTGGTTTCAGTTGATAGAAAGGAAGATATATTACAGAAATAGATATGATTTTGATTGGTTTCACGAAAAGTGCCTTGAAATTAAGCTCAAAGCAGAAATGTTCAATATTTACCCATGCCCAAAAGTAAACAAATTACATCACTGTCCAGTACGTGTCCAACTGACCAGTCTAATACGCAGTCACTAATGGGTTGACATTATTTATAAATTATTACAATAATGCAGTAGTCTGCATAACAATAAATCTTCTATTTTTTTTGTGTGAATAAAAGTTTCAAAATGGAAAACAAGCATAATATAAGAGGGGCCTGGAGAGGTGACTAATGAACAGAGAAAATGTTATTTTAGTGCCATGAATGTCTGCATTGTTTATTCTGGTCCCTATTTTGAAATTGGCATCTCTTGAAATTTGTGTGAAATTGGACAAATTGCTGATTTATGACCACTTTATTGGGTAGTTGAAATAGGTAAAGAAGGAATACTGGAAAAAAAGCTATGAGTTTGGTAGCCTAGAACAATGGAATGGGCCAAAAATAGGGCATAACATGGACGAAATCTCCAATAAGTAAATATCGCCATTTGCTTAAGTGTATTCTAACCTAACCACTCTGTAATTTGGCAAAATCACTAATCCAGCTCCCTGCATGTCCTGATAATGCTGGATTAGTGATGGTCAACCTGTATACTAAAGTCATGAGAAGTAGACAATACATAAGAAGATTTGAGAGAAAAGCTTCTCATTCTTATATTCTTGTCAGATATGACAAGATATGTGCTTATAGTCAAATGGGTGAGTGAGTGTAAGTGTAAGTGTGAACCACCAGGTGGTTTTTATGTAGTTAGTTGATGGGGTGTATCAGGGAGACAAGATGTTTTCTAACGGTAGTTTTGAAGGTGATGAATGTGTCTGCAGTTCTAGAGTTTTCAGGTCGAGTGTTCCAGATTTTAGGGCCTTTGACATACATTGAATTTTTGTAAAGGTTTAGTTGGACATGGGGAATATCGTAGGGATGTTTGTGTCTGGTGTTATGCCTGTGGGTCCTGTCACATCTATCAAGAAAGCATTTTATGTCAAGGTTAATATTGGAATTTAAGGTCCTGTATATGTAGATTGCACAGTAGGAAGTGTGGATGTTCTGAACAGGGAGTAAGTTTAGATCTATGAAGAGTGGGGGGGGGGGGGTGTTGCCAGGAATGGGATTTAGTGATTATTCTTACTGCGACTTTTTGTTGAGTTATTATTGACTTTAGGTGTGTTGCTGCAGTTGATCCCCAAGCACAAATAGCATAGGTGAGATATGGATAAATGAGTGAATGGTATAGTGTGAGAAGGGCATTTTGCGGCACTTAGTATCATATCTTGGAGAGGATCCCAACTGTTTTGGATACTTTTTTTGATATGTGTTGGATATGGGTGCTGAAATTCAGGTTGTTGTCGAGGTATAGGCCTAGGAATTTGCCCTCATTTTGTCTGGCAGTTAGAGTGCTGTCGATCTTAATGTTAAGTTGCGCAGCACCTGCTCTGCTACAAATATTATATAGTAGGTTTTGTCAGTGTTAAGTGTAAGTTTATTGGCTGCCATCCAAGTTGATATTTTGAGCAGCTCCTCATTAACAATGGTGTTGAGGGTGGCAAGATTAGGGTGAGAGATGACATAAGTTGTGTCGTCAGCAAAGAGAATGGGTTTCAGGCGTTGGGATATGTTTGGAAGTTCATTGTAAATGATGAAGAGCAGGGGTCCAAGGACACTTCCCTGCAGAACTCCAATATCAAGTGGCTGTGTTGATGATGCTGTGTCTTTAATGGTGAAATATTGATACCTATTAGTAAGGTAGGATTTGAAATATGCAAGCGCATGGCCTCTTATACCATAATGGTCAAGTTTGCGGAGTAGGATGCTGTGGTCTACTGTGTCAAAAGCTTTTTTTAGGTCAATAAAAATTCCTAGCGGATATTCCTTATTTTCCAATGCTATGTAAAGCAGATCTAGCATTTTTACAATTGCATCATTAGTGCTTTTATTTTTCCTGAATCCAAATTGGCAGGGGTTGAGTATGTTTTGTGCTGTTTTAAATGAATACAGTCTCCTGTGCATGAGTTTCTCAAAGATTTTGGATAGCAATGGCAAGTTTGATATTGGCTTATAGTTGTTTACATCTGTAGGGTCACCACCTTTATGTATTGGTGTAACCCTTGCTGTCTTGAGTAGTTTCGGGAAGGTGCTAGTTTCTAGTGACTTGTTAAAAAGTAATGAAATAGCATGCAAAAGGACATGGGCCGCTCGCTTGTACAATAATGGTGGGACATGAGACAGGTTCCCTGAGTTATTTTTAAGTGACTTTATAATCTCAGTGACTTTGGTGGGCTCAGTTGGTACAAGATAGAAGGAAATTGGGAAATTTCCATCTAGATAGTCCCTGGCACGGGCGTTGGTACGTGGGATTTTACTGGCAAGATTAGATCCTATGGTTGAGAAGAAGTCGTTTATCTTGTTAGCTGTTTCAATGGGGTTTCATTAGGTTTAGTTAGGACAATATTCTTTGTTTTTTTCAGTTTGTGGGTGCCCAGAATCTGAGTGTGTGTTTTCCAGGTCTTTTTTATATCACCTTTTGTGTCAGTGAATCTGCTGGAGTAGTACAGTTGTTTGGCTTTCTTTATTACTTTGGTGTGAACTGATGAATAGTGTTTAAGAATATCTTCATGTATTAAGCCCTATATTTGTTATTTATATTGCTTTTCACATTGGTGTTTCTTATCAATGGATTTTGGAATGCTGCTGGTTAGCCATGGGCAACCGAGCCATTTATTCGTGATCTGTTTCATTTTTATAGGACAATGTTTGTTATATAGTCTAAGTAATTTGTTAAGAAAAATGTCTGTCCAATCGTCAATACCATTGGCCTTGGAGAATTCTGTAGGTCAGTCAACAGCCTCTAGGTCTGCTGTGAACTTCCTTATTGAGGCCTCGTCATGGAGTCTAAATGAAACTTTGTTGTATTCCAGTGGTGGTTTACTAATGTTTATCAAGAGGAAGGTAGGATAGTGGTCTGTAGTGCTGTCTGTGATTATCCCTGATTTAAGGGGGGCTAGTATATTGGTTCATATGTGGTCTATTATGGTTGCACTTGTCTCAGTGAGCCTGGTTGGTTTAGTTATTGTTGGTATGAGAAGTGTGTTGTTCATATTGTTGATGAAATCAGACACAGGCTGATCATCTAGTAGGCCAAGGTTGATATTGAAGTCTCCAGTTAAGAGAAGGTGGTGCTTGTTCATTTGTTTGTTTGTTATTAGTGTCTTTAATTTCTCACTGAAGTTTGGGATGTTTGTGTGGGGTATCCTGTAAATGGCACCGATTGTTATAGGCGTCTTAAGGTTTTTTACAGTAAAATTAGCAAAAATGTATTTCCCCATATTCATCACTAAAGCAAGTAGTGCTAATACAAGATAGTTGGTTAGAGTAACAGATTGCAATACCACCCCCAACTTGGTATGGTCTGCAGTTGTGGATTGCTGTGTATCCTGGTAGAGGGTAGATATCTATTGTGTCCTGCTTAAGCCAGGTCTCAGTAAGAATAATGCAGGAGAAGGGTGTCTTTAGCGACTCAAGGAGTGCCAGGAGGTCATCATAGTGTTTCCTTAAGGACCTGATGTTGTAGTTAAGAACTGATAGACATTTAGCACTGTTTAGGATAGTGCTGGCTTGTGATGCTGTGTAATAAAGGCAGTTACTTTCCAGTAGGTTTTGATTGGGTGTTAGATTATGGAGGTTTATATCAGGGTCGACGTGATCATTCATCTTCTAGGTTTAAATTGTGGTTATTTATATCCTGAATTGTGTGTTGAGTTCTAGTACTGATATCTGTAGTAGTGGGAAGTTTGGACAAGTAAATAGCTAAAGCACTTTGGTCATATAGAGTATAGTCACTAATAAACATAATGAAGTTGATGTTGTCTAAGTGCTGTGGTAGAATGAGCTAAAGTACAACTAAGTGTAAACTAAAAATATAAAAATACAAATTAAAAATAGCACCAGACTCTCACTTGTAATTGCACTAAGGTCTAATATAAGTTGTTAACAAGAACTAGAGTATAACTAAATTTAAATTGACAAGACAAAATACACAAGTTAAGGTAGCAAAAGAAAATAAAAAATAATAAAAAAAAATAAAAATGGCAATGACTTGGTTATAATACGATAGTAAGATGGTACACAGGATATTAAAATTGGAGTTGAATATACAAGCTTAAAAATTGGTAACAAAATTTTAAGTAAAATAAAGATGGGTGATAAAGTGTACAATAGAATAGGGCAATTATAAAGTATATAATAAAATTGGATAATAAACTTGACAAATGAAAAGGGCAATAATAAAAAGTTTGAAATAGATTGGGCAATAAACTATTGGTAAAAATTGGGCAAGTATAAGATTGGGTAATTAACTCAAGACTAGAATAGTGCAATAATAAGATGAAAACTTTACAAGAAAGTTGGGCACTAAAATATAAAATAAAAATGGGCAATAATAAAAAGTTTACAATAAGGTTGGTCAATACAGTTTAAAGTAAAATTGGGCAATAATAGAGATTTCTGTAGTATATTTTCCATTCTGTCAAATGAGACTAAGAAATTGCAAATACAACTATTAAAAACATACGAAAAAACACTGCAAAGTCGCTGTTTTAATAGAAAATTACGGTCTGTTTTTTTTCTCGTGCACTGTGTGCTGCAGGATTTGTTTTATGTGGTGCACACATACCACATAGATGTATTCTCAAATATCTAGGCCCAAATTTACTGCTCACAGCTTATCAGAGTGAGCTGAGCTTATGGCGTAGATCTACGGTTTGGACCCTGAACGTAAAGCTGTAGATCTATGGCATGGACCCTGAAAGGGTTAACATTTGTCATGATCCCGTCAGTTCCAGCTGCAGTACCCCCTTTCATTCTACGTAATGCCTCACGCACCTCTCCCACACTCACATCCTGCTCTTCACTCCTAAAAGATGGTGTACCTCCCTGGCCAGTGCATGAAATTACCGCCTCCCTTTGTTCGTTGACATTTAACCCCTTGAGTGTCACAACCCCCAAATCCTGAGGTGTCTCCTAGTGTCGCAAAATTTCAAAAAAAGAAAAAAAAATTTTTTTTTTCTTATGAAATGATAGAGAATCTTTTCCCGATTGTAATGACGCCAAAAAAATGAAATTTGATGGAAAACTGACGGAATTATGCTCTCGCGAAGTTAGTGACCTCGGCTATATTTACTAATTGGCAATTTCACCCACTTTGAGCCCTATTTTCGGCTAATTCCATTGTTCCAGTCAACCAAACTCATACCTACTTCTTTAGACTCCATTTTTTCTATCGATTGAGTACAAGAAACTGCCCATTTACCGATTTCAACTACCCAATAACGTGGGCAGAAATTTGCAATTTGGCCAATTTCACGAAAATTAAAAAATACGACAATTTCAAAATAAGGTCCAGACATTCCTGGCTCTAAAATAACATTTTCTTTGCTCATCAGTCACGTCTCCAGGCCCCTCTGATATTACTCTTGCTTTCTATTTTGAATTTTTATTCAAACAAAAAAATAGAAGATTTACTGTTATGCAGACTACTGCAATACTGTAATAATTGTACAAATAATGTCAACCCATTCATGACTGCATATTAGAATGGCTAGTTGGACATTTATTGGACAATGACATCATTTGTTTACTTTTGAACATCGGCAAAAATCAAGCATTTCCCCTACGTTGAGCTCCATTTCCAGGTTCTATTTATAGTAAAACCATTCAAAATCACCTCTATTTCTATAATATGTTTTCCATTCTATCATTTGAGACCAAGAAAACGAAAATACAACCATAAATACTATAGGAGAATAGACCACAAAGTTGGCATTTTAATTAAAAAAAACGATCGGAGTTTTTTTTTTCTCATTATGCACTGCATGCTCCAGGATTTTTTTATATGGTGCACACTGACCACACAGACCCATTCTCTCACATGTGGGCCTACCAGCTTTCTCCTGCTTGATTTGAAGCCGCTAGAATTTATGAGTATATATATGTCAAACACGGTACCTCGTAAGACGTATATACCCGACCGAAACAGTCAGAGGGTTAAAAGTTCCTCAGAATATTCTTGCCATCTACCCAATACCTCCATCTCCCCATCTACTAACTCCCCTACTCTGTTTTTAACTGACATATCCATTCGCTCCCTAGGCTTTCGTAACTTGTTTAACTCGCTTCAAAATTTTTTCTTATTTATATTAAAATTTCTTGACAGTGCCTCTCCCACTCTATCATCTGCTCTGCTTTTGCACTCTCTCACCACTCTCTTCACCTTTCTTTTACTCTCCATATACTCTACTCTTCTTATAACACTTCTGCTTTGTAAAAACCTCTTGTAAGCTACCTTTTTCTCTATCACACCCTTTACTTCATCATTCCACCAATCACTCCTCTTTCCTCATGCACCCACTCTCCTATAACCACAAAGTTCTACCCCACATTCTAATACTGCATTTTTTAAAACTATTCCAACCCTCTTCAACCCCCCCCCCCCCCCACTACTCATACTTGCACCAGCCCACCTTTCTGCCAATAGTTGCTTATATCTCACCCGAATTTCCTCCTCCTTTACTTGTTGCCAATTTCCTCTTGTCCCATCTACCTCTTACTCTAACTGTAGCAACAACTAAATAATGATCTGATATATCAGTTGCCCCTCTATAAATGTGTACATCCTGGAGCCTACCCATCAACCTTTTATCCACCAATACATAATCTAACAAACTACTTTCGTTATGTGCTATATCATACCTTGTATGTTTATTTATCCTCTTTTTCATAAAATATGTATTACTTATTACTAAACCTCTTTCTACACATAGCTCAATTAAAGGCTCCCCATTTTCATTTACCCCTGGCACCCCAAATTTACCTACTACTCCCTCCACAACATTTTTACCCACTAGCATTGAAATCCCCACCACAAGTACTTTCACACTTGGTTCAAAACTCCCCACACATTCACTCAACATTTCCCAAAATCTCTCTCCTCTACACTTCTCTCTTCTCCAGGTGCATATATGCTTACTATAACCCACTTTTCACATCCAACATTTATTTTACTCCACATAATCCTTGAATTAATACATTTATAGTCCCTCTTTTCCTGCCATAGCTTATACTTCAGCATTATTGCTGCTCCTTCTTTAGCTCTAACTCTATTTGAAACCCCTGACCTAATCTCATTTATTCCTCCTTACTGAAACACACTCACCCCCTTCAGCTTTGTTTCAGTTAAAGCCAGGGCATCCAGCTTCTCATTTATAACATCCACAATCCTCTTTCTTGTCATTCGCACAACATCCCTGTGAGTCGACACAAATTATTTTGGAATTTCTACTTATCTGGGATATGGAAGGGTTGACTACAAAGTAGATTTGATAAATGCAGTTGAATTAATTAGGGAAAGAGTGGCCTTTGCTTTTATGAGGGGTTCCTTTTTTTTTTATCTTTTGCAAATGAAACTGACATAGACCATTTTTATGGTTATGTAAGTGACATGACAGGAATGCAGGAAATAACATGAAAAATAATAAAACAGAGTATTATTATCTGAAACATTTAGTGATTCCTCTGGTATAAAAGGGTGTGCTCTATAAATATTTCATTCAAGGTGTATATATAACATTTAACAGCATACATCAGGTCCTCATATTTAATGAAGGTGTGAGCAACTTGTTTAAATTCAGGACAAAGAGCAACCAAGATTTTTGAGCTACCTTGGGCAAGGCCCAACCAGTCACCTACACACTTATTATCCAGACAGCAGGTGGTGTCACCTCTTTTGACCATTGAGTTAAAATCTTAAGGATGATTTTTCATTGCTACTATAGTGATATTTATATGGTTACAAACAACATAAAATCTGTAAAGTAAAAGGACACAAGTGCAACTAATGTGACATTTTATTGTGGCAACGTTTCGCTCTCCAGGAACTTTGTCAAGCCCTGGAGAGCGAAACGTTGCCACAATAAAATGTCACATTAGTTGCACTTGTGTCCTTTTACTTTACATATTGTCGGTAATTCTACCAACATTATTACAACATAAAATCTTAAAACATTCAAGGTTTTTCATGAATGTCATTTAAACATTCATACATTTAAAACAAATGGGGATGTGTACATGTTGGTACTTACTACTGGTAAGTGCAATCTGATACTGGATTATTAGTTGTCTGAAACTCAAACAAGACAGAGAATCTGAGAATTAAAGATTATTATACTAAACTGTAAAATTTAAAAAAAAATTTATCCTCTATATGTAGAGTGTGGTTAATTCTTTGAATAATAATAATTAGGAGAACTGCAGTGGACCTACTGGCGGATGCTCTAGGCAGATTCTACTCGCACCCACCCATTTTCACATGTATATTTGTCTAACGAACTGTTGAAAGTGTGTAGTAGTAGAAGCAGTTGCTGTTACAAATTACTGCATTTCTTTCACCCTCCATCAAACATTCCTCAAATTGTAGTCACATTTTTAATGGAGAGAGAGGGTTTGAACCTGCAGGCTAGCAGTCGTAAATTATTAGTCTAACACCTTAGCTCACTGCACCTCAGCTCAGTTTCACAGACTACAATCCTGGGACAGTCTGTGAACAGCCACTAACCCAGACTCTATCACTCATTTTTATGGAGAAATCTTGACACCTCTAACAGGCAGCAACTAATTCTAGATCTTGTTCCTTCTAAGCCACTTAGCAGCTTGCTGAAAATTTATAATAAATTAATGTAACAATTTAGGGTAAATGGAGAGACAGGGCTCAAATCCATGATCTAGTAATCCTAGAAGCACTAGCCCAGCACCTTAGCCCAGAGCCTCAACAGCAGTTGCATAAAGTTTCACCAACTAGAGTTATGTGAGAGTCTGTGAACTACCCTTTCACACACTAAATTTAAAGAATTTGCAAGATTTTTATTTACATGACTTTCAGATTCAGATATAGATTTATTGTTGTCAATATTAAATACAGTGGAACCTTGACTTAAAAGTTTAATCCGTTCCAGGAGCTAGCTCATAGCTCAATTTACTCGTATATCAAACTAATTTTCCTCATTTAACTGATAAGCCATTAATCCGTTCCTGAACTCTGGAGAGCCAAGAAAACATTACTTGAATATGACGTTATTATCAACTATACGGCTTATTTGTCTATCACAATTCATCTAATATGACATAATAAACAATATAATTAACACAGAAACATGATATATACTCTAGAATTAATAAAATAGGCCATAATACAGTGGCAGAGGCAGCGGCAAATGTGTCCACCATTTCCTGTGTGTATATACTGAGAGTATCTTCCTGTGCTCTTATTGTAAGAGAAAACAGAGTATTTTTGAGGCTAACTGCAATAGATCACCATTTTTCTAAGGAAAACACTGAAAATATCGTACGTATATAAACACATAGTAAGTCATAATATACTGCAGAATGTAAAGAAATAATAAACTGTTTATATAAAGTGTATATGTACTTACACATTGAACATAGCTGATAAAATTTTTGTTTTGTTTAATCACTGAACATAACTGATATAGTATCTCCTGCGAGCTGCTTCTCTCTCAACCACGTCAGCAGCAACTTCTCCATCTTATCATGGACAGAGGTTCACAGCTTAAACGTTATTGTAACGCCCTTGGCTGACTCTATAGCCTTTAACGACTCCTGCTGCTTTAGTATCGTACATATAGTAAATTATTATTATAATCAAGGGGGAAGCGCTAAACCCGGAGGATTATACAGCGCCTGGGGGGGGGATGTGGAAGGCTCCTCACTAAGAGTAGATGTACTGCGCTGGTATTGTCTGGCTAAATCCACAACTCGTGCACCTTGCATATGTTTATCTATGATTTCATGCGTTAATTCCATGGAAATCATCATCTTTTTCTTCTCAGCACTGTCCTTTACACTTATTTTCTTAGGACCCATGGTTAGAAAAGCGAAATTTGGCGAAATGACTGTCAAAAATGTAAGCAAATCAGGAGAGAACTGCTTTGACAGCGATGTAAACATCAGCTGCGCCAACTAGCGGCAGGATTCTGAATTATTATTACGTACATATTATGTACATTATTATTATTATTATTATTATTAATTTAGGGAACTGAAGCTCTATTGTTATTGTAAAATAATAATAATTATTATTATTGATAATTTAAGGAACTGAAGCCCTATTGTTATAATTATTATTATTATTACTACTATTAATTTAGGGAACAAGCTCTATCGTCATTGCAATACTAATAATGATAATTATTATTATTGATAATTTAGAGAACTGAAGCTATGTCATTATTATTATTATTATTATTATTATTATTATTATTATTATTATTATTATTATTATTATTACTATTATTATTAATTTAGGGAACAAGAGCATATATCCAATTCCCTAGATCAAGAGACTCTCACCAGTGTCAAGGAACCTTGATGCTGGTAAGGGGCTCTTAATGTAGGGAACTGGATATGTGCTCAAGTTCTCTAAATTATTAATAATAATAAAAATAATAATACAAATAATAATTATAATGATAGAGCTTCAGTTCCCTAAATTATCAATAATAATTATAATAATTACTACAATAACGATAGAGCTTGTTCCCTAAATTAATAATAATAATACATTATTATAACGAGAGCTTCAGAACGTAATCAACTCAGTGCACTGTTTACCTCACAGTGGGAGCAGTTCTCTCCTGATTTGCTTACATTTTTGACAGTCACTTGGCCAAATTTTGCTTTTCTAACCATGGGTCCTAAGAAAGTAATTGTAAAGGACAGTGCTGGTTAGAAAAAGAGAATGATATCCATGGAATTAAAGCATGAAATCATAGATAAACAAGAGAGGTGTCCAGGTTTTGGGTTGAGGGGGAAGTAGGGGGGGGGGAGCTGGCTCGTAACTCAAATGTTGGCTCATAACTCGGAGCAAAAAATCCACCCATTGACGGCTCGTATCTCAAAAAAATTCGTATGTTGGGGCACTCGTAAGTCAAGGTTCCAGTGTAATTACTTTTTTAGTAGTTATACTCAGTTTTGGAAAAGGATATGTGTACATTTCAGGACATTTATTAACCCTTTCAGGGTTTCCGATGTATACTAGTATGGCTTACGCACTAGGGTTATTGGCGTACTAGAACGCCTAAATTCTAGTGCCTTCAAATCTAGTGAGAGAAAGCTGGTAGGCCTACATATGAAAGAATGGGTCTGTGGTCAGTGTGCACAGTATCAAAAAAATCCTGCACCACTCATTGCATAATGGGGAAAAAAAAAACTCTGACCGTGTTTTTGGTTTAAAACAGCGACTTTGCAGTGTATTTTCGCATGGTATTTATGGTTGTATTCTAGTTTTCCTGGTCTCATTTTATAGAATGGAAGATATATTACAGAAATTGAGATGATTTTGATTGGTTTCATAATGAAAAGTACCTTGAAATTGAGCTCAAAGTAGCAGAAATGTTAGATTTTTGCCAAATTTCAAAAGTAAACAAATCATGCCAAGCGTCCAATACACGTCAACTGGTTAGTCTAATATTCTTTCACAAGTGCACTGATATTATTTATACAATTTCTACACTAATGCACTAGTCTGCATAACAGTAAATCTTCTAACTTTTTTTTTTTTTTTTTTTTTTTTTTTTTTTAGAATAAAAATTTGAAGTGGAAAGCAAAAGAGATGTAAGAGGGGGCTGGGGATGTGACTAATGAACAGAGAAAATATTATTTTAGTGCTAGGAATGTCTGTCTTGCTTATTCTGGACCCTATTGGAAATTTGTGTGAAATTGGCAAAATTCGTCAGAAATTGGCAAAATTGCCAATTTCTGACCACTTTATTGGATATTTGAAATCGGTAAATGGGTGGTTTCTTGTACTCAATCTATAGAAAAAATGGAATTATATGGAAATAGATATGATTTTTGTCGACTAGTACACTGAAATTGGCCAAAAATAGGGCTCAAAGTGGGCGAAATCGCCGATGTGTAAACATCGTCGAGACCGCTAACTTGGCGAAATTCTGCAAGTTTTCCATCATATTTCATACTTTTGGTGTCATTATGATTGGGAAAAGATTCTCTATCATTTCATAAGAAAAAATAATTTTTGTTTTTTTCCGAAAAATTTTCAACCCTGAGAACGAGTTTAGGAGAGGGCCTCTCGACCCTGAAAGGGTTAAAAGTATCATTTTGCCACGAGTGGTGAAATGTTTCCTTTAATGTCCTGAACTGTACCCAAATGTCTTTTTTTACAGTATTAGTATCACTTAACCTTATATTACTTTATACAACCTGTTTTACTCATGTTCTAATAGAATAATCAGTACATTATTTAAAAAAAAAATTCATGGATATGCTATGCTTACAATGGGACTCAAAAATGTACTTTGTAAGCAACCTACCTCTATAAAGCTGTTCTTGTAGACTAATTTGTAATCTTTTCATATATATTTGTCTGCTGTACCACTATGTAATTATGTAACACCTTTTATGGAATAAATCCTTATCCTTATCTTTATGGTTTGAGAAGTTTATTCCATGATTGGTGAGGACCAGGCAAACCTCTTTTTTGTAGTATACGAACATGAAAAGATTGAAAATTATTCATACCAGTGTTAATTTCATGTGATGTAAGATAAAATGTTAATTGCCTTATTCTTTAGTTGTGATCATGGCAATAGATGACAACTAATGTCACTTATAGTCATGGAAGTAGATGAAAATTAATTGCTTGATCTTAGAAGTAAATTGGAAGTATTAACAGGGAGGTCTGCAAGGAACCATACATGTTTAGAGAGGTATTCACTAAGAAAATAGGGTACCAGAGTGCAGGAGGAAATGGGTCAGCTAGCTGAATATTTGATAATGACTAACAATGCAACAGAGAATGATATGAAGAAGCTGTTAAGTGAATAGGATATGCATATTAAAAGCAATGGAACCTGACAAGGTGTCTTCTTGGTTCATGACAGGGAGCAGAGGCATTGCATGAACTGCTAGTAAAAATTTAAAAGCTGGAGATGATGCATACTCTGGAAATCTATAATGTCTTAGCAGTTATATAGTATTGAACTACAAACTGGTATTGTTAGTGTTCATACTAGCTTAAATAATAGGAAAAATATTGAGGAGAGTGGTGGATCAACCAAAGAAGCATGGAGTATTAAATGACAGTGAACACTGACTTAACCCTTTCAGGGTCAGTCCTGTTGTATCACAGCTTTGAAGATAGTCATGGTCCTGTAGCATAATGCCATGAGCTCAGCTCACCCAGATAAGATGTGACTGGTAAATTTGGTTCTAGATATGAGAGAATAGGTTTATGTGGCAAGTATGCACCATATAAAAAAATCCTGTAGCACGCAGTGCATAATGAGAAAAAACTCAACAGTGTTTTTGGTATAAAACAGCGACTTTGAGGTGTATTTTTGTATGTTCTTTTATGGTTGTATTCTCAGTTTCTTGGTCTCATTTGATAGAATGGATGATATATTACAGAAATAAAGATGATTTTGATTGGTTTTGGGACTGAAAGTACCTTGAAATTGAGCTCGAGGTAGCAGAAATGTTTGATTTTTGCTATCAAAGTAGCGGAAATGTTTGATTTTTTGCTGATGTTCAAGAGTAAACAAATGATGTCACGCATCCAGTACACGTCAACTGGTGGGTCTTATGGGCACTCACAAGCAGCAAGCAGCAACAAGGCTGCTCCTATATCTTGCCGTCCCCTGGGCCTATTCCGAACTCCAGTGATGGCCAAATTAGCAAGTACTGCTGCAACAACATGCAAGGAACCTATAGTGACATAAAAACTGACGGTGAAGACAACGAAATGGACTAAATATGACAAAAGAGGGACCGGCATTCAAGTACCAGACCTGCTGCTGCCAGACGTGAACCAGACACGAGACGTTTTCCACTACAGTGAAATAACTGACCTCCATATCAACTGCACCAGTGTTTAACGGGAAGACAACATGGCAGAATTCCTGATCAACTAAATCTCCAAGGAAATGCCAGGTCTGTAGGACTTTTTTCGTCAGTGCCAAACGAGGGAAAGATTTGAGCCTTTAAACATGGCTGACCGGCATTCAAACAGCAGCTACTGCCAGACGTACAACTAGCGAAGTGAAATTCTCATCTTTACTGACGTTCATCTGTTGACAGTAGCATCATATCTGTACCACCATCATATCACCTGTACCAGTGCTAACGAGAGGGAAACACAAGAGACATCGTCAAATCAACAGTACAAAACCCCAAGGTATAGGACGGTTATCCCTCAGTGCCAGTCGTGGGAAAGAAGTGAATAGTTAAATAGTCAAGGTTAATGTTTTAGTAGCTGACCTATATTCAGCTGACCAGTGTACAGTGAGAGAATCATAGCAGAAAAAGCCAAATATATCTATAAACTCAAGGAAAGTCAGGTGGTGTTACTCCCCTCAGTGTTTTAAAAATGGTTGAGTCAGCAAAACAGGTCAGGAGACAACAACACGACACAACCCCCGATAAATGGAATTGAGGGGGATTTGGAAGGATAAAACCATGGATTAAACCTTTCTGGTCTACCAGAATGGAAAGGAGTTAGAAGTTAATTGGTGAAGCCAGACTGTGAAGTGAGGTGGGTAGGGGAGGGTGAATAAGGGGTTAAATGTAAGGGTGTTGTGAAGTTAAGGGAAAAGTGAGCAGTGAAGATGGTTTCTGAAGAGGAAATTTTACTAGTAATGCAGTGGTGATTGCTAAAGCAGATACTAAGTGTACTAGGGACTGGAAAAGAGAAATAAATATTATTGTATATGAGTAAAAGAGCGAAGAGTGAAAATGGCAGGCATTAGGGGGGTACAGGCTGGCATAATTATATTTATATTTCTTCTTCAATTCCATGAAGAAAGAAATCAGTCATGGGGGTTGGAAAAGGTGAATGGAGTAACAGCGCCCTGGACAGTAAAAGCCCAACAGTTGCCATCCTACCAGAAAAGTAAACCTCACTATCGCCGCAAGGTATGGCAACACCGCATACCTAAACAGAAACAGTGGCACACAGCTCTTATTGTAGCGCTCTTAAGTGGTGATATCCAAATTAATCCAGGACCTCAAACTATTGTGCAGAGGCAAAACAGACAGATAAATGACGGCAATAATGACGGTCTAGTAGCTAGGAATGATAACCTTAACTCCATATGTAATGCATACATAGGTCAGTGTGAGACAATACAGCCATTATTATCTCAAACACTACCAAACAGGTGCATACACTGTACTAAAGTACGCATGAAAAACAGAAAAGGCACCTTATGTAAAATGTGTAAGGGGTGGGTGCATGATGGATGTATGTACAATTATAGCAACGGTGCCAGAATTCATTTTGTGTGTAACAAATGCACTTTGGCACAGTTACCCTTTAGCAGTGATGACATTGATTTACCAAATTTTAATACAAATGACCCATTACCATATATTGATGATTATGATTGTTTTATGAAAACAGGCCTTCACTTTATTCATGTCAATGCAAGATCACTTCTTCCTAAATTGGCAGAGATTAGGATTCTAGCTAACAAAATTAGGGCGGCAGTTATAACCATCTCTGAATCTTGGTTGGATGATACGGTGACTGACGACGAGGTCAAAATAGATGGTTACAATATAAAACGCTTAGATAGGAACAGAAAGGGTGGTGGAGTATGTGCCTACATTAGAAATGACTTAGCTTACAACCCAAGACCTGATTTAAATAACAATAAACTGGAGATTCTATGGTTTGAAGTGCTGCTTCCTAAGACCAAACCCATCTTAGTAGGAACTAGTTACCGCCCTCCTACCCAGGACCAGTTCTTAGAAGACTTTTCCAGAGTCTTGTCCGGAGTTGAAAACAATTGCGAGACAATAATACTGGGCGACTTCAATATCTGTTTTCAGCAGCAAAATAACGGGCTATGCAAAAGGTATAAGCAAATTCTAGGATTAAATAGTTACACTCAACTTATTAATACTCCAACCCGGATCACACAGTTCTCAGCCACCCTAATTGACCACATACTTTGTAACCGCTCTGAGAACATTAGTCAGTCAGGCGTCATTACCACAGGTCTTAGTGATCATTTCATCATTTACTGCACCAGGAAAATAACTAGGGATAGGATAGGCCTACACAGGACAATAAAAATGAGGTCAACTAGAAACTACAGTAAAGAAACACTGGTAAATAGGCTACACAATTGTGACTGGACAGAGATAACAAGTTGCACGGACGTAAACGATGCCTGGGAAAAATTCAAAACAATGTTCACTACCATCCTTGATAATATTGCACCAGTTAAAGAGGTTAGGATTAAACGAAGAACTGAACCCTGGATGAATACTGAGATATTAGATAATATGAAATTCAGAGACCAGCTGCTAAAAAGATTTAAAGCAAACAGACAGGATATTGCAGCACTAAATGAATTCCAAAGGGTGAGGAACAGAGTACAGAGACTTATAAAAGGAGCAAAGGCAAAGCACTACTGCTCAAAAATTGAAGAGTATAAGCATAACCCCAGAAAGCTCTGGCAACAACTAAAACAGTTGGGGTATAGCCATAAGCCAGTAGATAGGTCTAACATAGTACTCACTATCGATAATGAGGTATGCCACGAAACATCTAAGGTGGCAAATTGCTTTAATTCCTACTACACATCTGTTGCATCAACACTAGTAAGTAAACTACCAGCTGCATCAAATACCTTTAACACAGACTCTGATAAGTTTCAAACATACTATACCAATAAAGGGGTAACCCCAAACAGTTGTCAACTAGTAAGTGTATCTCATGACTTTATTCAAAAAGAACTAAGCAGGTTAAACCCAACTAAGAGCACAGGCCCTGATAACATCCCGTCTAAGTTCCTAAAAGATGGTGCTTCTGAACTGTCAATCCCTATTGCTCACATAATAAATCTATCAATCACCACTAATACAGTACCAGAGGGGTTCAAGGAGGCCAGAGTCACTCCTATCTTCAAGAAAAATAGTAGGTCTGATGTAAGCAACTATAGGCCTGTTAGTATACTCAGTATAATATCTAAAATTCTAGAGAGGGCGGTGTATTCTCAAGTAGTTAAGTACCTTAATGACAACAACATTCTCCATAGCTATCAATCGGGCTTTAGAAGATCCTACTCAACCGACACCTCCCTTATTAATTTGATGGATTACCTGAGAACTGAAATGTCAAAGGGGAACCTCATAGGCATGGTAACCTTAGACCTGCAAAAGGCCTTCGATACTGTCAACCACAATATATTATGTAATAAACTTCAAGCTATTGGTATAGGTTCTGTAGACTGGTTTAAGTCCTACCTTAGCAACAGGAGACAAATAGTCAAAATCAACAAAACAGAATCAGAACCCCTGCCGATAACATGTGGAGTTCCCCAAGGTAGTATTCTGGGTCCCTTATTATTCTTATGTTATGTCAATGATATGCCTATCAGTGTCAAGTGCAAACTCCTACTGTATGCAGATGACAGTGCTCTGTTAGTGTCAGGTAAAGACCCACAAGATATTGCTAATGTTTTATCACTGGAACTGGAGTCCTGCAGCAAATGGTTAGTAGACAACAAACTATCATTACACCTAGGGAAAACTGAAGCCATTCTCTTTGGCACGAAACATAAACTGAGAAGGGTAAATAATTTTAATGTTCAATGTAATGGGGAGCCCATCACTTTGGTTTCATCAGTAAAATATTTGGGAATCCCCTTTGACCCATGCATGTCAGGAGAATTGATAGGGAACAGTGTAGTAAAGAAAGCGAATGCCAAACTGAAGTTCCTGTATAGACAAGCACAGTGTCTACCTACTGAGGCTCGCAGGACCCTATGTCTAGCCCTTATACAATGCCATATGGATTACGCTTGCTCTTCTTGGTACTCTGCCTTGACAAAAAAACTGAAAGATAGACTGCAAACCACCCAGAACAAAATCGTAAGATTCATCCTGGGGCTGGGACCAAGAGAACATGTAGGCCAGGATGAATTACAGCAGTTGGATATGCTAAATGTTGAAGACAGAGTAAAACAACTGAAGCTAAATCATGTTTATAAAATTGCTCACAAACAATGTCCAGAATATCTTGCTGTCAGTTTTGTCAAGGTTGGGAACCAAAGCAATCATAGTACTAGGGGGAGAGAGCACAACTTTGTAGTACCCACAGTCAGTGGCCAGGCTTCAAACACCTTTTATTGTACAGCAATAAAGGAATGGAACAGACTACCCGCACATGTCAAAGCCAGTCATAGCGTGAACCAGTTCAAGAAGAGTGCCAAAAGGTGTCTGATCAATGTAGCTACAGAAAGGGAGGGGAATGATTTTCTATTTTTTAGCTAACATACGTGTAAATTTTACCTTATTCCTTGTAATGACCCTCGTATTGTAGATAGTCTTAATGACCTTGGTGTAGCAGATAGTCTTTTTAGTATGATAATAAGATGTTATCTTCATTGTAGAATAATAAGAAAATATTATAACCTTTATACTATAATAATAAGGTAAAAGGACCCCAATGGAAATAAGTCACTCTGACTTTTTTGGGTTATCCTAGGTTCCCTACACATATGCTGCTATGTATGATAATTCTATGTAACTGTATTTGTGTTTACCTGAATAAACTTACTTACTTACTTACTTACTTGCATAACAGTAAATCTTCTATTTTTTGGTATGAATAAAAATTCATTGTGAATAAAAAATAAAAATGGAGTTCATTTGTAAAGCCTGGAAACATAACTAATAAACAGAGGAAATGTTATTTTAGTGCCAGGAATCTCTGCATTGTTTCTGGACCCTATTTTGAAATTGGAATATTTTAAACTGAATTTGGCTAAATTACCAATTTCCTATCACTTTATTGGGTAATTGAAACAGTTGACTAGGCAATTTCTTGTGCTCAGTTGATAAAATAGAGGTAATGCTAGTGAAATAGCTAAGAATTTGGTCAACTGGAATAATGCAATTGGCCTAAAATGGGAGTCAAAGTGGGCAGAATCGCTACTGCATAAACATCGCTGCCTCAGAAAAATTTACGAGTGTAATTTCTTAAATTTTCCATCAAATTTTGTACTTTTTGTTTTATTACCTTTAGAAAAAGAAAGATTTTTTTTTTTTTTTTTTTTTTTTAAATTCTTGGACCCTGTGGACAAGTTTCAGATTAGGGGTCTGGACCCTGCAAGGGTTAAATTCTTTGACCCTGAGAGCAAGTTTGAGAGCAGAGGTCTTGACCTTGAAAGTGTTAAAAATGGTAATTTATTTCTGGTAACCCTAATGCTTTTCTATACCAGGGTTACAGAGAAGACGAAAAAAGAAAAATAGATTGATGGACTGCATATTTCTGGACTAGAAGAGCAAGCAAGGATGATGAGAATCATGTTTCACTGGATCAAGGAATGTCTGAGAAGAAGTAGACAGTGTTATGGGAAGAGTTGTTGGGATGTACAAACAGTGTTTGACCACTGAGTTCCGTTTTTAGGACTGTTACTATTCCTGATGCATGTAAACGGATTGCTTATTGACTTTAAGCTAATTAGGCAAGTAAGTTCCCAAGAAAAAAGGAAGGCTACAAAAGGACTTTGGAATACAGCAGGAGGGTTTCAGACAAGTAATTATTGGATTTCATCCCCAGTTAGCACAAGGTTATGAAAATTGGGGAGGGGGAGATCAGATATGGTATACAGACAGAATGGATTGAAGGGGGGTGGGTGGGGGGAGAATCTACAGACTTCAGAAAAGGAGTAGGATCTGGCACTAAGCATAATACCAAGCGTATCACCAGAAGTAAACATCAGCTGAATAATCTCGGCAACATGCATGTGCCTTTCAAACCTAAGAATAGCATGCAAGTATCTAAACCAAGAAAACCCTCTAAGATCCCTTGATACAAGTATTCAGCACCAGCATGGAGCCTCCACCTGAGAAAAACATGACCAGAAACTTGTGAAAGTCTAGAGATTTGTTACCAGAAGAGGAATGACATATGAAGAAGGACTTAAGGAACTAAACTTTGCAGCATTGGAAGAGGTGTGTTTGAGGCTTTTATTTATATTAACAAATATGTAAAAAGCTGGTGATTTTTCACAATGAGTTTACCTATGTAATATTTCATCTGATGTTCACAATTAGTCGTATATTCAGTCATATCACTGAATGCCAAATTTTCTTAAGTAGAACAGTTATGGAACAATCTTCGGAAAAAAGCCAGTTGTCAGAGAGAAGGCTGACTAATGAAAATTTGATATTCTAGAATTAACCATCATTAGTCTGCTAGAAAAAAGAGGTTATGAAAAATGTGTCCTAAGAAATTTTACAAGCTTTAGGATGAGTTTAAGATATCCTTGATGTCACAGGGAAAAGGGAGAGGGGAAATAACATTTATAACTTGTATTTTAAAACAAAATATCTGAACAACTGCCTCTTAGTCTACTAATAAAACTATAAATGAGATAAGGCAAGTTGTAACTGACACATGTAAACTTTCATGATCCCTAGTGTTAGACAAATGTAGTCTTAAATCAAAATTTATTTTAAATGTTGTGTGGTTCCTTTCAGTAATTTCCCAATATCACAGTAGTCTATTTTGCATAACCCACTTCCATCTTCCCACTTTCCTACCCAGTGAATCACCACCTTCATCATGATTTCAATCATTTTTTAACACTGTAAATACATTTTTTTTTCAAACATGAAACGGGTCTTGCTAATGTAAAATGTTTAATGCAATACCATAAGTAGAAAGGCAAGATTAAAAGTAAATTAAAATTATCAGTTGTACTGGTAGACAAGTTTTTACTTGAAAGACTGGTATAATGATACATTGTATAAACAAGAGAAATACAAAAAATGAGCTTTGCACTTGGTCATAGTTATCAAGTACACTACCTGCTTAATTCTGAAACTTACATGTAGTCAGGTCTCAAGGACAATATGCCAATGGTAACTTACTGGTACATTATTCATTTTTTTATTTCAAATGCTGTATCTGAGGTACATATTATTGAAAATCTTAAGAGTCTGTAGTAGTGAACACCACTGATTAGTATTTTAACCCTTTCACTGTCAGTCCTGTAATATTACAGCTTGCAAGCCATGCGGTCCCGTAATACTCTGCCAAAATTCTAGAGCCTTCAAATCTTGTGGGAGAAAGGTGGTAGGCCTACAAAGTGTGCTAAGTGTGCGCAGTATAAAAAAAATCATGCGCAGTATACAAAAATCGGCACGTAGTGCATAATGAGAACTGTTTTTGGTTTAAAACAGTGACTTTGCAGTGAATTTTTGTATGGTATTTATGGTTGTATTCTCGTTTTCTTGGTCTCATTTGATAGAATGGAAAATATATTGCAGAAATAGAGATGATTTTGAATGTTTTATGGACAAAAAGTAACTTGAAATTGAGCTCAAAGTAGCGGAAACAGACCATGCAACACATCCAATACATGTCAATTGGTGGGTCTAACATGCTTTCACTAATGCGCTGATATTATTTATATCATTTTTACAATAATGCAGTAGTCTGCATAACTATATCTTCTATTTTTTGTGAGTAAAAATTCAAAAGAGGAGCCGGGAGATATGACTAATGAACAGAGAGAATGTTATTTTAGTGCTATTGTTTGTTCTGGCCCCTATTTTGAAATTGGCCTTGAATTGTGTATGAAATTGGCCAAATTACCAATTTCTGATCACTTTATTGAGTAGTTGAAGTCAGTAAATGGGCTGTTTATTGTACTTGGTTGATAGAACAAATGGAGTTCTAGTGAAATTGCTATGAGTTTAGTTGACTGGAACAATGCAGTTGGCCAAAAACAGGGCTCAAACTGGGCAAAATCGCCGATGCGTAAACATCACTGAGACTGCTAACTTTGTGAGAGCATAATTCCGTAAGTTTCCATCAGATTTTGTACTTTTGGTGTCATACCATTGGGAAAAGATTCTCCATCATTTCATAAGAAATTTTTTTTTTTTTTTTAGAATTCTTCAATACTGAGAACAAGTTTGTGAGCAGGGGTCTCGACAGTGAAAGGGTTAATGTACTTTAGTATGCCATTGAGCTGTTAAGAAAGTGCATGTTCAGTAAGCTGCATTAAGAGGAAGCATCGTCTGGGTGCCCTGGTGGCTAAACCTCTCGCTTCACACATGGAGGACCTGGGTTCAATTCCCAGCGGGTGGAAACATTTCGATGCGTTTCCTTACACCTGCTGTCCTGTTCACTTAGCAGCAAAGAGGTACCTGGGTATTAGTCGACTAGTGTGGGTTGCATCCTGGGGGACAAGATTGAGGACCCCAGTGGAAATAAGATAGTCTTCGATGACGCACTGACTTTCTTGGGTTATCCTGGGTGGCTAACTCTCCGGAGTTAAAAATCAGAAGAAAATCTAATCTTTAATAAGTTGTTTTACACAATACCCAAAATTATTTTCACTTGGAGGTGTCAGAAAAGTTCAAAGCATTTGTCCTACACAAGTGTGTGTGTGTGTGTGTGTGTGTGTGTGTGTGTGTGTGTGTGTATACGTACTGACCTGTTTGTGCATATAGTATGTGTATACAGATTCTCCTTACTTAGCGATGTATGTACTTGTTTACTGATGACTCGGACTTATGATGGGGGCTCTGACCAGTATGCATGCCTAAATAATGTCTGTTAGAGCTGATTTCCTCTGTTCTGTTTATTACAGTATACAGTACACTACTGTATAAACATTTAAAAATATACCAGAAATGTTATAAATGGGCAAAGATGGTTGACACAAACTTACTACCATCAACGAATTCGTTTTTTTGAGTACTTTTTTCGTCAAAATTTTGTCCCAGTTTTCGCTCATCACCTCAGTTTTTGTTGAGCTGACAGTGGTCTGCTGTACCGAACGTGTCCACCCACACGAAGCATCCCACGCATTCTGAGTCGGTCTGGCTTTGTTTCTCGTCAGTAGAAGGTGGTAGTGATGGTGGTGGAGGGTGGTAGTGATGGTAGTAGAGGGTGGTAGTGATGGTGGTGGAGGGTGGTAGTGATGGTAGTAGAGGGTGGTAGTGATGGTGGTAGTGATGGTGGTAGAGGGTGGTAGTGATGGTAGTAGAGGGTGGTAGTGATAGTGGTAGAGATAACCTCTCTTCCCTCTCCCCTCCTTGCCGTCTTCCATACGTCAACAAGAGTCTTCAATAAAGGTAAAAGTGATGTTAAATGTTCATTTATCCATTTCATTAGTCCTTTATATTTATTTCTCATTGTTTTCTGTATGTAAAACTATAGTTATTCTCTATAAAATGTATTTCTTGTTAATCCTTTAGGGTGTCTGGAATGGAAATATTACTTCAGTTTTCATCTGATTAGGTTTTTGTCAGACTTTCTAGAACGAATTAATGACGAAAACTGAGGTTCCACTGTATGCTCCCTACTTAGTGAGGAATTCGTTTACCAACATGGTCTTAAGAACAGAACTCCATTGTTAAGTGAAGAGAGGCTGTGTGTGTGTATATATATAATGTTGAGGTGGTTTGGTCATTTAGAGAGAATGGATCAAAGTAGAATGACTTGGAAAGCATAAATCTGTAGGGAAAGGAAGGAGGGGTAGGGGTCATCCTCAAAAAGGTTGGAGGGAGGGGGTAAAGGAGGTTTTGTGGGTGAGGGGCTTGGACTTCCAGCAAGCACGTGTGAGCATGTTAGATAGGAGTAAATGGAGACGAATGGTTTCCGGGACTTGATGAGCTGTTGGAGTGTGAGCAGGGTAATATTTAGTGAAGGGATTCAGGGAGACCGGTTATTATAGATTTAGCCAGACTTGAGTCCTGGAAATGGGAAGTACAATGCCTGCACTTTAACCCTTTCAGGGTCCAGAGGCCAAATTTCAAAGTGCGCATCAGTGTCCAAGAATTTAAAAAAATAAAAAATTATTTTTTCTTATGAAATGATAGAAAATCTTTTTCTGAAGGTAATAAAACAAAAAGTATGAAATTTGATGGAAAATTGACGAAATTATGCTCTCGCGAATTTGGATATGTCGGCAATATTTACGCATTGGCGATTTTGCCGACTTTGACTCCCATTTTAGGCCAATTATATTACTCCAGTCAACCAAATTCTTAGCTAAGTCACTAGTATTACTTCTGTTCTATCGATTGAGCACAAGAAATTGCCAAGTCAACTGTTTCAACTACAAAATAAAGTGATCGGAAATTGGTAATTTGGCCAATTTAATGCAAAGTTCAAAATATTCCAATTTCAAAATAGGGTCCAGAATAAACAGTGCAGGCATTCCTGGCACTAAACTAACATTTCCTCTGTTCATTAGTTATGTTTCCAGGCTTTACAAATTAATTCCATTTTAATTTTTAACTCGCATAATGAATTTTTATTCAAACCAAAAAATAGAAGATTTACTGTTATGCAATATTGTAATAATTGTACAAATAATATCACCACATTTGTGAACGTATATTAGACCCACCAACTGGCGTGTATTAGACGTGTGAGGTCATTTGTTTACTCTTGAACATCAGCAAAAATTTAACATTTCCACTATGAGTTCAGTTTCAAGCCATTTCCATTACTAAAACCAATCAAAATCATCTCCATTTCTGTAATATATCTTCCATTCTATCAAATGAGACCAAGAAATTGCAAATACAATTATAAAAAACACTGCAAATCCGCTGTTTTAATAAAAAATTACGGTCTGTTTTTTTTCTCTCATTATGCACTATGTGCTGCAAGATTTGTTTTATGTGGTGCACACATACCACATAGATGTATTCTCTCATATCTAGGCCCAAATTTACCACTCACAGCTTATCAGAGTGAGCTGAGCTCATGGCGTAGATCTACGGTTTGGACCCTCAACGTATGGCCGTAGATCTACGGCACGGACCCTCAAAGGGTTAAAGGAAGGGTCTGGGATATTGACAGTTTGGAGGGACTTCTAAACTGTCGTATCTGAGCGCCTCTGCAAAGACAGTGATTATGTATGAGGGAGGTGAAAGTGTCGAATGATGAAAGTATTTTCTTTTTGGGGATTTTCTTTATTTTTGGGTCACCCTGCCTCGGTGGGAGACAGCTGACTTGTTGAAAAAAAAAATTATATATATACACACATACACACATATATACACACATATACACACAGTGGATCCTCAGTTATCAGCCGTAATCTGTTCCAGAAGGCCAGCCTAAAACCAAAATGGTCGATAACCGAAATAATTATTCCCATAAGAATTAATGTAAATACAATTAATCCGTTCCCAACACCCAAAAATATTCACAAAAATACATTTTTTAGAGATTAATTATAGTTTTACATAAACAAAACAATGAGAACTAAATAAAATAAATACATGAACAATTAAATCATTATTACATACCTTTATTGAAGACTGTTGTTGGCTTATGGAAGATAGGGAGGAGGAGAGAGGGAAGAGAGTTTAGTGTTTGGAAGGGTAATCCCCTTTCATAAGAACTTCAGGTATCAAAGCCCCATCTGGGGTTTCTTCCCTTCTTTGTCTTTTAATGCCACTAGGGCCAGCTTGAGAGTCACTGGACCCCTGTCACACAAAAAATCAGCCCAGAGAGCTCTGTTTCTGGCGGCTCTTTAAGATTTCCCTGAAGTGGGACAAGGTTCTGTCACTGAACCTGTTGCAGATGTAGCTTGTTTCAGCTTGGTCAGGGTGATATTTCTCAGCAAAAACTTGCACCCTAGTCCACATTGCACAAATCTCCTTAATCTCTGAAGAAGGCACCTCCTTCACTCGCCTCTTCCTTCTCTTCTGAAGCAAGTTCCTGAGCTGTGGTCTGTTGCTGTTCCAGATGAAGCTCTTGCAGCTTTTCAGTAGTTAGCTCTTCCCTGTGGTCCTCCACCAACTCATCCACATCCTCACCACTAACCTCCAACCCCATGGACTTGCCCAGAGATGCAGTAGATTCCACAACAGGTATAGGGTCCTCAGGGTCAGCCCCCAAACCCTTCAGGATCCCTCTCCTGGAAGTCACTTCCTCCCAAGCCTTACCTATAAGGCTTACACAATGGAGGATATTGAAGTGATTCCTCCAGAACTCTCTTAGGGTCAAATTTGTGTCCGAGGTCACTTCAAAGCACCTTTGAAACACTGCTTTGGTGTACAGTTTTGTGAAGTTAGAAATGACCTGCTCATCCATGGGCTGGATGAGAGGAATGGTGTTAGGAGGCAAGAACTTCACTGTGATGAAACAGAATTCCACAGACAATAGGTCTACCAAGTTTGGAGGATGAGCAGGAGCATTGTCCAGTACCAGAAGGCACTTGAGTGGCAATTTATGTTCCAGAAGGTACTTTGTCACACTCGGGCCAAACACCTGATTCACCCACTCTTTGAAAATTTGCCTTGTGACCTATGCATTATTGTTAGCCCTCCACATCACACACAATTTACTCTTGAAAACATTATGTTTCTTGAACACGCTGGGATTTTCAGAGTGATACGCCAGTAAAGGCTTCACTTTGAAATCCCCAGTAGCATTAGCACAGAACAAAAGAGTAATCCTGTCTTTCATAGGCTTGTGTCCAGGCAGGGCCTTTTCCTCCTGTGTAATGTAGGTCCTCATTGGCATTTTCTCCAAAACAGGCCTGTTTTGTCACAATTAAACAATTGTTGGGGGAGGAATCCTTTAGCCTCTACATAACCCTTGAAATCTTGCACAAATTTTTCAGCCGCATATTTATCAAATCTTGCAGCCTCTCCATGCCTTACAACACTGTGTATGCCACTACACTTCTTAAATCTCTCAAACCAGCATTTGCTGGCCCTAAATTCACTAACAGCAGCACTTGTTCCAGGCATTTTATCTACAAGATCTGCATACAACTGCTTTGCCTTCTCACAAATCACCGACTCCACAACACTCTCCCGCTAATTGTTTTTCCTTGATCCACAACAATAATAACTTTTCCATATCTTTCATTATCGGTGACCTTTGTTTCGTTATCACATTTACTCCTTTCGCAACATCAGCTTCCTTGATTTGTTCTTTCTTTGTCAGGATGGAAGTGATGGTAGATTTGTTTTTCCCATACATCCTGGCAAGTTCCAACACTCGCATACCACTCAAATTTTTCAGTCACTTCTCTCTTAAGTTCCATAGTGTTTCTCACTCTCTTTACCACAGGAACTTTACTAGGAACTTTCTTTGGGGCCATGCTTGCTTATTTTGCAGTTGCACTTAGCAAACAACAAAGAAAAGCATTGATTTATTGCAAAATGTTTGGATGAATGAGCAGAAGCTTCCTCACTCGACCAGCGACACAGCTACACTGACTCAGGAACACGTGAGCGTTCTGAAGGAATAACTGGCAAAGTGGGGAGATGGCTCTTCAGCTTTCTAACCAATCGAACACAGAGTACAGCTAGCCCTCCACTTTTGCAAGTTTCACTTTCACAAGCTTTAAACATTTGCAAATGCCCAGCCACCCAATCATATCTACCAAACAAATGCAGGAAAAAATTATGGGAAAACACTTCCCACCGCTTCCCTACTACCCTCCCTTTTACCCCTTGAACCGGTAGCCCACCAGTCCGCTACTCGGTCATTGTCCGGTTACTGTTTGTGTCCTACCATACACGTGTGTTTGTATGGTGGTGCAAGTATGGCCCCCAAGCGAGCAGCAACCACTATTGATGATCCAACCCCTAAGCACTCAAAGAAAGTCATGCATCTGGAAGAGAAGGTGAAATTGCTAGACAAGTGTAGGGCAGGTTATTTTGGCTATTCTGCCATTGGAAAATTATTTAATGTAAAAAGTACAGTGTGCTCTATTGCACCATCATGAATGCTACACTTCAGTATTATTATATTTCCCTACATCATATTTGCTCACCAGACAGTCGTGAATTTTCAAGATTTGCGAGATTCTTGATCCCCCATCCCTCGCAAATGTGGAGGGCTTCCTGTAGTGGTAAACAGAGTTAAATTGGAAGCTGTGGTAGTGAAATGCTCTGGTTCAACAAGGCATGGTATTCTTCCCCCATCCTGTTCCTCATCCTCATATCAGACATTGACAGATATGTAATCCACAGCACTGTGTCATCCTTTGCAGTTGATACTTTACTTACTGCATGAGACTATCATATATTGAGGACATGGTTAACCTCCAAGAAGACATAAACCAAGTTTTCCAATGAGCAATAGAAAACAATATGATATTCAATGAAGACAAATTCCAGCTACTCCATTATGGAAAACTGGATGAGATAATAATTAGAACTGAGTATACTACAAACTCTGATCATACAATAGAGTGAAAAAATAATGTGAGGAACCTGGGAGTAGTAATGTCTGAGGATGTCGCTTTCAAGGATCATAATGGTGCCATGATCAGAACTGCAAAGAAAATGATAGGATGGATAATGAGAATGTTCCAAACAAGACGTGCCAATCTATTACAACCCAGGAGTCCAAATGGCCTGTTATCCTGGGTGTAAAGGGAGCAAAATAAACACAGCAGAAAAAGTTTAGACTTGTATTATCCTTCACCAATTTAGAACAGCAATATGTACACTATGTACAGTGATAAGTATTAGTGCACTCCACGGTAAGCAAGGCAGAAATAGAAGCCACAAGATAGCAGACCGTGCTTCAACCAGCTCTAGAATGGGAATGACAAGGGCAGACAGGAGAGTGGTACCCACATAACCTCTGCGATTGCCAAAACCATCATCTTATTGGCTGGAACCTGGTCACTAGTTGAACGACGGGGCCCCATCATCAACTCTCAGCAACCTGGTTCGCTGGTTGGGGGAGATAGCCTGTAAATGACGGTGTGTACATGCGCCGAATAAAGGTTACGTACTCTTTGCATGCCACACCCCCACCCCGAGAAGGCTCAGGATTAGGCTGCCACCTTCCAGTGGTAACCGTGCCGCCATGGCACAAAATGGGACCGCCTTTCTTCTCCACCATCCAACTCTTAGATAGAACTCAGCTTTTCTCGTGACAAAAAGCCAAACCCAAAACTCAGAGTGAGACAGCAGTCAGTCGGGCTAGCATAGGTCCAAGATACAGGCGGACGGTAGCCCCCATCCCCTCACTAAAAAAAAACCCCACACCAGGGGATAAAAAAAAAGAGCGTGGAAAGGGTTACCACAAGTAACCTAAG
This sequence comes from Cherax quadricarinatus, assembly GCF_038502225.1. Taxonomy (NCBI): domain Eukaryota; kingdom Metazoa; phylum Arthropoda; class Malacostraca; order Decapoda; family Parastacidae; genus Cherax; species Cherax quadricarinatus. Next base: position 8,757,251 of record NC_091343.1, on the reverse strand, counting down.
TAAAAAAAAAAAATTAAACTCTAGATAAAGAGTCTGCCAACATATTTTCTTTGCCGGCAATATTAATTCTGATGGAATGGGGTTGCAGTCGTATAGCCCAACGCATGAGCCTTGTGTTGTGGTTCTTCATGGCTTGGAGATATACTAGAGGATTGTGATCACTGTAGACGGTGACTACCTGCGATGTCTGGCCCACATAAACATCGAAATGCTCCAAAGCCAGTACCAGCGCAAGGGCTTCTTTTTCAATGGTAGAGTAAGCCCTCTGATGCGGCTGTAACTTAGCAGAATAATAAGCTACAGGCTGCAACTCCTCATTCTCGTTTTGTAATAGTACTGCCCCAACCCCAGACTCACAAGCATCAACCTGTAATGAAAAAGGTTTGGAGAAGTCTGGAGACAAAAGAATGGGTGCAGTACACAATATTCTTTTTGCTTTGTTAAAAAACTGTTGACAATCTGGGGTCCAATTAAAGGGAACTTTGTGACTGGTAAGGGAGGTAAGAGGGGCTACAATATCTGAGAAATTCTTACAGAATCTTCTGTAAAATCCTATCATGCCTAGGAAACATTGAAGAGATTTCCTATCATGGGGAACTGGATAATCTTTAATAGCAAGAACTTTAGCAAGTTTAGGTGCAACTTTACCACTACCTACTTCATGGCCTAGAAAAGTGATAGTGGCCTGGCCAAAGGAAGATTTAGATAAATTAACTGTTAAATGGGAACTCTGAAAGGTCTCAAAAAGAGCCTTAAGTCTAAGTAGGTGTTGATCCCAAGTCTCAGACACCACAACAATATCATCTAGGTATGCTGCCATGCCTTAAAGTCCTTTAATAGCCTGATGGATAAGTTTCTGGAATGAAGAGGGGGAATTTTTCATTCCGAAGAGGGTAACTGTGTATTGATAATGACCTTCTGGAATTACGAAGGCAGAGATTTCCTTCGCCCTATCCGTCAAAGGTACCTGATAGTAACCTTTAAGGAGATCTAACTTGGACACAAAAGTAGCCTTGCCCACAAAGTCGATTATGTCATCCAGACGAGGAAGAGGGTAAGCATCTGTAATTGTGACCTCATTCACCTTACGGTAGCCTGTACACATACGAAACCCTCCATCAGCCTTCTTAACAAGGATGCACGGTGAAGCCCATGGACTAGATGACTCCTCCACTAAACCATGCTCTAACAGAAATTCTACTTCCTGCTGAAGTAGCCTCTGCTTTTCAGGATTAGCTCTGTAGGGGGAGAGTTTAATTGGTTTAGTTTCCCACATCTACATCATGATAACCTAACGTACATTTTTTCGGCACATTCGAAAAAATATTAGGATATGACTGTAGAAGCTCGGTTAAACTTGTTGCTTGCGTTTCAGATAGTCCCTCCATTAAAGGGCTAGGATCCTTGAGGAGGACAGAATTTGAAAGTTTAACATTAATTTCAGAGATAGAGTGCAAAGAATCAGAGTCGTCCTCAGAGGTAGAGGACAGAGTCATTACTGGGACTTTATCTGGTGTATGAAAAGATTTTAATTGATTAATGTGGTAAGTTTTAGTTTTTGAGGTCTTATCAGTGGGAGCTACCACATAATTTACATCAGATAATCTACTTACAATCTGCATAGGTCCCGTAAATCTAGCTTTCAAGGTGTGGCCAGGTATAGGTTCCTGCACCAACACCTTGTCTCCTGGATGGAAGGAGCGGAATTGTGCACTTTTGTCATACCTCTGTTTCATCTTACTTTGAGCTGTCTTTAGGTTAGCCTTGGCTAACTGACGTGCCACCTGCAACCTTGAAGACGGGTTGTAGAGTGTTGAGCTAACGTCTTCTCCCATCCATCCTTCTTTGAGCACCCGAAGAGGACCTCGTACATTGTGCCCAAAGATCAGCTCAAACGGACTATACCCTGTAGACTCTTGCACCGTCTCTCGTACTGAGAACAGCAACAAAGGTAGTGATTCATCCCAGTCTGTAGGAAAATGCATGCAAAAAGTTCTCATCATAGTTTTTAACGTCTGATGGAATCTTTCCAAGGCGCCTTGGGACTGAGGATGATAGGCAGTGGATAAGTTGTGGATTATCCCTAGCCTAGTTAATGCTTCCCTAAATGCTTTGGCAGTGAAGTTAGTACATGTACCTTGATCACTTTGAATAGTTTTAGGAATGCCAAAACAAGAAGTAAATTTGGTTAAAACTTTGAGAATAGCTTTAGTATTAATACTGCACATGGGAATTGCAAAACAAACAGGGGTCATACAATGCCTGGGGAATGAGGTAATGGGTTTGATTAGAGGAAGGAAAGTTCCAATTAGACGTTAAAAACTATGATGAGAACTTTTTGCATTTGGGGGCAGTTGGGACGGATATGACCTACTTTGTTACAGAGGAAGCAGACGACAGGCTTGCCCTTTACTCCCTGTGGACGTTGCAACTGGTGTCGCTCTGGCTGATGTCTCTCTGGATACTGTTGTCGAGATGCACCATGAGTAGTTTGTCTCTCAGCAGGTGGACCATAAGTTGAGAAGCGCGGCTCACCAGGTGACTTAGTTGGCTGACGTAGACGTTCTCCCTCTGGCTGGCACTTCATTCTCCAAGGTTGACGATCTCTGCTCATGCCAGGCTGTTGAAAAGAGAGACGGGACCACTCGGACAAGGAGCTGTTAGTTTCGAAGGTATCAGTCAACCTGGCTGCCTCCAATGCAGTGGTTAAGTCACGATCCTGCAGAAAGACTCGAACCTCTGGTCCCACAGACTCCAGCAGGTTATCAATCAGAATAAACTGTACCAGCTCCTCAAAGGTAGAGACACCACTTGCTTTATACCAGCTGGTAAAAGCTTTGGTTTGCTGTCTTACAAAATCCACCAGGGATTGACAAAGCTGCCTCCTGCTTAGTTTGAAAAGCTTACGGTACTTAGCTGGGATGCATGTATATGCTCCCAACACTGTGGTCTTCACTACTTTATAATCAGAAAATTCAGCGTCATTTAATACTGACGTAAATTCCTGTGCCTTACCAAACAATGCTGTATGAACCAACGATGCCCAATGCTGTTCCGGCCACCTCAAGGCTTGAGCCTGATTTTCGAAGCTTTCGAAAAATTTTTCTGGTTCGGCCTCATTAAAGCGGGGGACAAGCTGTACTGCTTTCTGTAAACTAAAATAATTTACAGAATGCGAAAACTGCCTCCTTTCTCTTTCCCTATCAAGTTCTTCCCTTGCGAATGCTCTCTGTTCCCTAGTTTGCTCAAGATTGATTTTTGCCAACTCAAGTGCCAACGACGCTGATTCACCTCGAGACAACCCAGCTGCACTATGCTGACCATTTTGCTCCGTAGGTGTATCATCTTCCTCCTGCGAGAACATAGTTTTTGCCCTAGCTCCCGTAGAGGGAGGAGTCCGATGTGCCATCTCTTCTTCTCAAAGTTTGTCAGCAATCAGTGAACACAGTTGTGAGCGTGCGTTTATATTTAATGCCAATGAGTTGGCATTTTCAAATCACTAGCTTTCTCTAGGCTGGAATACTGCTGTACATTAACAACTCCATTCAAAGCAGGTGAAATTGAAGATCTAGAGTGTACAGAGAACCTTTACTGTGACAGGTGATCTGTTTATCATTATGTTAAGTGGAACATTTGTAGCTCTTTTTCCAAACTGAATGAAATAGGTTTTGTCAATATTGAGAGTAACCTTATTAGTCATCATCCAGGTAGATATTTTCTGTAATTCAGCATTTACAGTGTTGGCTAGTATGACTGGGCTTGGGTGAAAGAAGACATATGTAGTGTCATCTGCAAATAATATGGGTTTGAGTAGTTGAGATGCATTTGGTAGGTCATTGATATAAATGAGAAAGAGAAGTGGGGCAAGAACACTTCCCTGCGGGATGCCGACTGTAATGGGTTGTGTGGAAGAGTTAGCTCCATTTGTGTACACATATTGGCTTCTGTTGTGAAGGTATGATTTTAGGTAGTTGAGGGAGTGCCCTCTTATACCATAGTGTGTTAATTTTATGTACAACAAATCGTGGTCAACTGTATCAAAAGCTTTACATAAATCGATGAAGATTCCCAGTGGGGCTTCTTTTTTCTCGAAAGCAGTGTATATTAGTTCTAGCATGTATATAATAGCATCATTCATGTTTTTATTGGGCCTGAATCCAAACTGACAGGTTGAGTATATTTTGGGAGACAAGGTAGGAATAGATCTGCCTTTAAATTAATTTTTCAAAGATTTTAGAGAGAAGGGGTAAGTTAGAGATTGGCCTGTAGTTATTCAGGTCTGCTTGATCTCCTCCTTTGTGGATCGGGGTGACCCTCATTATTTTGAGAATTGCTGGGAAGGTGGAGGATTCGATGGAATTGTTACTGTTGCAGTAATTGGTGACAGTACTTGGGAAGCTTCTTTTGCACATAAAAGGTGGTAAGTTATTTAAATCTCTGCCTTGTTTTTTGGTGTGTTGATGAAAAGTGAGACTTCTGTTGGGTTGGTCATAGCTAGGAATAGTGTACAGTGGACCCCCGGTTTACGATATTATTTCATTCCAGGAGTATGTTCAGGTGCCAGTACTGACCGAATTTGTTCCCATAAGGAATATTGTGATTTAGGTTAGTCCATTTCAGACCCCCAAACATACACATACAAACGCACTTACATAAATACACTTACATAATTGGTCACATTGGGAGCTGATCGTAAACCGGGGCTCCACTGTATTTGGGTAGGAGCCAGTAAGTTAGTCTTTTGGAAGGGTGTTTGAGGTTGGGATTATGCTCGCTAGGTTTTTTCCTATGGTGGAGAAGAAAACATTGAGTCTGTTAGCTGTTTCAGTCAGTGAGAGTAGGGGCTCATCAGGTTTTGTTAGTTTGATTGTTCTGTTTTTGGATATCTTTTTGGTTCCTAGAATTTCAGATAATGTTTTCCAGGTCTTTTTTATATCACCTCTTAAGTTATGTAATCTGTTCTCATAATACAATTTTTTTGACCTTATCAAGCTGGTTAGGATTGACGAGTAATGTTTAGTTTGGTCTCTGGTTGTTGCCCCATTCTGTACTGTTTTTCATATAGGTGCTTTATATTAACGAATTTGAGGATGTTGGGTGTTAGCCAGGAACTGTTCAGTCTCTTAGCTGTGATCTGTTTTTTTTTTTAGGGCAATGCATGTTATAGAGGTATTGGGTCTTTTCTAGAAAATTATTAATACACCTACCATCTGACTTACGACCTGCTCCACATACGACCACTTGACTTACGACCATGTTTTGTACGCCAAATTTCTAGGAAATGAACAACTGTTTGTGATGTACATAGTGTTTATCCTAAATCTTATAGTATAAAACACAGTACTAACAGCATAAAAAGTAATGTAAAAAATGAAATACAGTGGACCCTCGCCTAACGAATGCATCGCATAACGTTAAATCCGCCTAGCGATACATTTTAACGCAAAAATTTTGCCTCGGCTAGCGCTAAAAAAACTTGCCCAACGCGATTCGTTCCATTTGAGACCCGTCCACGTGTGGCCTGAATGTGCCTCACTTGTCCCATGGGTGCCAGTGTTTACAAGCCAGCCACCACGGTCGCATCCAAACATACAATTGGAACATTTCATATTATCAGTGTTTTTAGTGATTGCACCTGCAAAATAAATCACCATGGGCCCCAAGAAAGCTTCTAGTGCCAACCCTGTGATAAAAAGGGTGAGAATTGGTATGGAAATTAAGAAATATTTTGAAGGGTTTGGGGCTAACCCTGAGACGCCTATGCCAGTTGTGGAATCCAGTGTGCCTACTTCAAAGATTAAGGAAATGTGTGCAAAGTGGGTTGAACTGCAAACCTTTATGGATGAAAATCGCCCTAACACAGCTATTGCAAGCCGTGCTGGTGACTATTACAATGACAATGTTATGGCCCATTTTAGACAAATCTTAAAGGAACGGGAAGTACAGAGCTCTATGGACAGATATGTTGTGCGACAGAGGTCCAGTGACTCTTAAGCTGGTCCTAGTGGCATTAAAAGAAGAAGGGAAGTAACCCCCAGAAAAGGACTTGACACCTCAAGTCCTTATGGAAGGGGATTCCCCTTCTAAACATTAACACCATCCACACACTCCCCTCCTCCCATCCCATCAGTCATCACCAGATCTTCAATAAAGGTAAGTATCATGTAATTGTACATATCTTCTTCAGTTTGTGTGTATTAAAATTAATATTTCATGTGGTAAAAATTTTTTTTTCATACTTTGGGGTGTCAGGAATGGATTAATTCGATTTCCATTATTTCTTATGGGAAAATTAATTTGGCTAACGATAATTTCGCCTAACGTTGAGCTATCAGCAACGGATTAATATCGTTAGGCGAGGGTCCACTGTACCAGAATAAAATAGTCATTACAAAAATATGATGTTGATATTCAGTAGTAAGGTTCGACTTACGTCCATTTTGACTTACGGCCAGTTGGCCAGAACCAAGCTCGGTCGTAAGTCGGATGACAGGTGTACTTTCATCAGTTTCTGTATAGATTTCTAGCTCGTTGTGCCAGTCTGTGTTTGTCATTGCTGTTATAAAGCTATTAGTAGCTGTGTCATTATGTAATCTGAAGGTAGCTTTAGTAGTTTCTTGGGGCAGTTTACCTAGGTTGGTTATGAGAAAGGTAGGGTAGTGGTCTGTGGTGTTATCTGTGATTATGCCTGATTTTAAAAGGGATATGGTGTTTGTCCACATGTGGTCTAATAAGGAGGTAATTGTCTCTGAGATTCTTGTAGGTTTTGTTACTGTTGGTAGCAGCAAGCAGCTGCTCAGTGTTTGTGAATTCAGTTACTTGTGGGTCCTGGTCATGCAGGAGATTTGTATTGAAGTAGCAAGTGGTCTTTGCTCATGTGTGTATCAGATATCATGCTTCCTAATTTCACACTAAATTGGTAAATGTTTGACTGTGGTACTCTGTAGGTGTTTATCACTGTGAGAGGTTTCTATAGGTCTTTGGATTTAAATTTAGCTATAATATATTCTCCATGTTCATCCCTTGGGCATGTATTGCTGATACATTCAAGTTGGTCTGAGTAGTATATAGCTGTTCCTTCCCCATTGCTGGTCTGGTCTACAGTTGTGTATGGCTGTATAACCAGGAATGGCTTAGATATCTGAAGTATCAGGCTTTAGCCAGGTTTCGGTGAGTGTAATGATAGACATACTGGCATGCAGGGAATTTAGTAATGCTGTGAGGTCATTGTAATGTTTGCTTAAAGATCTGACATTGTAATTAAAGATATAGTTATGTTATTGCTGGCTCTGAGTAGTGTCTTTGCTTGCTCTGCAGTGTAATAATTACAGTTGCTGTTAGATTCATATAGGTCATTAAATAAGAGGTTGATATCAGGATCTATGCTTGTAATCATAAGATGGAGTGTGATTCTATATCTTCACTTAAGAACCTTGTGGCTTAGCGCTTCTTTTTGATTATAATAATAATAATAATAATTCACTTAAGAACAAAGTATTATGCTAAACTTAATATGATACGAAACTAATTAATCTTACTAGCTAATGGATTGTAACAAGTAATTATAAAAGACAGAGATTCAGTTAACTCTTGGTATGGTACAATTTTGAGGATTTAATATTGCACTGGTTATAGTATTAGAGATGTTTCTAACTCTAGTTATGGTACAATTTTGGTGACACAATATTGAATTGGTTATAGTATTATAGTATGACTAAAGTTGTTGACTGAGAATAGTTAGCTTTCTAATACAATTAATTTGCTTGGTACTGGAAGTGATACACTGGTTGTAATATTAAACTTATAAAGGGCAGTACAAAATATTTGAGTGTGAAGACTATTCTGAGAGAATATAGTGATTAATTGTACAAAAGTTAAATGGACTGATAGTAGAAGAACTATTAAGAAAATATAAGAAAACTCAGATGAATGTGTATACATATGTGTACATGCACATGTGGTGTGACCTAAGTGTGAGCAAAAGTGCCAAGATCTACCTGTTACTTAGCATGTTTGAGACAGAAAGAAAAGACACCAGCAATCCTGCCATTGTGTAAACAATTACAGGTTTCTATTTCACTTATTAGGCAGGATGGTAGTACCTCCCTGGGTGGTTGCTGTTTACCATCCTATAATGAGATCTATATTTTATTATTTTTTTATTATCACACTGTAACTGTTTTGCATGATGGTAGGATTGCTGGTTTCTTTTTCTGTCTCATAAACACGCTAGATAACAGGGATATCTTGCTACTCCTACTAACACTTTGGTCACACTTCACAGACACGCACATGCATATATATATACATACATCTAGGTTTTTCTCCTTTTTCTAAATAGTTCTTGTTCTTCTTTATTTCTTCTATTATCCATGGGGAAGTGGAAAAGAATCTTTCCTCCGTAAGCCATGCGTGTTGTATGAGGCGACTAAAATGCCGGGAGCAATGGGCTAGTAACCCCTTCTCCTGTAGACACTTACTAAAAAAGAGAAGAAGAAAAACTTTATAAAACTGGGATGCTTAAATGTGCGTGGATGTAGTGCGAATGACAAGAAACAGATGATTGCTGATGTTATGAATGAAAAGAAGTTGGATGTCCTGGCCCTAAGCGAAACAAAGCTGAAGGGGGTAGGAGAGTTTCAGTGGGGGGAAATAAATGGGATTAAATCTGGAGTATCTGAGAGAGTTAGAGCAAAGGAAGGGGTAGCAGTAATGTTAAATGATCAGTTATGGAAGGAGAAAAGAGAATATGAATGTGTAAATTCAAGAATTATGTGGATTAAAGTAAAGGTTGGATGCGAGAAGTGGGTCATAATAAGCGTGTATGCACCTGGAGAAGAGAGGAATGCAGAGGAGAGAGAGAGATTTTGGGAGATGTTAAGTGAATGTATAGGAGCCTTTGAACCAAGTGAGAGAGTAATTGTGGTAGGGGACCTGAATGCTAAAGTAGGAGAAACTTTTAGAGAGGGTGTGGTAGGTAAGTTTGGGGTGCCAGGTGTAAATGATAATGGGAGCCCTTTGATTGAACTTTGTATAGAAAGGGGTTTAGTTATAGGTAATACATATTTTAAGAAAAAGAGGATAAATAAGTATACAAGATATGATGTAGGGCGAAATGACAGTAGTTTGTTGGATTATGTATTGGTAGATAAAAGACTGTTGAGTAGACTTCAGGATGTACATGTTTATAGAGGGGCCACAGATATATCAGATCACTTTCTAGTTGTAGCTACACTGAGAGTAAAAGGTAGATGGGATACAAGGAGAATAGAAGCATCAGGGAAGAGAGAGGTGAAGGTTTATAAACTAAAAGAGGAGGCAGTTAGGGTAAGATATAAACAGCTATTGGAGGATAGATGGGCTAATGAGAGCATAGGCAATGGGGTCGAAGAGGTATGGGGTAGGTTTAAAAATGTAGTGTTAGAGTGTTCAGCAGAAGTTTGTGGTTACAGGAAAGTGGGTGCGGGAGGGAAGAGGAGCGATTGGTGGAATGATGATGTAAAGAGAGTAGTAAGGGAGAAAAAGTTAGCATATGAGAAGTTTTTACAAAGTAGAAGTGATGCAAGGAGGGAAGAGTATATGGAGAAAAAGAGAGAGGTTAAGAGAGTGGTGAAGCAATGTAAAAAGAGAGCAAATGAGAGAGTGGGTGAGATGTTATCAACAAATTTTGTTGAAAATAATAAAAAGTTTTGAAGTGAGATTAACAAGTTAAGAAAGCCTAGAGAACAAATGGATTTGTCAGTTAAAAATAGGAGAGGAGAGTTATTAAATGGAGAGTTAGAGGTATTGGGAAGATGGAGGGAATATTTTGAGGAATTGTTAAATGTTGATGAAGATAGGGAAGCTGTGATTTCGTGTATAGGGCAAGGAGGAATAACATCTTGTAGGAGTGAGGAAGAGCCAGTTGTGAGTGTGGGGGAAGTTCGTGAGGCAGTAGGTAAAATGAAAGGGGGTAAGGCAGCCGGGATTGATGGGATAAAGATAGAAATGTTAAAAGCAGGTGGGGATATAGTTTTGGAGTGGTTGGTGCAATTATTTAATAAATGTATGGAAGAGGGTAAGGTACCTAGGGATTGGCAGAGAGCATGCATAGTTCCTTTGTATAAAGGCAAAGGGGATAAAAGAGAGTGCAAAAATTATAGGGGGATAAGTCTGCTGAGTATACCTGGTAAAGTGTATGGTAGAGTTATTATTGAAAGAATTAAGAGTAAGATGGAGAATAGGATAGCAGATGAACAAGGAGGCTTTAGGAAAGGTAGGGGGTGTGTGGACCAGGTGTTTACAGTGAAACATATAAGTGAACAGTATTTAGATAAGGCTAAAGAGGTCTTTGTGGCATTTATGGATTTGGAAAAGGCGTATGACAGGGTGGATAGGGGGGCAATGTGGCAGATGTTGCAAGTGTATGGTGTAGGAGGTAGGTTACTGAAAGCAGTGAAGAGTTTTTACGAGGATAGTGAGGCTCAAGTTAGAGTATGTAGGAAAGAGGGAAATTATTTCCCAGTAAAAGTAGGCCTTAGACAAGGATGTGTGATGTCACCGTGGTTGTTTAATATATTTATAGATGGGGTTGTAAGAGAAGTAAATGCGAGGGTCTTGACAAGAGGCGTGGAGTTAAAAGATAAAGAATCACACACAAAGTGGGAGTTGTCACAGCTGCTCTTTGCTGATGACACTGTGCTCTTGGGAGATTCTGAAGAGAAGTTGCAGAGATTGGTGGATGAATTTGGTAGGGTGTGCAAAAGAAGAAAATTAAAGGTGAATACAGGAAAGAGTAAGGTTATGAGGATAACAAAAAGATTAGGTGATGAAAGATTGAATATCAGATTGGAGGGAGAGAGTATGGAGGAGGTGAATGTATTCAGATATTTGGGAGTGGACGTGTCAGCGGATGGGTCTATGAAAGATGAGGTGAATCATAGAATTGATGAGGGAAAAAGAGTGAGTGGTGCACTTAGGAGTCTGTGGAGACAAAGAACTTTGTCCTTGGAGGCAAAGAGGGGAATGTATGAGAGTATAGTTTTACCAACGCTCTTATATGGGTGTGAAGCATGGGTGATGAATGTTGCAGCGAGGAGAAGGCTGGAGGCAGTGGAGATGTCATGTCTGAGGGCAATGTGTGGTGTGAATATAATGCAGAGAATTCGTAGTTTGGAAGTTAGGAGGAGGTGCGGGATTACCAAAACTGTTGTCCAGAGGGCTGAGGAAGGGTTGTTGAGGTGGTTCGGACATGTAGAGAGAATGGAGCGAAACAGAATAACTTCAAGAGTGTATCAGTCTGTAGTGGAAGGAAGGCGGGGTAGGGGTCGGCCTAGGAAAGGTTGGAGAGAGGGGGTAAAGGAGGTTTTGTGTGCGAGGGGCTTGGACTTCCAGCAGGTATGCATGAGTGTGTTTGATAGGAGTGAATGGAGACAAATGGTTTTTAATACTTGACGTGCTGTTGGAGTGTGAGCAAGGTAACATTTATGAGGGGGTTCAGGGAAACCAGCGGGCCGGACTTGAGTCCTGGAGATGGGAAGTACAGTGCCTGCACTCTGGAGGAGGGGTGTTAATGTTGCAGTTTAAAAACTGTAGTGTAAAGCACCCTTCTGGCAAGACAGTGATGGAGTGAATGATGGTGAAAGTTTTTCTTTTTCGGGCCACCCTGCCTTGGTGGGAATCGGCCAGTGTGATAATAAAATAAAAATTTTATTATTTTTTTATTATCACACTGGCCGATTCCCACCAAGGCAGGGTGGCCCGAAAAAGAAAAACTTTCACCATCATTCACTCCATCATTGTCTTGCCAGAAGGGTGCTTTACACTACAGTTTTTAAACTGCAACATTAACACCCCTCTATATATGTACTTTTTTATTGCATGGCAGTTTCCCACCAAGGTAGTGATCCAAAATCGAAACATTTACTATCGTTCATTCAATATTTGTCTTGCCAGAAGTGCACTTGTATCACAGTTCAAATCGCCAGCCTAGATGCCAGATCCCTGCTCATATTATTAAGGAAACCCAATGTGGTTTTTATTATACTCATGGTTTTTAAGGCTTCTAAATGACATTAAAATAGCACCAAGGCTTTAACATCCTGTTTTCAGCAAGATATAACAAACTTAAGTTACACCACTTAAGTGTTTCTGTAAATCATAAGTGTCACTATGTGATTATTAATACATCATTGTCTGAAAGCTTTATGTATGGTGTAGTGAAGAATGGCAGTCATTTGTAGTAAAATTTTGTATTAGTTTATAATGACCAACTTTTTCATCTCCAATTATGAATCAGGTGCACAGCCTGACTCCATTTTAAGTGGTAAGTTTTTGTTTTATCATTAATAAGTGTCTGACATTTTAGCTCGCTAAACAATATTTTTTCGAGAAATTGCACCTGATGTGCTGATGGTGATCAAATAGAAAGTTGTTAAATTGACTAATTCAGCGACTAAGTCAATGATCACGAATTCAAAATCCCAAATTATATCAGTGATGCCTTTTAATTTTTGCACATGCACATATCTAGTCTTTGTATTTAATGAAGAAATTATTTTAATCTTTATATCAAATTTTAATAGATAATATAAACACCTATTCCACACTGTCAGCAGGATTTTTTTCCCATGATACGGCAAACAACCCAAACACTTGATACTTTTATCTATTTTATCACTTCTGCTTTATAAATTCACACTTAAAATATGTTGCTAATTATTCTCAGCTAGCATGGACTACACATTATGTATTGAAAGTTGCACCTTACTATATACACTTCCAAGTCTCTTCTGACAGTAAACAAAAAAAATGCATGCATTGAAAATCTTGTGTCCATATATGTCCTTCATATGTTGAATTTGAATTCTTACACTACTTTTATTCATATGTAAATACATTTTATTATATACTTCTTATTTCTTGTTGTTTCAGGTAAATATTGCCAACACATGACAGCTCTGAACTTCATTGACTCGAGTAGTTTTGTGCAGCTTACCACACCTCCGGTGAGACCGTCGATTAATGTCACCATCAGTTTCACAACACGCATTGCCAATGGTGTACTTGTGTATATTGGTAAAGACAGACAACACTTAGCTGTGGAAGTGTTTAAAGGTCGCCTTCGAATCAGCTATGATGTGGGAAATCATCCAGCTTCAACTATGTTTAGGTAAACATTTATGTACAGATCTTGTGTATCTTTTAAAATAGTTCAGAGTATTAACTATTTTGTTGAGAAGTTTGGCATTTTATACAGTTCACTTGTAGATAAGATTTATTGTGTATTGTAGATGAGATTTATTGTATAATACTGATTAACATTAGTATAATGTAAAATGTTTAAGCACTTGTTTCATTTTATATTTTGAATGTTTTGACCAAATTTTATGTATTGGGAACATGTACTGTGGTATTCCATGATGTGCTGCACTTAATTATAGTACTCTGCCAGTGTCCCTTCTGTGGCTGGTAACAAATTAACCCGTAAACGGTCCAAACGTATATATACGTTTTTACCACTAGTGCCCCAAACGTATATAAACGTTTTATTTTTCCTGCCTTCAAGTATAGCACAATTGGCCTGAGATGCCTTGTTAGCATAGAATGGGTCATAACACTCAGTGTGCACTGTGTTAAAAAAATCTGGTACCATTAATACCTTGTGGGAGCACCAGTTCAAATGAGCGCCAGCTAGAGCAAACAGCGTGGCAAACACCTGGGATTCGCTGATTTCATGTAGTATTAACCCTCCCATTTTAAGAGGAAAGTGATGTTGACCCCAAGTTTAGTGGCTTTGAGGTGGATGTCGCCGTAAGTGGTCGAGGAAATATAAGAAAAACCTCGATAATAACCCATGTGCAACACCTATGCCCTAAGTAAAGAGAATTCTGGAACATAATACTTATTCAGCAGGCTGGCTGATTGGCTGGCTGGCCAACTGCGTGGCTGGCTGGCTGGCTGGCTCCCTTTGTTTCTGTGTCTATATCTGTCTCTGTCTCTCTCTATCTCTGTCTATCTTTGTCTCTGTCTGTCTGTCTATTTGTCTGTCTCTGTCTATCTCTTTCAATGTCTCTGTCTGTCTGTCTTACAGGTACACACAAATACAAGTATACATAGTGTAAATTACCTAGGATATACTCTGCTTGAAGATATGAGTGAACATGATGGCAGTCTTGTGGTACTCTCTGAGACAGAGCTAGACAGATAGACAGGGAGTTTGATAGACAAATAGACAGACAGACAGACAGACATATTTGTGTACCAGCGAGAACAAAGCAGGGCGGATGCTCATCAAATGTCACATCTAATCTAATCTTATCAAGTCTTTTCACTGCACCCTTGCATATGCTCATCAAATGTGAGATGTTATCTAATGTTATCTCATCTTATCATGACACTGTCAGGGGCAGACTGAGGCTTGTTTTTCAGGCTTCAAGGGAACATTACGTATTATTACAGTGGACCCCCGCATAGTGACTTTAATCCATGCAAGAGGGCTGATTGTTATGCGAAATGTTCGGTATGCGAATGAATTTTCCCCATAAGAAATACATGTTTATAGAGGGGCAAATGATATATCGGATCATTATTTAGTTGTAGCTACAGTTAGAGTAAGAGGTAGATGGGAAAAGAGGAAGGTGGCAACAACAAGTAAGAGGGAGGTGAAAGTGTATAAACTAAGGGAGGAGGAAGTTCGGGTGAGATATAAGCGACTATTGGCAGAAAGGTGGGCTAGTGCAAAGATGAGTAGTGGGGGGGTTGAAGAGGGTTGGAATAGTTTTAAAAATGCAGTATTAGAATGTGGGGCAGAAGTTTGTGGTTATAGGAGGGTGGGGGCAGGAGGAAAGAGGAGTGATTGGTGGAATGATGAAGTAAAGGGTGTGATAAAAGAGAAAAAGGTAGCTTATGAGAGGTTTTTACAAAGCAGAAGTGTTATAAGAAGAGCAGAGTATATGGAGAGTAAAAGAAAGGTAAAGAGAGTGGTGAGAGAGTGCAAAAGGAGAGCAGATGATAGAGTGGGAGAGGCACTGTCAAGAAATTTTAATGAAAATAAGAAAAAAATTTGGAGTGAGTTAAACAAGTTAAGAAAGCCTAGGGAAAGTATGGATTTGTCAGTTAAAAACAGAGCAGGGGAGTTAGTAGATGGGGAGATGGAGGTATTAGGTAGATGGCGAGAATATTTTGAGGAACTTTTAAATGTTAAGGAAGAAACAGAGGCAGTAATTTCATGCACTGGTCAGGGAGGTATACAATCTTTTAGGAGTGAAGAAGAGCAGAATGTAAGTGTGGGGGAGGTACGTGAGGCATTACGTAAAATGAAAGGGGGTAAAGCAGCTGGAACTGATGGGATCATGACAGAAATGTTAAAAGCAGGGGGGGATATAGTGTTGGAGTGGTTGGTACTTTTGTTTAATAAATGTATGAAAGAGGGGAAGGTACCTAGGGATTGGCGGAGAGCATGTATAGTCCCTTTATATAAAGGGAAAGGGGACAAAAGAGACTGTAAAAATTATAGAGGAATAATGTAAAAATTATAGAGGAATAAGCTTACTGAGTATACCAGGAAAAGTGTACGGTAGGGTTATAATTGAAAGAATTAGAGGTAAGACAGAATGTAGGATTGTGGATGAGCAAGGAGGTTTCAGAGTGGGTAGGGGATGTGTAGATCAAGTGTTTACATTGAAGCATATATGTGAACAGTATTTAGATAAAGGCAGGGAAGTTTTTATTGCATTTATGGATTTAGAAAAGGCATATGATAGTGGATAGAGGAGCAATGTGGTAGATGTTGCAAGTATATGGAATAGGTGGTAAGTTATTAAATGCTGTAAAGAGTTTTTATGAGGATAGTGAGGCTCAGGTTAGGGTGTGTAGAAGAGAGGGAGACTACTTCCCGGTAAAAGTAGGTCTTAGACAGGGATGTGTAATGTCACCATGGTTGTTTAATATATTTATAGATGGGGTTGTAAAGGAAGTAAATGCTAGGGTGTTTGGGAGAGGGGTGGGATTAAATTTTTGGAATCAAATTCAAAATGGGAATTGACAGTTACTTTTTGCTGATGATACTGTGCTTATGGGAGATTCTAAAGAAAAATTGCAAAGGTTAGTGGATGAGTTTGGGAATGTGTGTAAAGGTAGAAAGTTGAAAGTGAACATAGAAAAGAGTAAGGTGATGAGGGTGTCAAATGATTTAGATAAAGAAAAATTGGATATCAAATTGGGGAGGAGGAGTATGGAAGAAGTGAAAGTTTTCAGATACTTGGGAGTTGACGTGTCGGCGGATGGATTTATGAAGGATGAGGTTAATCATAGAATTGATGAGGGAAAAAAGGTGAGTGGTGCGTTGAGGTATATGTGGAGTCAAAAAACGTTATCTATGGAGGCAAAGAAGGGAATGTATGAAAGTATAGTAGTACCAACACTCTTATATGGGTGTGAAGCTTGGGTGGTAAATGCAGCAGCGAGGAGACGGTTGGAGGCAGTGGAGATGTCCTGTTTAAGGGCAATGTGTGGTGTAAATATTATGCAGAAAATTCGGAGTGTGGAAATTAGGAAAAGGTGTGGAGTTAATAAAAGTATTAGTCAGAGGGCAGAAGAGGGGTTGTTGAGGTGGTTTGGTCATTTAAAGAGAATGGATCAAAGTAGAATGACATGGAAAGCATATAAATCTATAGGGGAAGGAAGGCGGGGTAGGGGTCGTCCTCGAAAGGGTTGGAGAGAGGGGGTAAAGGAGGTTTTGTGGGCAAGGGGCTTGGACTTCCAGCAAGCGTGCGTGAGCGTGTTAGATAGGAGTGAATGGAGACGAATGGTACTTGGGACCTGACGATCTGTTGGAGTGTGAGCAGGGTAATATTTAGTGAAGGGATTCAGGGAATCCGGTTATTTTCATATAGTCGGACTTGAGTCCTGGAAATGGGAAGTACAATGCCTGCACTTTAAAGGAGGGGTTTGGGATATTGGCAGTTTGGAGGGATATGTTGTGTATCTTTATATGTGTATGCTTCTAGACTGTTGTATTCTGAGCACCTCTGGAAAAACAGTGATAATGTGCGAGTGTGGTGAAAGTGTTGAATGATGATGAAAGTATTTTCTTTTTGGGGATTTTCTTTCTTTTTTGGGTCACCCTGCCTCGGTGGGAGACTGCCGACTTGTTGAAAAAAAAAAAAATTATTATTACTATATATTATTATTACTATGTATTATTATTACTATGTATTATTATTACTATGTATTATTATTATTATTATTACGTATTACAGTGGACCCCCGCATAGCGACATTAATCCGAGCAAGAGAGCTCATTATGCGAAATTATCGTTATGCAAATGAATTTTCCCCATAAGAAATAATGGAAATCAAATTAATCCGTGCAAGACACCCAAAAGTATGAAAAAAAATTTTTACCACATGAAATATACATTTTCCTACACACAAAGAGAAGGATACATGCACAATAGTAGAGTAGTACATGCACAATATATATTGTGCATGTACTACTCTACTAAATGAAGAATAAATGACACCTTTTGTTGAAGATGCAGCAATGACTGATGAGACACTGTGTCCTGGGAGTGCCTTTTCCTCCTGAGTACTGTAGGTCCTGTTTGGCATTTTCTTCCAGAACAGGCCTTATCACACTGTGTATGCCACTACGATTCTTAAATCTCTCAAACCAACCTTTGCTGGCTTTAAATTCACCAATATGAGCACTAGTTCCAGGCATTTTTCCCTGTTCACCTGGGTGTTAGTCGACTGGTGTGGGTTGCATCCTGGGAGACAAGATTAAGGACCCCAATGGAAATAAGTTAGACAGTCTTCGATGACACTGATTTTTTTTGGGTTATCCTGGGTGGCAAATCCTCTGGGGTTAATTGTTTCTTGGTATTCTCAATAAGCCACACCAACAACGGTGCTACAGCAGCAGCAGCTGACAGTGCTACAGCAGCAGCAGCAGCTGACGGTGGTACAGCAGCAGCAGCAGCTGACAGTGCTACAGCAGCAGCAGACGATGCTACAGCAGCAGCAGACGATGCTACAGCAGCAGCAGACGATGCTACAGCAGCAGCAGACGATGCTACAGCAGCAGCAGACGGTACTACAGCAGCAGCAGACGGTACTACAGCAGCAGCAGACGGTACTACAGCAGCAGCAGCAGCAGCTGACGGTGGTACAACAGCAGCAGCAGCAGCTGACAGTGCAGTAGCAGCAGCAGCAGCAGCAGCTGATGGTGGTACAGCAGAAGCAGCAGCTGTACCACCAATAGTAGCGATGGTTGATTGGGGTTTATTATACAAACTGGCCAGCTCGGAGACACGCACTCCACTTTCATACTTATTAATTATCTTTTTCTTCATCTCTATAGTAATTCTCACCCTTATTGCTGTAAGGTTGGCACTAGAAGCTTTCTTGGGGCCCATGGTCACTTATTTTGCAGATAAAATCACCAAAAACTCTGTAATAATACGAAATGTTCCGATTGTATGCTTGGATGTTACCGCGGAGGCTGGCTGGTAAACAATGCCACCGGCGGAACATGTGAGCGTGGCTCAGGCCGCACATAGACGCGTCTCGTCTCGGACGAACAGCGTTGAGCGGGTTTTTTAGCGGTATGCGAGGCAAAATCTTAGCGATAAAATGTAGCGATATGCGGATTTAATGTTATGTAAGGCCAACGGTATGCGGGGGTCCACTGTATATTTATTTTTTTTTAACAAGTCGGCCGTCTCCCACCAAGGCAGGGTGACCCAAAAAAGAAAATACTTTCATCATTATTCAACACTTTTACCTCACTCACACATTATTATTATTATTATTATTATTATTATTATTATTATTATTATTATTATATTATTATTATTATATTATTATTATTATTATTATTATTATTATTATTATTATAATATTTTATTATTATAATATTTTATTATTATTATTATTATAATATTTTATTATTATTATTATTATTCTCGTTCTCCTCCTCCTTCTTCTCTTCCTTTTCCTTCTCCTCCTCCTCCTCCTCCTCCTCCTCCTCCTCCTGCTTCTCCTCATCCTCCTCCTCATTATTATTATACACTTAGACATATCCAAAACATTGCTGGGACCTATAAATACTTTGTATATATTACTAGACAATAGTAAATGGCCAAGGCAGGTGTAAATGTCCACTTGTCAGTGTTTGTGACAATTTGAGTACAATTTCAGTACCTAATACTAGTGTCAGAACAAAGATTGGTTATGAAATGACAAGAACTACTATAAATTGTAATTATCATAACATAAAAATTATATAAATAATATGAAAAATAGAAAAAAAGGTATATCGGCAACACTTCTGCAAGCAGCAGGATTCAATGTTGCTGGCAGGACTGATGTTGCCATCACCTGAGCATCCAGTGCCAACTTCTCGGCCTCATATCGCTGTAAGTACTGACCCTAATCTTTTTTTTTATCCTATAACACTTAGAAAAATGTGCTCTTTATTTTCATTAAAAAAAAAAAATGATTTTTTTTAGTTTTCAAAATATTCTGGGCAATGGGGTTACCTGGAGGTTACCTGGAGGTTATTCCGGGGATCATCGCCCTCGCGGCCCGGTCCATGACCAGGCCTCCCGTTGGATCAGGGCCTGATCAACTAGGCTGTTACTGCTGGCCGCACACAGTCCAACGTACGAGCCACAGCCCGGCTGATCCGGCACTGACTTTAGGTATCTGTCCAGCTCTCTATTGAAGGAAATTCCCCTAATGCTTGATGGGAAGCTGTTGAACAGTCTTGCGCCCAGGACACTTATGGTGTTTTCCCTTAGTGTACCAATGGTGCCCCTACTTTTAATTTGGGGCATTTTGCATCGCCTGCCCAGTCTTTTACTTTCGTAGGGAGTGATTTCTGTATGCAGATTTGGGACCCTTCCTTCCAGGATTTTCCAAGTGTAGATTATGATATATATCTCCCTCCTGCGTTTCAACGAGTACAAGTCAAGTGCTTCCAAGCGTTCCCAGTAGTTAAGGTGCTTGACAGAACTTATATGTGCAGTAGAGGATCTCTGTACATTCTCTAGATCTGCAATTTTATCAGCTTTGAATGAAGATGTTAATTTACAGCAGTATTCCAGCCTAGAGAGAACAAGTGATTTGAAATGGATCATCATTGGCTTGGCATCTCTCGTTTTGAACATTCTCATTATCCATCCTATCATTTTCTTTGCATGTGCAATCGTGGCACTGTTGTGATCCTTGAAAGTGAGATCCTCAGACATTACTACTCCCAGGTCCCTTACATTATTTTTCCACTCTACTGTATGGCCAGGGTCTGTAGTATACTCTGTTCTAGTTATTATCTCCTCCAGTTTTCCATAACAGAGTAGTTGGAATTTGTCCTCATTGAACATCATATTGTTTACCATTTCCCACTGGAAAACTTTGTTTATATCTTCTTGGAGGTTAACCACGTCCTCAGCAGATAACAGCCTCATGCAGATCCTAGTATCATCTGCAATGGATGATACTGTGCCGTGATGTATATCATCGTCTATGTCTGATATGAGGATGAGGAATAAAGATGGGGGCGAGTACTGTGCCTTGTGGAACAGAGCTCTTCACTATGGCAGCCTCTGATTTAACTCTGTTGACCACTACTCTTTCTGTTCGATTTGTTAGGAAGTTGAAGATCCATCTCCCCACTTTCCCAGTTATTCCTTTAGCATGTATTTTATGGGCTATTACACCATGATCGCATTTGTCAAATGCTTTTTTAAAGTCTGTGTATATTACATCTGCATTCTGATTTTCTTCAGTGCATCCAAGGCCATATCATAGTGATCCAGTAGTTGTGAGAGGCAGGAGTGACCTGCCCTGAACCCATGTTGCCCGATTGTGCAGATTTTGGGAATCCAGGTGATTTGCAATCCTGCTTCTTAGCACTCTTTCAAAGATTTTTATTATGTGGGATGTCAGAGCTATTGGTCTATAGTTCTTAGCTAATGCTTTGCTGCCACCTTTATGGAGTGGAGCTATATCCGTTGTTTAAGTGACTGGAATTTCACCCATGTCCAAGCTCCTCCTCCATAGTGTACTTAGGGCACGCGAGAGGGGTTTCTTTCAGTTCTTAATGAAAACAGAGTTCCACGAGTCTGGGCCCGGGGCTGAGTGCATGGGCATGTTGTCAATGGCTTTTTCGAAATCTATCGGAGTTAGGGTAATGTCGGAAATCTGGCATACATTTATGGAGTTTTGAGGCTCATTCATGATGAAATCATTTGGGTCATCGATCCTCAGACTGATTAGTGGTTCACTAAAAAGAGTCGTACTGGGATTTCAATATTTCCCTCATTTCCTTGTTGTCATCTGTGTAAGTCCCATCCTGTCTGAGTAAGGGCCTGTTACTAGATGTGGTATTTGCCTTGTTTTTGGCATATGAAAAGAAATATTTTGTATTTCTTTCAATTTCACTAATAGCTTTAAGCTCCTCCTGTCTCTCCTGGTTCCTGTAAGAGTCATTTAACTTAAGTTCGATAGTTTCCACTTCCGGGTCAGCGCCTCCTTTCGTGTATCAGATATTCTAGCACTCCTGAGGAGCTCAGTGACTCTTCGTCATCTTCTGTAGAGGGAGCATCTTTTTCTCTCCAGTTTACTCCTGCTCTTCTTTCTTAGGGGAATATGCCTAGAACATGCTTCAGCTGCCAGGAAGTTGATCCTTTCAAGGCACTGGTTTGGATCCATGTCATTTAAGATCTCTTCCCAACATGTTTCATTTAGGACATGGTTTACCTGGCCCCAGTTGATGTTCTTGTTGTTGAAGTTGTATTTTGTGAAGACACCTTCACAGGTACATGCATTCTGCTGATCAGGACCCCTATGCATGTACGTCTGGACTTCGATTAGGTTGTGATCGGAATTAGTTGTTTTTGATATTCTTATGTCTCTTACCAGGTCCTCATTATTTGTGAAGATAAGGTCAAGTGTGTTTTCTAGTCTTGTTGGTCCACTATCTGCTGGCTTAAGGTGTGTTTTTCGCAGAGGCTTAGTAGCTCATGTGTGTGTGACCGTTCATTTGCGCTACCCCCGGGGATTGTTTCAGCTATAACATTATTTGCTACATTCTTCCATTTTGTACACATTATTTGCTACATTCTTCCATTTTGTACACCTTAGGTTGAAATCGCCAAGCAGTAAGATGTTTGGGGATGGAGCTGGAAGGTTTTCCAGACAGTAATCAATTTTCAGTAGCTGTTCCTTGAACTGTTGTGAGGTTGCATCTGGTGGCTTTTATACAACCACAATGACTAGGTTTTGGTTCTCGATCTTTATTGATAGAACTTCAACTACCTCATTTGTGGTGTTCAGTAACTCCGTGCAGATGAGGGACTCTTTGACATATAGGTCAACCCCCCTTGTTGCCTGTTCATTCTGTCGCATCTGAAAAGGTTGTAACCACTTATCCATATTTCACTGTCAAAGTGATCTTTTGTGTGAGTCTCTGTGAAGGCTGCAAACATTGCATTAGACTCCTCTAGAAGTCCACTGATAAAAGGTATTTTGTTGTTGGTAGATGGCTTAAGGCCCTGTATATTAGCAAATATGAACGAGGTTGTATTCTGTGTTTGTTGGGGGGATTTTGTTATTGGCATCAGTAGTTGTAATTCTGGAGGGCCATGGGTGACCACTGGCTGCGCCTCCAAGGTTGTGGACTATTTTTGTTATTTCCTTCCATTTTCTTTATCCGTTTCCTGCCACTAAAAAATCACCTGGAGTTGGGTTGTCGTAGCTACTACTGTTTGTCTTGTGGGGTCTGTGCCTCCTGGTCCCTTTTAGATGGTATGCAGGGCAGTCATGTTGCAACACTGCTTCTGGAGGACCGAGGAGTGACACATTTTTGGGTGAAAGAAAGTACAGGAAGAAGAACGACACACCCCTGTAGACAGGAGGTCACTACATTTTTTGGTATGCTCAAAGTTGCATGTCCCATTTTTTTTTCCTGATATTCCATGCTTACAGATGCCCCAAGCATAATATTTGCACAAATTCACCTTTGGTTGAGAATTGTTGGGAGGTGTGTTGTCAATTTCTGCAGGTTCTGGGACTGCACTATGATCCTCAGTATTCAAGCCAGGGCCACCCCATCCTGGATTCCATCTACTTTCCTCAGTAGAGGAAGGAGGAGAAGACTCCTTTCCAACATCTGTACTGTGGGCCACGGTCTTGTGCAATGGTGGTTGTATATTTACGGTTTTAGTGGTGGTTGTGGTAGGGTCCCTAGTAAGAGTCTGGGCTGGCAGTAAGGCTGGGGGCTGAGGGGCTGGGTCTGAGTCAGCACTGGGGCTGGGGGCTGAGCCTGGGCCAGCACCAGCACTGGGTATTAGTGCTATGACTGGGGGATGGGTCTGGTTTAGCACTATGTGGGTGACCATCTAGTTTCGAGTTATCTGTTGTGGTATGGGGATTCTGCATTTTTTGATACACTATCTCTTGCTCCCATGTTTTATATATTTTTGGTAGACTATCCAAAAGGTCATCTTTGTTTTCTTGGTTATTTTTATCATTTATTACTCTCCTTAGTACCTTTCTAATACCTGCCCAAAGTTCTACATCTTTATTGCACAACCAGAAACACCTTGCTAGTTCGAGGTCATTTTTTGAGGCTGTATTTAGTCTAGTACAAGAGATATGGTGTTTGGAAAAGCATAGAGTGCATGTGATTCTGGATTTCCTTCCAAGGATTCTTTTACATGTCCCACAGATATGCTGTGCTGACATCCTGTCTGTATCCTACTACACTCTGTATGCCATGGAAGAAAACTGATTTCCACTTCACCTTTCTCTTGCTGGTGCCAGTAATATGCAAGATGTATTTATATGAACCAAGTTTGCAGTATGTGGGTGGTGGGTGTAGGGTGGGTGTGAGGGCAACACTTACCCACACTGCCACACTTCACTATTATTTTTTTTTATTTTATTAACACACTGGCCGATTCCCACCAAGGCAGGGTGGCCCAAAAAAGAAAAACTTTCACCATCATTCACTCCATCACTGTCTTGCCAGAAGGGTGCTTTACACTACAGTTTTTAAACTGCAACATTAACACCCCTCCTTCAGAGTGCAGGCACTGTACTTCCCATCTCCAGGACTCAAGTCCGGCCTGCCGGTTTCCCTGAATCCCTTCATAAATGTTACTTTGCTCACACTCCAACAGCACGTCAAGTATTAAAAACCATTTGTCTCCATTCACTCCTATCAAACACGCTCACGCATGCCCGCTGGAAGTCCAAGCCCCTCGCACACAAAACCTCCTTTACCCCCTCCCTCCAACCTTTCCTAGGCCGACCCCTACCCCGCCTTCCTTCCACTACAGACTGATACACTCTTGAAGTCATTCTGTTTCGCTCCATTCTCTCTACATGTCCGAACCACCTCAACAACCCTTCCTCAGCCCTCTGGACAACAGTTTTGGTAATCCCGCACCTCCTCCTAACTTCCAAACTACGAATTCTCTGCATTATATTCACACCACACATTGCCCTCAGACATGACATCTCCACTGCCTCCAGCCTTCTCCTCGCTGCAACATTCATCACACATGCTTCACACCCATAAAAGAGCGTTGGTAAAACTATACTCTCATACATTCCCCTCTTTGCCTCCAAGGACAAAGTTCTTTGTCTCCACAGACTCCTAAGTGCACCGCTCACCCTTTTCCCCTCATCAATTCTATGATTCACCTCATCATTCATAGACCCATCGCTGACACGTCCACTCCCAAATATCTGAATACATTCACCTCCTCCATACTCTCTCCCTCCAATCTGATATCCAATCTTTCATCACATAATCTTTTTGTTATCGTCATAACCATACTCTTTCTTGTATTCACTTTTAATTTTCTTCTTTTGTATACCCTACCAAATTCATCCACCAACCTCTGCAACTTCTCTTCAGAATCTCCCAAGTGCACAGTGTCATCAGCAAAGAGCAACTGTGACAACTCCCACTTTGTGTGATTCTTTATCTTTTAGCTCCACGCCTCTTGCCAAGACCCTCACATTTACTTCTCTTACAACCCCATCTATAAATATATTAAACAACCACGGTGACATCACACATCCTTGTCTAAGGCCTGCTTTTACTGGGAAATAATTTCCCTCTTTCCTACATACTCTAACTTGAGCCTCACTATCCTCGTAAAAACTCTTCACTGCTTTCAGTAACCTACACCATACACCTGCAACATCTGCCACATTGCCCCCCTATCCACCCTGTCAAACGCCTTTTCCAAATCCATAAATGCCACAAAAACCTCTTTAGCCTTATCTAAATAATGTTCACTTGTATGTTTCACTGTAAACACCTGGTCCACACACCCCCTACCTTTCCTAAAGCTTCCTTGTTCATCTGCTATCCTATTCTCCATCTTACTCTTAATTCTTTCAATAATAACTGTACCATATACTTTACCAGGTATACTCAACAGACTTATCCCCCTATAATTTTTGCACTCTTTTGTCCCCTTTGCCTTTATACAAAGGAACTATGCATGCTCTCTGCCAATCCCTAGGTACCTTACCCTCTTCCATACATTTATTAAATAATTGCACCAACCACTCCAAAACTATATCCCCACCTGCTTTTAACATTTCTATCTTTATCCCATCAATCCCGGCTGCCTTACCCTCTTTCATTTTTACCTACTGCCTCACAAACTTCCCCCACACTCACAACTGGCTCTTCCTCACTCCTACAAGATGTTATTCCTCCTTGCCCTATACACGAAATCACAGCTTCCCTATCTTCATCAACATTTAACAATTCCTCAAAATATTCCCTCCATCTTCCCAATACCTCTAACTCTCCATTTAATAACTCTCCTCTCCTATTTTTAACTGACAAATCCATTTGTTCTCTAGGCTTCCTTAACTTCTTAATCTCACTCCAAAACTTTTTCTTGTTATCTACAAATTTTGTTGAAAATATCTCACCCACTCTCATTTGCTCCCTTTTTACATTGCTTCACCACTCTCTTAACCTCTCTTTTTCTCCATATACTCTTCCCTCCTTGCATCACTTCTACTTTGTAAAAACTTCTCATATGCTAACTTTTTCTCCCTTACCACTCTCTTTACATCATCATTCCACCAGTCGCTCCTCTTCCCTCCCGCATCCACTTTCCTGTAACCACAAACTTCTGCTGAACACTAACACTACATTTTTAAACCTACCCCATACCTCTTCGACCCCATTGCTTATGCTCTCATTAGTCCATATATCCTCCAACAGCTGTTTATATCTTACCCTAACTGCCTCCTCTTTTAGTTTATAAACCTTCACCTCTTTCTTCCCTGATGCTTCTATTCTCCTTGTATCCCATCTACCTTTTACTCTCAGTGTAGCTACAACTAAAAAGTGATCTGATATATCTGTGGCCCCTCTATAAACATGTACATCCTGAAGTCTACTCAACAGTCTTTTATCTACCAATACATAATCCAACAAACTACTGTCATTTTGCCCCACATCATATCTTGTATACTTATTTATCCTCTTTTTCTTAAAATATGTATTACCTATAACTAAACCCCATTCTATACAAAGTTCAATCAAAGGGCTCCCATTATCATTTACACCTGGCACCCCAAACTTACCTACCACACCCTCTCTAAAAGTTTCTCCTACTTCAGCATTCAGGTCCCCTACCACAATTACTCTCTCACTTGGTTCAAAGGTTCCTATACATTCACTTAACTTCTCCCAAAATCTCTCTCTCTCTCTTCATTCCTCTCTTCTCCAGGTGCATACACGCTTATTATGACCCACTTTTCGTATCCAACCTTTACTTTAATCCACATAATCCTTGAATTTACACATTCATATTCACTTTTCTCCTTCCATAACTGATCATTCAACATTACTGCTACCCCTTCCTTAGCTCTAACTCTCTCAGATACTCCAGATTTAATCCCATTTATTTCCCCCACCGAAACTCCCCTACCCCCCTCAGCTTTGTTTCGCTTAGGGCCAGGACATCCAACTTCTTTTCATTCATAACATCAGCAATCATCTGTTTCTTGTCATCCGCGCTACATCCACGCACATTCAAGCATCCCAGTTTTATAAAGTTTTTCTTCTCTTTTTTAGTAAATGTCTACAGGAGAAGGGGTTACTAGCCCATCGCTCCCGGCATTTTAGTCGCCTCATACGACATGCATGGCTTATGGAGGAAAGATTCTTTTCCACTTCCCCATGGACAATAGAAGAAATAAAGAAGAACAAGAGCTATTTAGAAAAAGGAGAAAAACCTAGATGTATGTACGTATATGTATATGCATGTGCGTGTCTGTGAAGTGTGACCAAAGTGGAAGTAGGAGTAGCAAGATATCCCTGTTATCTAGCATGTTTGAGACAGAAAAAGACACCAGCAATCCTACCATCATGCAAAACAGTTACAGGTTTCTGTTTCACAGTCATCTGACAGGACGGTAGTACTTCCCTGGGTGGTTGCTGTCTACCAACCTACTACCTATGTATGCTCAATTTATGTATGCTGTGATTCCCTGCACCTCAGTGCTACCACCACTCGTTTTATCTCTTATACTATAGTAATTACTCATCCATTATTAACACTTCACTGGACCTCTGGCAATAGTTTGCTAGTGCCAGTTGCTTGTAAGATATTTCCATATCTGCACTATATATTGTATGCTATACTGGAGGATAATTAAGATTACTCCTATCTACAATTTAGTTCACTATGTCACTGCACATATATATCCTTGTCACTCACTATATTACTTATAGATAGATCAGTATTTGTTTATTTCCATTTGTGTCGACATCTGGCAATAATTCACTAGTGCTGGTCAGGTCTATTTCCCACAGTAACTGTTCCTCCACCGGCACTCTCCATGTGACACTATACGTATATATGTATACGTATGTATGTATACATATATGTATACGTATACGTATATATGTATACGTGTATGTATGTTTGGACCGTTTATGGGTTAATGAATTAAATCTAAATACAGTTCTGTGGCTGGTAACAAATTAATAGAGTAAATCAAATACAGTTCTGTTGCTGGCAATAAAAAAAATTCTGAGAGTATGTGCATGGAAGGAGAAAAGAGAATATGAATGTGTAAATTCAAGAATTATGTGGATTAAAGTAAAGGTTGGATGCGAAAAGTGGGTCATAATAAGTGTGTATGCACCTGGAGAAGAGAGGAATGTAGAGGAGAGAGAGAGATTTTGGGAGATGTTAAGTGAATGTATAGGAGCCTTTGAACCAAGTGAGAGAGTAATTGTGGTAGGGGATCTGAATGCTAAAGTAGGAGAAACTTTTAGAGAGGGTGTGGTAGGTAAGTTTGGGGTGCCAGGTGTAAATGATAATGGGAGCCCTTTGATTGAACTTTGAATAGAAAGGGGTTTAGTTATAGGTAATACATATTTTAAGAAAAAGAGGATAAATAAGTACAGTGGACCCCCGGTTAACGACATTTTTTCACTTCATAAGTATGTTCAGGTGCCAGTACTGACTGAATTTATTCCCATAAGGAATATTGTGAAGTAGATTAGTCCATTTCAGACCCCCAAACATACACGTACAAATGCACTTACATAAATACGCTTACATAATTGGTCGCATTCGGAGGTAATCGTTATGCGGGGGTCCACTGTATACAAGATATGATGTAGGGCGAAATGACAGTAGTTTGTTGGATTATTTATTGGTAGATAAAAGACTGTTGAGTAGACTTCAGGATGTACATGTTTATAGAGGGGCCACAGATATATCATATCACTTTTTAGTTGTAGCTACACTGAGAGTAAAAGGTAGATGGGGTACAAGGAGAATAGAAGCATCAGGGAAGAGAGAGGTGAAGGTTTATAAACTAAAAGGAGGCAGTTAGGGTAAGATATAAACAGCTATTGGAGGATAGATGGGCTAATGAGAGCATAGGCAATGGGGTCGAAGAGGTATGGGGTAGGTTTAAAAATGTAGTGTTAGTGTTCAGCAGAAGTTTGTGGTTACAGGAAAGTGGGTGCGGGAGGGAAGAGGAGCGATTGGTGGAATGATGATGTAAAGAGAGCAGTAAGGGAGAAAAAGTTAGCATATGAGAAGTTTTTACAAAGTAGAAGTGATGCAAGGAGGGAAGAGTATATGGAGAAAAAGAGAGAGGTTAAGAGAGTGGTGAAATAATGTAAAAAGAGAGCAAATGAGAGAGTGGGTGAGATGTTATCAACAAATTTTGTTGAAAATAAGAAAAAGTTTTGGAGTGAGATTAACAAGTTAAGGAAGCCTAGAGAACAAATGGATTTGTCAGTTAAAAGTAGAAGAGGAGAGTTATTAAATGGAGAACTAGAGGTATTGGGAAGATGGAGGGAATATTTTGAGGAATTGTTAAATGTTGATGAAGATAGGGAAGCTGTGATTTCGTGTATAGGGCAAGGAGGAATAACATCTTGTAGGAGTGAGGAAGAGCCAGTTGTGAGTGTGGGGGAAGTTCGTGAGGCAGTGGGTAAAATGAAAGGGATTAAGGCAGCCGGGATTGATGGGATAAAGATAGAAATGTTAAAAGCAGGTGGGGATATAGTTTTGGAGTGGTTGGTGCAATTATTTAATAAATGTATGGAAGAGGGTAAGGTACCTAGGGATTGGCAGAGAGCATGCATAGTTCCTTTGTATAAAGGCAAAGGGGACAAAAGAGAGTGCAAAAATTATAGGGGGATAAGTCTGTTGAGTATACCTGGTAAAGTGTATGGTAGAGTTATTATTGAAAGAATTAAGAGTAAGACTGAGAATAGGATAGCAGATGAACAAGGAGGCTTTAGGAAAGGTAGGGGGTGTGTGGACCAGGTGTTTACAGTGAAACATAGAAGTGAAGAGTATTTAGATAAGGCTAAAGAGGTCTTTGTGGCATTTATGGATTTGGAAAAGGCATATGACAGGGTGGATAGGGGGGCAATGTGGCAGATGTTGCAGGTGTATGGTGTAGGAGGTAGGTTACTGAAAGCAGTGAAGAGTTTTCACGAGGATAGTGAGGCTCAAGTTAGAGTATGTAGGAAAGAGGGAAATTATTTCCCAGTAAAAGTAGGCCTTAGACAAGGATGTGTAATGTCACCATGGTGGTTTAATATATTTATAGATGGGGTTGTAAGAGAAGTAAATGCGAGGGTCTTGGCTAAAGGCGTGGAGTTAAAAGATAAAGAATCACACGTAAAGTGGGAGTTGTCACAGTTGCTCTTTGCTGATGACACTGTGCTCTTGGGAGATTCTGAAGAGAAGTTGCAGAGATTGGTGGATGAATTTGGTAGGGTGTGCAAAAGAAGAAAATTAAAAGTGAATACAGGAAAGAGTAAGGTTATGAGGATAACAAAAAGATTAGGTGATGAAAGATTGGATATCAGATTGGAGGAAGAGAGTATGGAGGAGGTGAATGTATTGAGAGATTTGGGAGTGGACGTGTCAGCGGATGGGTCTATGAAAGATGAGGTGAATCATAGAATTGATGAGGGGAAAAGGGTGAGTGGTGCACTTAGGAGTCTGTGGAGACAAAGAACTTTGTCCTTGGAGGCAAAGAGGGGAATGTATGAGAGTATAGTTTTACCAACGCTCTTATATGGGTGTGAAGCATGGGTGATGAATGTTGCAGCGAGGAGAAGGCTGGAGTCAGTGGAGATGTCATGTCTGAGGGCAATGTGTGGTGTGAATATAATGCAGAGAATTCGTAGTTTGGAAGTTAGGAGGAGGTGCGGGATTACCAAAACTGTTGTCCAGAGAGCTGAGGAAGGGTTGTTGAGGTGGTTCGGACATGTAGAGAGAATGGAGTGAAACAGAGTGACTTCAAGAGTGTATCAGTCTGTAGTGGAAGGAAGGCGGGGTAGGGGTCGGCCTAGGAAAGGTTGGAGGGAGGGGGTAAAGGGGGTTTTGTGTGCGAGGGGCTTGGACTTCCAGTAGGCATGCGTGAGCGTGTTTGATAGGAGTGAATGGAGACGAATGGTTTTTAATACTTGACGTGCTGTTGGAGTGTGAGCAAAGTAACATTTATGAAGGGGTTCAGGGAAACCGGCAGGCCGGACTTGAGTCCTGGAGATGGGAAGTACAGTGCCTGCACTCTGAAGGAGGGGTGTTAATGTTGCAGTTTAAAAACTGTAGTGTAAAGCACCCTTCTGGCAAGACAGTGATGGAGTGAATGATGGTGAAAGTTTTTCTTTTTCGGGCCACCCTGCCTTGGTGGGAATCGGTCAGTGTGATAATAAAAAAAAATAAATGTGCATTGAATGCATATGGAAAGAGAGGCAGAAAGAAAAAAAAAAGTTACGTAAGGGTTTAACCCTTTCAGGGTCCAAGGCCCAAATCTGGAGTCACGCACCAGTGTCCAAGAATTTTCAAAAAAAAAATTTGTTATTTTTTCTTATGAAATCGTAGAGAATCTTTTTGTGAAGATAATAAAACAAAAAGTACGAAATTTGGTGGAAAATTGACGAAATTATGCTCTCGCGAATTTTGATGTGTCAGCGATATTTACGAATCGGCGATTTTGCCGACTTTGACTCCCATTTTAGGCCAATTACATTATTCCAATCAACCAAATTCTTAGCTATTTCACTAGTATTACTTCTATTCTATCGATTGAGCACAAGAAATCGCCAAGTCAACTGTTTCAACTACAAAATAAAGTGATCGGAAATTGTTAATTTGGCCAATTTAACACAAAGTTCAAAATATTCCAATTTCATAATAGGGTCCAGAATAAACAATGTAGGCATTCCTGGCACTAAACTAACATTTCCTCTGTTCATTAGTCATGTTTTGAGGCTTTACAAATAAATTCCATTTTGATTTTTTATTCACATAATGAATTTTTATTCACACCAAAAAATAGAAGATTTACTGCTGTGCAATACTGTAATAATTGTATAAATATCATCACCATATTTGTGAATGTATATTAGACCCACCAGCTGACGTGTATTAGACGTGTGAGGTCGTTTGTTTACTCTTGAATATCGGTAAAAATTTAACATTTCCGCTACTTTGAGCTCAGTTTCAAGCCATTTCCAGTGCTAAAATCAATCAAAATCATCTCTATTTCTGTAATATGTCTTCCATTCTATCAAATGAGACCAAGAAATCGCAAATACAACTATAAAAAACATACGAAAAAACACTGCAAAGTTGCAGTTTTAATCAAAAAATCATGATTTCAGTTTTTTTCTCTCATTATACACAGTATGCTGCAGGATCTGTTTTATGTGGTGCACACATACCACATAGATGTATTCTCTCATATCTAGGCCCAAATGTACCACTCACAGTTTATCAGAGTGAGCTGAGCTCATGGCGTAGATCTACGGTTTGGACACTCACCATAAAGCCGTAGATCTACGGGACGGACCCTGAAAGGGTTAAGTGCATGTGTGCACGTGTGCTATACATAACTGTAGGCCCTGTGAGCTAGGAGGAGGTACAGCTATTTATTATACTAGTGATTTCATTTGTATGAATAGCATGAATGCCAGTGATGATTATGGTAACTATATATTTTCTCAATTTAACCCCTTGATTGTCGCAAACCCAAATCCTGAGGTGTCTCCTGGTGTTGCAAAATCCCCCCCCCCCCCTCCCACTCCCCCAATTATTTTTCTTATGAAGTGATAGAGAATCTTTTCCCGATTGTAATGACACCAAAAGAACGAAATTTGATGGAAAACTGACGGAATTATGCTCTCGTGAAGTTAGCTACCTCGGCAATATTTACGAATCGGCGATTTCGCCCACTTTGAGCCCTATTTTCGGCTAATTCCATTGTTCCAGTCGACCAAACTCATAGCTGTTTCTTTAGAACTCCAATTTTTCTATCGAATGAATTCAAGAAACTGCCCATTTACCGATTTCAACTACCCAATAACGTGGTCAGAAATTTGCAATTTGGCCAATTTCACAAAAATTAAAAAATATGAAAGTTTCAAAATAGGGTCCAGAATGAACAATGCAGGCATTCCTGGCTCTAAAATAACATTTTCTTTGTTCATCAGTCACGTCTCCAGGCCCCTCTGATATTACTCTTGCTTTCTGTTCTGAATTTTTATTCAAACAAAAAATAGAAGATTTACTGTTATGCAGGCTACTGCAATATTGCAATAATTGTATAAATAATGTCAACCCATTCATGACTGCATATTAGAATGGCTACTTGGACATTTATTGGAAAATCACATCATATGTTTACTTTTGATCATCGGCAAAATCAAACATTTTCCCTATTTTGAGCTCCATTTCAAGGTTCTTTTCATAGTAAAACTAATCAAAATCACCTCTATTTCTATAATGTGTTTCCCATTCTATCAAATGAGACCAAGAAAATGAGAATACAATCATAAATACTATACGAAAATAGACCACAAAGTTGCCATTTTAATTAAAAAAAAAAGGTCCCAGTTTGTTTTTCTCATTATGCACTGCGTGCTGCAGGATATTTTTTATATGGCGCGCACTGACCACACAGACCCATTCTCTCACATGTGGGCCTACCAGCTTTCTCCTGCTTGATTTGAAGCAGCTAGAATTTGAGGATATGTACGTCAAAAACGGTGGCTCGTAAGAAGTATATATACGACCAAAAACGTCAAAAGGTTAAAAATCAGTAATACTGATCCATTAATAATTGGTGCAATTTAGTGTATATCCCACATAACCATACAGTATTTCAATAATAATCTAAGAAATATGATAAGCAATAAACCTAAAAAAAAATCATAATAGAATTACTTGTGACCTCGGCATAAACCTTTGCCAAATAAATACAACTTTTATTATGTTCACTTAGTTTTACACTGTGTTTAGTTTGCTTGAAATGCTCTGCATAACAGGGGACTTTCCATATGTACTTTTAGATTGTGATCCATTGTGATCAGGTTAAGTACTATTTAGTGTGCCTAGTAACTGGACTGGTAACTGCATGGACAGTCTGTTGTTAGCTAGGGAGATCTTGGTAAGCCAGAGATATTTAGTAATGATTATGTAGGCCAACAGGACAGTAGCAACTACAACCTATTTGATGGGCAGTTGCAGACCAGGCTGTAGGGAAACAACCACTTTTGAAACTGGTCATGGGTATAACGTGAGAGGAAGGTAGGTAGAAGAGATGGGACAGCATTTGGGTTTGTTGGAGGAGTACAAATGAAAAGCAGTAGGAAAGGTAGCTCTTAACCCTTTCAGGGTCCACAGGCCCCCTCAGAGACTTGTTCTCAGGGTCCCCCAAATTTAAAAAAAAAAAAAAAATTATTTTTTCTTAGGGAAAAGATTCTCTATCTTTTCATATCATAATGACACCAAAAGTATGAAATTTCATGAAAAACTCACAGAATTATGCTCTCGCGAAGTTAGCAGTCTTGACGATGTTTACGCATCGGCGATTTTGCCCACTTCGAGCCCTTTTTTCGGCCAATTCCAGTGTACTAGTCGACAAAAATCATAAATATTTCGCTAGAACTCCATTTTTTCTATCGAATGAGTACAAGAAACCACCCATTTACTGATTTCAACTATTCAATACAGTGGTCAGAATTTATCAATTTTACCAATTTCACACAAATTTCAAAAGATGCCAATTTCCAAATAGGGTCCAGAATAAACAAGGAGGACATTTCTGGCACTAAAATAACATTTCCTCTGTTCATTAGTCACGTCCCCACGCCCCTCTTACATTCTTTTGCTTTCCATTTTGGAATTTTTATTCTCACAAAAAATAGAAGATTTACTGTTATGCAGACTACTGCATTAGTGTAGAAATGGTATAAATAATATTGGCGCACTTGTGAAAGAATATTACTCGCCAATTGACGTGTATTGGACGCTTAGCATGATTTGTTTACTTTCGAACTTTGATAAAAATCGAACATTTCTGCTACTTTGAGCTCAATTTCAAGGTACTTTTCATTGTAAAATCAGTCAGAATCATCTCAATTTCTGTAATATGTCTTCCATTCTATAAAATGAGACCAGGAAAACTAGAATACAACAGTAAATATCATACGAAAATACAGTGCAAAGTCGCTGTTTTAATCCAAAAACAGTCATTTTTTTTTCTCATTATGCACTGTGTGCTGCAGGATTTTTTTTTATACTGTGCACACTGACCACATAGACCCCTTCTTTCATATGTACGCCTACCAGCTTTCTCTCTCTAGATTTGAAGGCTCTAGAATTTATGAGTACTAGTGGGATGCAATGCAAAAAGAGCCTCTATTATGCCTTGGCATTATGGGCCAACTTAACATTATTGGCTTACATTCTACTTAATACTAAGGAGTAGTATATCATAGTTGTACAGTAGGAAAGTAGTTATTTCATAGTTGTACAGTAGAATATTAATTATAAATAAATCAAAATTTGTATAATACAAAGATATATTTATATTCGAAAATGGTTTTTGTAAAAACAATGATTCAGTTATATTCCTGTCAACAATGGATAAAAGGTTCAATGTGATTGTTTCAGTTATGATGTGGGAGTACATAGGTGAGTAAATGTGTACTGAGTATTTAGCATTTAGTCTTGGGTGATTAAGTGGCTTTCGAGAAGTCTTAAATTGATTTTCAGACTGGGTTACTTTAATGGGTTTAATATCTTCTGGTACCCTGGCATGTAAGCCGTACTAGTACGGCCAAAACCTTGAAAGGGTTAAATGTCTCAAAAATATATGAAAGTGCACAACAGGATAGGAATACTGACAGTACTGTTAAGTAGGGATGAATGGGATGAGTATGTTAAAAAAATGTTAGTGGGAAAGTAGGTGAAGAGATGGTGATTAAGTGAAGTATGTAACGAGAGCATAAAATTTGATGACAAATTGTTTCTTTTTGATGAACATCTTTTTACCTAATAAGAGGAACACTGCTCCTCCAAGCTACTTTTTCAAGGCTGATGGACTGATCACATCTTTTCCTTTCCACTACTTCTGTTATTTTCATGCTTAGTCACTTCTTGATCCCAGAAATTGGATTTTTTCTTCTCTTCCTTGAATTGAGCATGATTGCCTCCCATTCCATAAGTGCTGCATTATTCCTATGGATTTAACACTTCCCTTCATGTAATAATAGTAATAATAATGCATTATACAAATGCAGTGGGCCCCTGGCTTACGAAGGCCTCATCTTATGATAAAATCAATTTACGAAGCGTTTCAGCGTAAAAAATTTCCCCCAGCATACGAACAAAAACTTGACTTACAGTATTCGTCCCAAATGCATCTACGTGTCCCGTCTGGCCTGAGTGCGCCTTAGATGCCCTGCCTTCAATTAGTGTGCCAGTGTTTACAAGCCAGTGCGGTCGCGTCCACGCATACATTCGGTACATTTTTGTATTATTCCAGTGTTTTTAGTGCTTGTAAGTGCTAAATAAGCCACCAAGGGCCCCAAGAAAGCTTCTAGTGCCAACCCTGTGGTAAAAATGGTGAAAATTACTATAGAAATGAAGAAAGAGATAATCACAAATATGAGAGTGGAGTGCATGTCTCCGAGCTGGCCAAGTTGTACGACAAACCCCAATCAACCATCGCTACTATCTTGGCCAACAAAAAGGCAATCAAGGAAGCTGTTGTTGTAAAAGGTGCAAATATCTTTTCAAAACACAGATCGCAAGTGCTTGAAGATGTTGAGAGACTGTTATTGGTGTGGATAAACGAAAAACAGATATCAGGAGATAGCATCTCTCAAGCGATCATATGTGAAAAGGCAAGGAAGTTGCATGATGATTTAATAAAAAAAAATGCTTGCAACTAGTAGTGATGTGAGTGAATTTAAGGCCAGCAAATGTTGGTTTGAGAGATTTAAGAATCGTAGTGGCATACACAGTGTGGCAAGACATGGCGAGGCTGCCAGTTCAGACAAAAAAAGCGGCTGAAAAATATATGCAGGAATTCAAGAGGTACATAGAGGCTGAAGGATTGCAACCCCAACACGTGTTTAACTATGACAAAACAGGCCTGTTTTGGAAGAAAATGCCAAATAGGACCTACATTACACAGGAGGAAAAAGCACTCCCAGGACACAAGCCTATGAAGGACAGGGTTACTGTAATGTTGTGTAGTAATGCTAGTGGGGATTGCAGAGTGAAGCCTCTACTTGTGTTTCACTCTGAAACTCCCAGTGTGTTCAGGAAAAACAATGTTGTCAAGGCTAATTTGTTTGTGATGTGGAGGGCAAACAGTAAAGTATGGGTCACTAGGGACATTTTCTATGACTGGTTTTACCATGTGTTTGGCTCCACTGTGAAAAATTGAACCTTAAGTGCCTCTTGGTATTAGACAATGCTCCTGTTCATCCTTCAGACTTGCCAGAGCGAATTTTGGGGGACTTTAGTTTTATAAAAGTGAAATTCTTGCCTCCTAATACCACTCCTCTCCTCCAGCCCAAGGACCAGCAGGTCATTTCAAATTTCAAAAATCTGTACACCAAAGCAATGTTTCAAAAGTGCTTTGAAGTGACCTCAGACACTCGATTGACCCTAAGAGAGTTTTGGAAAGATCACTTTAGTATCCTCAATTGCATAAACTTTATAGGTAAGGCTTGGGAGGGAGTGACTAACAGGACCTTGAACTCTGCTTGGAGGAAATTATGGCCAAAATGTGTAGAAGAGGGATTTTTGGGGCTAACCCTGAGGAGCCTATGCCAGTTGTGGAATCTATTGTGGCATTGGGGGATGTCCTTGGGGTTGGCGGTTAGTGGGGAGGATGTGGAAGAGTTGGTGGAGGACGATGACAAAGAACTAACCACTGATGAGCTGCAAGAGCATCTGCAACAGCAACAGGCCACAACTGAGGAAATTGCTTCAGAGGAGGGGAGAGAGAAATTGAGGAAGTTGCCTTCTTCAAAGATTAAGGAAATTTGTGCAGATTGGGTTGACATGCAGACGTTTATGGAAGAAAATCACCCTGACACAGCTATTGCAAGCCGTGCTGGTGACTTTTACAATGACAATGTTGTGGCCCATTTTAGGAAAGTCTTAAAGGAACATGAGGTACAGAGCTCTATGGACAGATTTTTGGTGCGACAGAGGTCCAATGGCTCTCAAGTTGTTCCCAGTGGCATTAAAAGAAGGGAAGTAACCCCAGAAAAGGACTTGCTACCTAAAGTCCTTATGGAAGGGGATTCCCCTTCCAAAGCTTAATACACTTCCCTCTCCCCTCCTCCCATCTCATCACACATCACTACAGCTTCAGTAAAGGTAAGTGTCATTTATTCTTTATTTAGTACAGTATATTGTGCATGTATCCTTCTTTTTGTGTGTAGGAAAATGTATATTTCATGTGTAAATTTTTTTTTTTTTTCATACTTTTGGGTATCTGGAATGGATTAATTGGATTTCCATTATTTCTTATGGGGAAAATTAATTTGGCTTACGATAATTTTGTCATAACGATGATCTCTCTGGAACGGATTAATATCGTAAGTCGGGGGTTCGCTGTACAAACTTTGTCTTTGCATAGTATAGTGTGAGATTTACCTTATAAAAATTGTTAAGGACAAAGAAAGCTTGAGCATTTCGGGTAGACTAATCCTAATGCTTACAGACTATTTAAAAATAGAGATTATGGAGTGGTAAATTTAAATTTTTCATTATTTTACATTAATACAAACAAGAGGTAGCCAAAAATTTTATAATTACAGTGGACCCCCGGTTAACGATATTTTTTCACTCCAGAAGTATGTTCAGGTGCCAATACTGACCGAATTTGTTCCCATAAGAAATATTGTGAAGTAGATTAGTCCATTTCAGACCCCCAAACATACATGTACAAACGCACTTACATAAATACACTTACATAATTGGTCGCATTCGGAGGTAATCGTTATGCGGGAGTCCACTGTATTTAGATTTATAGTAGAGAGGTTGGAGAAACAAACAAAAGTATTACAATTAGTACAAAAAACAGTATTACAACAGTATAATTTAAAGTGTCTTAATATTTTAGATTGATTTAGTGGTCTCGAGTTAATAGGGATTTCTGAGTAGTTTCAAACTGGTTGAATGATTACTGGCATAGTATAGTATTGGTTTAGTTAAGTTTGGGAGACGAGATGATTTTTAATTAAAGCCATAAATTTATTTGTAGGTTCTGGCAATGAATTCTAGATCTTAGGGCCTTTTATGTGCATTGCATTTTTGCATAGGGTGAGATGGACTCGAGGGATGTTGAAGAGAGTTTTGTGCCTTGTGTTGTGCTTGTGCATTTTGTTGTAGTTATCAAGAAGTTTGAGAGGAGGGTTTATATTGGAGTTTAATGTCCTTTAAATATAGTAGGCACAATAATATGAGTGCATATTGTGAAGGGATTCAGGGAAACTGGTTAACTAGACTTTAGTCCTGGAGGTGGGAAGTACAGTGCCTGCACTTTAATCCTTTCAGGGCCCAAAGTCAAAATCTGAAGGGGTGCCCCCAGTGTCCAAGAAATTTTGAAAAAAAAAAAAAAAAATTCTTACAGAATTAAAGATTATATTTTTGTGAAGGTAATAAAACAAAAAAAAATTTTCTGACCAGTACTTACCGAGATACAGAGGCGAGAAATAGACCCAAAATGACTTGGTGGTGGCAACATCAGCGATTTCCATAAAATTGCTTTTCTTTATTTTACGTTTTTTATACTTTTTTCCTTTTCTTTTCTAATTTTTTTTCTTTTTCTAGTAACATTTGTCGCCTGTGAGACCAATACTGTATATAATGTATATATATACACTGCTGGACTTCCAGCAGGCATGCGTGAGCGTGTTTGATAGGAGTGAATGGAGACAAATGGTTTTTAATACTTGACGTGCTGTTGGAGTGTGAGCAAGGTAACATTTATGAAGGGGTTCAGGGAAACTGGCAGGCCGGACTTGAGTCCTGGAGATGGGAAGTACAGTGCCTGCACTCTGAAGGAGGGGTGTTAATGTTGCAGTTTAAAAACTGTAGTGTAAAGCACCCTTCTGGCAAGACAGTGATGGAGTGAATGATGGTGAAAGTTTTTCTTTTTCGGGCCACCCTGCCTTGGTGGGAATCGGCCAGTGTGATAATAAAATAAAAAAAATATACACTCACTGTATTGAACACAATAACTGCACTAAAGTTATTATTATAATATTGTTAACCACTATTGTTTACTACAATAAACATGCACAAATCTTGTATAATACAGTGGACCCCCGGTTCCTGATGCTATCGGTATCCGATAAATCCGGTAGCCGATGCATTTGATCGAAAAAAATTTGCCTCACTTCCCGATACAAAACCCGGTATGCGATACGATTCGTACGAGACGTGTCCAGTGTTTACAAGCCAGCCGTTGTGCGCGCATCTAAGGATACATTCGGTACATTCTATATTATCCATATTATCACTGTTTTTGGTGCTTGTTTCTGCAAAATAAGTCACCATGGGCCCCAAGAAAGCTTCTAGTGCCAACCCTTCGAGACCAAGGGTGCTAATGACTATTGAAATGAAGAAAGAGATAATTGCAAAGTATGAAAGTGGAGTGCGTGTATTGGAGCTGGTCAGGTTGTATAGTAAACCCCAATCAACCATCTCTACTATAGTGAGCAGGAAAACAGCAATCAAGGAAGCTGTTCTTGCAAAAGGTGCAACTGTGATTACGAAACAGCGACCACAAGTGTTAGAAAATGTTGAGAGACTGTTATTGGTGTGGATAAATGAAAAACAGATAGGAGGAGATAGCATCTCTCAAGGCTAGGCAGTTGCATGACGATTTGGTAAAGAAATTATCTGCAACTAGTGGTGATGTAAGTGAATTTAAGGCCAGCAAAGGTTGGTTTGAAAGATTTAAGAATCGTAGTGGCATACATAGTGTGATTAGGCATGGTGAGGCTGCCAGTTCAGACCACAAAGCAGCTGAAAAATATGTGCATGAATTCAAGGAGTACATAGAGGCTGAAGGATTGAAACCTGAACAAGTGTTTAATTGTGACAAAACAGGCCTGTTTTGGAAGAAATTGCCAAGCAGGACCTACATTACTCAGGAGGAAAAGCTACCTCAAGTCCTAAAAGCTACCTCAAGTCCTAATGGAGGGGGATTCCCCTTCTAAACAATAGGTTCAACACACTCCCCTCCTCCCATCCCATCAATCATCACCAGATCTTCATTAAAGGTAAGTGTCAATTATTCTATTGTTATTATTCTATTGTTATTGTTGTTATTGTAATTATTCTATTGCATTAAACTTAATATTTCATGTGGTAAAAGTTTTTTTTTTTTTCTTACTTTTGGGTGTCTTGCATGGATTAATTTGATTTCCATTATTTCTTATGGGGAAAATTGATTCGCTTTCCGATAATTTTGGTTTACGATGAGCTCTCAGGAACGGATTAATATCGCGAACCGGGAGTCCACTGTACTAATGTTCTATTATATATTTACATATGTACAGTCACTGGACATGTTTTTTAGAACTGCTGCAGCTTGTGGAAGTCCTTGAAACAAGGTATCATACACAGAGGTGCCTTACATTCCTCACACATAAAGCGAGTGTCTTTGCGTCTTTGTTGCCGCCGCTTTGTTTGTGCACAGATAACACATCTCTTCTGAGCAAATTTCTTCTTCGTTGCAGGAAACTGTATTATGAAGTGATCACTTTCCCTCCTCAAACGCTTGGGTATTTCCTGAGGAGTTCGAGGATGGTTTTGTATAGCAAGTGTTGTTACCTGGTACTTCATTATGAGTTGTCTGACAACAAAATTCACCATATGGTGGTCAGTTGCCAGTCTTTATTTGGTACATATTATATGCATTGAGCATTGAAATGTCCATGAGATGGAAGAAAAGTTTCATGTACCACTTGTAACTCTTACGAACATAATCAACAAAGCCAATTTGCATGTCACATTTGTCAGCCAAGTGATTGATTATACACATATTTTGTGTATAGTCAATCACTGTCACTGGTTTTCGAATACGTTCATTAGTTACTCTATCAACTTTGCCACTGTCTTGCATTTTGTTAGGGTGAATGGTTGTCAACAATGTGACATCTCGTTTGTCATGCCACCATGATGCCATGATGTCATTGACAGTAAACACCTGCACCTCACCACTACAAGTGCCTGTGTTGAACCTGGGCATATGTTTACGATTAGAATGCACTGTGCCACACACATCTGTCATGTTCACTCGCAAGAAATCACTGAATAAAGGCCTTGTGTACCAGTTATCAGTACGTATATAATGTATGCCCCTTACCAAGATAAGGTGCCATCATGTTTCTCACTATGTCACCTGAGATACCCAATAACATCCTGGTATCTTTCAATGTTTTACTTCCCGTGTATACAATAATATCCAATACCAGGCCACTGTCATGGTCACAGAGTACAAACAGTTTTATGACTAAGCGTTTCCTCTTGCTCGGTATATACTGCTTGAATGACAGTCTACCTTTGAACAAAACCAAAGACTCGTCAATTACGAGATTCTTGAATGGATATAAGTACATGTTGAACTTTTGTTTCAGATATCGAAAAACATTTCTAATCTTGTATACCCTGTCACTTCTGTCAGACCTGGTTTT
Source organism: Cherax quadricarinatus (assembly GCF_038502225.1). Taxonomy (NCBI): domain Eukaryota; kingdom Metazoa; phylum Arthropoda; class Malacostraca; order Decapoda; family Parastacidae; genus Cherax; species Cherax quadricarinatus. The sequence continues at coordinate 8,714,722 of NC_091343.1, read as the reverse complement.
GTCAGAGAAGTGCAACATACGTAACAGTAAGATAAACCTGTTCACTGGGATGATTTCACTGAAGGCTGGGGTACAAATTAGCCGATCTGTGCACCAGTATGATTTTATATTATGCTTATAGACATGAGGCATAAGCATTATTGTTGCAAAAAGCAAATACATTTCAGCAACAGTTGTCTCTTTCCACTGGTGTAGTCTTGACTGTGGTGATATGATCGTATTTGCCTTGGTGTACTCAAAATACTTGTTACTTTCCCTGACAATAGTTTCCATCAAGGGCTGGTCAAAGAATAGTTCAAAGAATTCCAGGTCATTTGCAAGTTGGTAGAATTCCACTTTGAGAGTCATCAAAGTGGTGGGGCTTGGGAACAAAATTGGGATTTTGCTGCCAATCCCAGATATGGTTTGCTGGTGGATACTGGACATCAAAAGCTGGTTGTGGTGGTAGTTGTGGTTGTGGTGGGGTGGTGGCTGATGCTCTGCTTTGTCCTTGAGCTGAGGAGTCAGCAGCGTGGGTCCCAGCCTGGGCTGGTGAGTCATGCATGGCCGTGGCACTACCATCACCACCAATACCACCACCTACTGATGCCTGTGGTCTATCCATGCCAAGTGTAGCCACATCATCCTCGCTTTCACTGTATATTCCTGGTGTAGGGCCACGGTGTACTCCAGGATGTACTCCGGGATGTACTCCATCCCCTGGGCATTGCATAGGGAACACTACCCGAGTGCATGCGGCGGCGTATATACCGATGCTTCAATATGAATGTGATTCCTCACTATCACTACTCGAATGATTGTCAAGAGCAATAAAATCACAATCCACATCACTATCATCATTACTGAAGTCTGAGGCCTGGCCACATGAAAATATTAGTTTTCTCTTGCGACAAGGTACAACTGAACGTGACTGAAAAGTGCCCACACTAGAGGTAGAAGGTTGAGGATCGTCAGGATTTTCTGCACTATTTTCAATATCCTGGTCATTCCTTTCGGTCACTAATTGAACAAAGCCATAGAATTCGTCTTCATTTCCACTTCCATCAGAATCAGAACTATCAGATAGGAAGAGTCCCAAAATTCGCCTTGTGACGAGGCATGGTGAACAAAGGTAACTGAGGTGACATTCCCACAATGCCATGCGGGCGCCTAGAATTTTTGTTTATGGTGCGCACACACACACCATGCAGACCCGTTCTCTCAGATGTAGGCCTACCAGCCTTCTCGCACTAAATTTGACGCCGCTAGAATTTTTGCATAGATCTATAGTTTGGACCCTCAACGTATAGCCATAGATCTACGGCACAGACCCTGAAAGGGTTAAAGGAGGGATTTGGGATATTGGCTGTTTGGAGTGACATCTAAACTGTCATATCTGGGCACCTCTGCAAAGGCAGTGATTATGTGTGAATGATGGTGAAAGTGTTTTCTGTCTTTTTTGGGTCACCCTGCCTTGGTGGGAGATGGCCAACATGTTGGAAAAAAAAAATGTATGTTAAGTAGGTTCAAACTCTTGAAGAGTGGAGGGGTGTGTTGTCTGGTGCAGGAATTGGTGATCATCTCTACGGCAACTTTTTGCTGGGTTGTTAATAGTTTAACCCTTTGAGGGTCCAAGGCCAAAATCTGAAGGGGTGCCCCAGTGTTCAAGAAATTTTGAAAAAAAAAAAAAAAAAAAAAAAAAATTCTTACAGAATTAAAGATAATATTTTCGTGAAGGTAATAAAACAAAACAAAAAAAAATTTCTGATCAGTACTTACCAAGATACAATGGCAGGAAGTTGACCCAAAATGACCGGGTGGCGGCAACATCAGTGACTTCTGCAAAATCACATTTTTTTATTTTACTTTTTTTTATATTTTTCTTTTCTTTTCTTTTTTAGTTTTTTTCTTTTTCTAGTAACATTTGTGGCCTGTGAGACCAGTATAATGTATATTGTATAAATGTGCACTCATTGTATTCAACATGATAACTGCACTAATTTATTTATCATTATATTGCTTACAAAACTTGTTTACAAGTTTATTGTAAACAAAATGATGAAAATATTAGTGTGGTTATTGTGTTGAATACACAATAAACACACTAATATTTTCATCATTATTTCATTTACAATAATTGTTTACAACAAAAATATGCAAAAATGTTGTATATTAGTAATGTTCTAATATATATTTACAAATGTACAACCACTCGACATGTTCCTTGAGGTGCATGACAAAGTGCTTTGTCTTGGAAAGTGCTGAGTCAGTGACTTGTGTCGCTACTCACTCAGTCTTGGCTGGTGCCTCCTGGCACCAACGCCTACTGGCCATATATTACAGGGTACCATATGGTACAGGGTACCATACAGTACAGGACACCATATGGTACAGATACCATGATCCCTATGGAAATAAGTCACCATGACTTTTCTGGGTTATCCTAGAATTTTATACATATGCTGCTATGTATGATAATCTGTGTAACTGTATTTGTGTACACCTGAATAAACTTACTCAAGTGCATGTGGCATCATAAGTAAGTTTATTTAGGTACAGTAGGGCCCCGCTTTATGGCGTTTTGCCTTATGGCGTTCCGCTAATATGGCGATGTCAAATTATGACCAAAATTTGCTATACGGCAAATGGTCTTTCAAATACAGCGCACCCCACCCGGTTTGTTTGCATTATCCATGACCACATCTATCATGTCAGGAAACTTTCCAAAATTTCAAGTGTTTTAAAGTTACTGCGTATTTTATATGTACATACTCTGATAATTATACTTACGTGTACCTGTACCTAAACATACTTACACTCTGTGCTGGTGTGCAAGTACACATTAAAACCGCTAAGAGTCTCTCTACTCATGATGCCAATACTACGTAATAATAATCACTCTTGGGCACACTAAATGTCTTATTTTACATTAATATAGGCATTTTCATTAATCCCTCTATGATATTTTCCTCAAAATTATATATGAAACCCGTTACATTCACATAAACATGATACATACACTAACAGAATAAAAACTGACATAAATATGAGATTTGTTTACAAAGCGGGTGTGTAGGTATTGTTGGAAGAATTGTTTTCTCTAGTCAAACTTGGGGATAACTGTAGAAAAATATTCTTTTCATATGCCTTCACTCTATATATAGCAATTCATGACCCTTATAGGTTTAGTGCTTTTTATTATGATATTTTCATTCACTCTAAAAATGGTGTGTTGCTGTGTGTTTATTCTGCACTAACTTGTACACAATGTAAGAGTATTTGTATTGTGAGGTAATTATTATAATAAAAAAAATATTGAGGTAAATGTTTTACAAACTCTTACAAACGTACATGAATGAACTAAAAGTAGACACATATTAATACGCATTTATTTCTTCTGACCAAGTGATCGCCCACTACCTGTTCAGTTTGTATTCTTACATTGTCTGAACTCTGTATCTCGTTCTCTCTCTTGTTTACTCTTTCTTTAACTAGTTGGCTCTCATTGACGATGGCGTCTAAGCTTAGCTGTGATAAAAAGAGGAGTCGTAAGCCTCTTGCTTAAAGTGCCAAGTTAGAGGATGATGGTGTGCCATTCTGATTTTATTCAATAAACACCCTGCCACTTACCTCTCACACATTAATATTAATATTTTAAGGTGAGTAATAAGTGTACTCTGTGTGTATCTTACCTTTTATTGTGTTTTTAATGCCTATTTCTATTGCTAACTTAATATAAGTTAGTGTAAACTTGTTGTCTGGCATTTATTGCATATTTTATATGTGCTCTGATAATAATACTTGTGGACCTGTGTGGTACCCGGCTGGAGGGACAACATTACATTTTCTCTGCTCAGCCATCAGAGAAAACGTGTATGAATCTGCGTTTGGCCCAGCCACTCCCCCACTCCGCTTTTGTTTACAATTTTCAGCATGAATTATTCATTACTTCTCCCTTCGTTTATGATGGCATCTAAAGGTAGTTGTAAGAAACAGTTAAATTCAGTGAATAAGGTATGTCGATGCTAATAATATGGCTCTGGGCCACAGTGTAGGTAGCTGGTAGGTGTAGCCCAGGCGGGCTACACCTACCGGCTACCTACACTGACTTTATACAAATAAATACTACTCACCTCTCTTCCTACATTTAGACTACACATATTTTAAGGTAAATAGTGAGTGTACTGTATATGTATTTTAACTCTCTGAGCTGTTTTAAATATCGTATATTAAGTATGAGACGGGGAGCCAGTGCTACCTACATCTGACTTCCTACAAATAAGTACTACTCGCCCCTGTCCCTACATTAAGATTACAAATACTTCAAGATAAGTAATGAATGTACTGTGAATGTATTTTACTTTGTGTGTTTTTAATGCCTAGTTCTATTACTAACTTAATATAATTTAGTGTAAACTTGTTGTCTGGCATTTATATGCATTTATAAATGGAAAAAAATGGCGTTCTGCCTTCCGGTGATGTCTGCTTTCCGGCGACAGCCTGGAACCTAACCCGCCGTATAAGTTGGGCCCTACTGTATACACAAATAGTTACATAGATTATCATACATAGCAGCATATGTTAGGAGAACCTAGGATAACCCAAAAAAGTCAGACAGACTTATTTCCATTAGGGTCCAAGTACCCTGTACCATATGGTACAATGTACCATATGGTGTAACGTATATGGTACAATGTACTATATGGTACATTGTACGATATGGTACATTGTACGATATGGTACCATTGTACCATATGGTACCATTGTATGACATGGCACCATTGGTACCATATGGTACCATTGTACCCTATGATATAATGGTACCATATGGTTCAAAACCATAGAATTCCTCTTCAGATCCACTTCCATCAGTCTTAGAACTGTAAGTTGTGAAGAGGAGAGTCAGAATTCACCCGGAGAGTGAGTGGGGAGTGAGAGCTTCCTTGTTGCCAGGCATGATGAACAAAGCTACTATGGCGACGTTCCCACAATGCCATGCAGGCGTCCAGGTTTTGTCTATAGTGTGCACACTGACCACCCAGACCCATTCTCTCAGATGTAGGCTTACCAGCCTTCTTGCGCTAAATTTGATGCTGCTAGAATTTTGGCGTAGATCTACGGTTTGGACCCTGAAAGGGTTAAGGAGAACGTAGACACTGAAGAATTCCAACCCCAGTAAGTGTTCAGTTGTGATGAAACAGAAAATGCCAAACAGGACCTAGATCACGCAGGAGGAAACAGCACTCCCAGGACACAAATCTATGAAAGACAGGCTAACTCATGTTTTGTAGTAATGCTAGTGGGGATTTCAAAGTGAAGCCTTTACTGGTGTATCACTGAAAATACCAGTGTTTTCAAGAAAAAGTGTTGCCATGAGTAATTTGTGTGTGATGTGGAAGGCTAACAGTAAGGCATGGGCCACAAGGGAAATTTTCCTTGATTGGTTCCACAACGTGTTTGGCCCCAGTGTGAAGAAATACCTCCTGGAAAATAAATTGCCACTCAAGTGCCTCCTGGTAATGGACAGTGCTCCTGCTGATCCTCCAGACTTGGAAGAGCAAATGGTGGAGGAGTTTAGTTTCATCACAGTGAAGTTCTTGCCCCCTAATACAACTCCTCTCCTCCAGCCCATGGACCAGCAGGTCATTTCAAACTTCAAAAAACTGTACACCAAAGCAGTGTTTCAAAAGTGCTTTGAAGTGACCTCAGACACTGAATTAACCCTAACAGAGTTCTGGAAAATTCATTTCAATATCCTCACTTGCATAAACCTTATAGGTAATGCTTGGAAGGGAGTGACTTGCAGAACTTTGAACTCTGCTTGGAGAAAATTGTGGCCAAAGTGTGTACAAGAGAGGGATTTTGAAGGGTTTGGGGCTTACCCTAAGGAGCCTATGCCAGTTGTGGAAAGTATTGTCACTGGGGAATTCCATGGGGTTGTGTTGGTGGAGAACCACGATGAAGAGCTAACCACTGCAGAGCTGCAAGAGCTTCATCTGCAACAGCAAGAGACCACAGCTCAGGAAATTGCTGCAGAGGAGGAGGAAGAGAGGTGGAGGAAGGTGCCTTCTTTAAAAATTAAGGACATTTGTGCAAAGTGGACTGAAGTGCAGTTATTTATGGATAAACTTCACCCTGACAAAGCTTGTTGCAGGTTGTGTTGGCAACATGTACAATGGCAGTGTAGTGTCCCACTTCAGACGAATCTTAAATGCCAGAAACAGCGCTCTCTGGACAGATATTTTGTGCGACAGGGGTCCAGTGACTCTCAAGTTATTCCCAGTGGCATTAACCCTTTGGGGGTTGACAGGTCCTCTCAGAAACTTATTCTCAGGGTCGGCCAAATTTCAAAAAAAAAAAAAAAAAAAAAAATCTTATGAAAAGATAGAGAATCTTTTTCTGATCATGATGACACCAAAGGTATGAAATTTGATGGAAAACTTACAGAATTATGCTCTCGCGAAGTTAGAGGTCTCGACGATGTTTACGCATCGGCGATTTTGCCCACTTTGAGCCCTACTTTCGGCCAATTCCAGTGTACTAGTCGACAAAAATCATAACTATTTCGCTAGAACTCCATTTTTTCTATCGAACGAGTACAAGAAACCACCCATTTACCAATTTCAACTATCCAATAAAGTGGTCAGAATTTAGCAGTTTTGCCAATTTCACACAAATTTCAAAAGATGCCAATTTCCAAATAGGGTCCAGAATAAACAAGAAAGACATTCCTGGCACTAAAATAACAAGTTCTCTGTTCGTTAGTCACATCCCCAGGCCCCTCTTATATTTCTTTGGCTTTCCACTTTGAATTTTTATTCTTACAAAAAATAGAAGATTTACTGTTATGCAGACTACTGCATTAGTGTAGAAATGGTATAAATAATATCAGCGCACTTGTGAAAGAATATTAGACTCGCCAGTTGATGTGTATTGGACGCTTGGCATGATTTGTTTACTTTTGAACTTTGGTAAAAATCAAACATTTCTGCTGCTTTGAGCTCAATTTCAAGGTACTTTTCATTGCAAAACCAGTCAAAATCATCTCCATTTCTGTAATACGTTTTCCATTCTATAAAATGAGACCAAGAAAACTAGAATACAACAATAAATACCATACAAAAATACAGTGCAAAGTTGCTGTTTAATCCAAAAACACAGTCAGTTTTTTTCTCATTACGCACTGTGTGCTGCAGGATTTTTTTTTATACTGTGCACACTGACCACAGACCTATTCTTTCATATGTAGGCCTACCAGCTTTCTCTCACTAGATTTGAGGGCGCTAGAATTTAGGCGTACTAGTACGTCAAAAACCCTGGTTCGTAAGACGTACTAGTACGTCCGAAACCCCCAAAGGGAAGTAACCCCAGATAAGGACTTGGTACCTGAAGGTGTACACAATAGTGTACACCTTCATCCTCTCCCCTCCTCCCATCTTCCATTCACCCAGAAGTCTTCATTAAAGGTAAGTGTAATGTTATTATTTTACATATGTATGTACAGTGGACCCCCGCATAACGATGGCATCACATAGCGATTTTTCCGCATACCGATTACTTTTATCGCAAAATTTTTGCCGCGCATACCGATTAAAAACCCGCTTACCGATTTTCGTCCGAGACGCGTCCAATGTGCCCTCACATGTGCCGGCTGTCCCATTGTTTACCAGCCAGCCTCCGCGGTAACATCCAAGCATACACTCGGAATATTTCGTATTATTACAGTGTTTTCGGTGCTGTTTCTGGAAAATAAGTGACCATGGGCCCCAAGAAAGCTTCTAGTGCCAACCCTGTGGTAAAAAGGGTGAGAATTAGTATGGAAATTAAGAAAGATTTTGAAGGGTTTGGGGCTAACCCTGAGAAGCCTATGCCAGTTGTGGAATCCATTGTGCCTACTTCAAAGATTAAGGAAATATGTGCACAGTGGGTTGAACTGCAAACCTTTATAGATGAAAATCACCCTGACACAGCTGTTGCAAGCCGTGCTGGTGACTATTTCAATGACAATGTTATGGCCCATTTTAGGAAAGTCTTGAAGGAACGGGAGGTACAGAGCTCTATGGACAGATTTGTTGTGCGACAGAGGTCCAGTGACTCTCAAGCTGGTCCTAGTGGCATTAAAAGAAGAAGGGAAGTAACCCCAGAAAAGGACTTGCTACCTCAAGTCCTAATGGAAGGGGATTCCCCTTCTAAACAGTAAGAAGATAATGCTCTCCCCTCCTCCCATCCCATCAATCATCACCAGATCTTCAATAAAAGTAAGTGTCATTTAATTGTGCATGCCTTTTTCAGTTTGTGTGTATTAAAATTAACATTTCATGTGGTAAAAAAAAATTTTTTTCATACTTTTGGGCGTCTTGCACGGATTAATTTTATTTCCATTATTTCTTATGGGGAAAATTCATTCGCATAACGATTATTTCGCATAACGATGAGCCCTCTTGCACGGATTAAAATCGTTAACCGGGGGTCCACTGTACTTGATTTCTCATTGTTTTCTGTATGTAAATCTTTATTTAATTTAAAAAAAAAATTTAATATTTTTGGGCATCTGGAACGGATTAATTGTATTTCCATTATTTCTTATAGGGAGAATGGTTTTGCTATTCGGCAATTTCATCATTGGGCAGACTATATGGAACGGATTAATCATGAAACTCAGGGGTCCACTGTACTTGTCTCAAAGATTCTTGTTGATTTAGTTATAGATGGTAGTAGCAAGCAGTTGTTCATTCATAGTGTTTGTGAAGTCAGCTACTTGAGGGTCAGCTATTTGGTGTTTGTTGGTCACCAGCAATTATCAGGTGGTGTTTATTCATCTCTGAATCAGTTATAAGAACATAAGAACATAAGAATGTAGGAACACTGCAGAAGGCCTACTGGCCCATACGAGGCAGGTCCTTATCAAAACGATCTCTATCTAAAGCTACTCAAGAAACAACTCCCGCACCCCCCAACACCAATCAAACCCAGCCCCTCCCACCCATATATTTGTCCAGTCTCTTCTTAAAGCTACCCAAGGTCCTAGCCTCTATCACCCCACTGGGAAGACTGTTCCACGCATCTACAACTCTGTTAGAAAACCAGTACTTACCTATGTCCTTTCTAAATCTAAATTTTTATTTTTTTTTTTTTTTTTTTTTTTTTTTTTTTTTTTTTTTTTTTTTTTTTTTTTTTTTTTTTTTTTTTTTTAAATTTAATTTATATTATTTAAATTTTAATTTATATTATTGTTTAGGTTATAGGTGAATGTGTAAGAATTTGTGTGAGGTAACTTGTAGATTGCTTCAATTGTAATAAGGTTTTTAGTTTTTTAGACGAAAATTTTGCAAACATAAATTCACCATTTTCATCCCTGGTGCAAGTAGATTTAATGGTGCAGGGTGGACCTGTGGCATGGGGCATGGGGAAGCAGGAGGGGGGACAGGAGTAGAGGCACCACATGGTTGAGAGGGTGCCAGGCAGTCCTTTGTCTGCCCACCCACCACACCATGAGGGCCAGGCACCATGCCACCTCCCTCTTCCTCCATCCCAGCATACTCTCCTCTATGATCACTATCACTATCAGTGGCTGGGGTTTTGGAGCGTGACCTCCCACGACCCTTGCCACCAACTACATATGGCACACTGCCAGAACGTAGGTTACGATGCCTAAAAGTACGTTTCACTGTGGAAAAATGATAATCACTTTCACTTGACAAATCGTTTATTGGCATAAAATCAATTTCATCATCGTCATTTATATTACTTTCACTATCATCAGCACCATAACGCTTGGAAAATGATAATTTCCTCTTGCGGAGTTGCCTCTGGGTAGTAACACTAGCAACCCCAGAGGTGCTGGGCTGAGGGTCTGGTATGGCCACACTGGCCACCCCAGAAGTGCTGGGCTGAGGGTCTGGAATGGCGACATTGGCCACCCCAAAAGTGCTGGGTTGAGGGCCAACTGGGTTGTCATTAATAGTTTCACTAATTCCTTGATCATTAGTGGCCATATCACTGTCAAATCCACTAAACTCGCATTCTGTGTCACTGAGAATAGTAGTGTGTTAAAACGATGAGGTGTGAGTGAATCATGAAGGTTTGCCATGATGTTAACCCAAGATGGAGCTGAAACTAACTGGTCCTAACATGCAGTACCCCGGCATAGCTGATTTTTTTCATACTGTGCACACTGAGTGCGCAGACCCATTCTCTCATGCCTAGGCGACTCAGGCCTATCATGCCAAATTTGAAGGAATGAAAAATAAAACGTTGATGTACGTTTGGAGTGCTGCACACATGCATGTATATCTACGTGTGGACAGTGTAAGGGTTAATACATTCTAATTCATCAGAGTAGTAGAGAGCAGTGCCACCACATACTTGATCAGGCCTACAGTTATATATGGCTGTGTAACCAGGTAAAGCAGAGATGTCTATTAAGTCATGTTTGAGCCAGGTTTTGGTAAGAATAATGGGTATGTTAGCAGTAAGTGTAATAAGCAGTGTTAAGAGGTCATCATAGTGTTTGCTCAGTGGTCTAACATTATAATTGAATACTGTTATGTTATGACACTGAGTAAGTTTCTGCCTGACTTGCAGTGTAAGATTGGCAGTTATTTTCAGGACTGTTATTGCCATTTGACAAGAGATTAATATTAGGATTGATATTTGCATTCATAAGACAATGAAGGATTTAAGTATGTTCTTGTAATAGGTAAATAGAGAATATAGTTGTTGTAATTATTATAATGAAAGCTATAACTACTAACAAGGATGATTATATGCAAATTATTAATGTTTGTTGAGTATAATACTCTATTTGAATTAAATTATATATCACTATAGCAAATGCCAATAGGAAACAAAAGTAAACAATAGTAAATATACCATGTAAAAAGAATAATCATAGAATAGTTGCAAAGTTAATTAACTCGTAAACGGTCCAAACGTATATATACGTTTTTTCAGCATTTGAAAGTATGTAAAAAAAAGTACATCTTCTTTTTGTTTTTTACATTTGAAAATGTGTAAAAAAAACTTTGATCTACTTTTTTTTTGTTATATTTGAAAATATGTAAAAAAAAACGTAGATCTACTTTTGTAGCACTACACATGTGAACGTAGATCTGTTTGGACCGTTTACGGGTTAAGTACTAGGTAGGATGATGTACTATGACTAGTAAACAGTATAGAGTGGGAATAGGGTGCCCTGCACTTAGAAATTTGTAGGCAGGTTGTGAGATATAAAATAGTAAATTCTATCAAGTGATTCCACAGAAATTGCACGACAATGAGGTAGTTACATTGCACTAAATATGGGGTACTGTAACACGGACTATAGATTAATTAGTCTCAGTAAGGTTAACATCTCTAAGGAAGCCAGATAGTTCAGGTTCATTTGTGATTGTATACATATGGCCTACAGCTGTTTTTCTCACTGATTTTATCATCTCTTGAAAAACTGGTGAATTTTGCCATTATGCTCTCATTTGAGTTTTCTTAATCTACACAAAAGGTTCTGATGTTTTCTAGTAAGGCACTCGTTAACATATATTGTACTCTTTTTTTGTGTCATATGAATGTAGTCTAAGCATAACACTTGTTCTTTACCCTGGTTTCCTAGCACAGGGGCCTCCTTGATTTTTATCATTGAAAGGAATACTTAAGGAAATCTGGGGAGAAAAAAAAAGTAGCTATAAAAGAAAGACATGAACTATGTCATTTTCTTTAGAAAATGGAGATATGACAATAATGGAGCCATCTTGGATAAATGTTTGTAAATTTAGCTTTTGTAAGAATGCAGTTTTTCTTTTACCATTTAAAATGTAAAATACAGTGATACCTCAGGATACGAAATTAATTCGTTCCAGAAGGCTGTGCTGATACCGAATAAATTTGTTCCCATAAGGAATAATGTAAATTAGGTTAATCCATTTCAGGCCCCCAAAAGCACTTACAAAAATACACTTATATAATTGTTCGAGTTGGGAGCTGTACATATCCCGAGGTACCACTGTATAATATTCATTTCAACAGTTAAAAACTTACTTTTGTTTACCTACTCACAGCTATGAACTCGTAAGTGATGAGTCAGAACATACAGTCGAGTTACTTTCTGAACGACAGAACTTCACCTTGCGTGTGGATGGTGGCATTGCACGTTCCATTGTTAATGCTGGTGATCGGGAATATCTGGAAGTAGACACCCCAATGTTCTTGGGTGGCGTTCCACCAGATGTCGCCAGACATGCTCACTCTCACTGGCACCTCAGAAATTCTACAAGCTTCAGAGGTAAGCCATAATATTTGGTAATTACAGTGTGAATTCTTGTGATTCTGAAAGATATGGGGTTAAGAGGAAAATAGCGTATGTAAGCAAATAGTTTCAAAAGAGTATAAGAAGAAACATGCAGTCTAGAAGAGCATGAATGTACACAGGCATAATGCTGACACGTATGAATATGAAGATGCAATATGTTGAAGCTTCTTTCAGGACAGTCAAAATGTCATGGAAAAGTCTATTTTGTTTTGTTTGCTTTTGACCAGAAAAATACATTTAGCTAGGGCTTCCTGAAGTCATTATCTTTTATGCAAGAAAGGGGATCCCAGGAGAAAGAAGGGAAAATAAACAAAATATTTGGGTAAAGGTAAATAGCTTTTGAATGTGCAGACAACTCAAATTATATTTACAGGCTGCATGAGTCGTGTGGAGATTAATGGTCGCTTACAAGATCTGGCCGAGAGTGAAAAGCAGAATAAAGTAATACCTGGATGTGGTGACTCAGAGCAGAGAGACCAAGGTGCCATCAGACCCATTGAACAAAGTGCTCCACTAACCAGAGTTTCCAAACCAAAGAAAATAAAAGGTATTGTAAAACTTATAAGTTTTATATAAAAATATATTCATATACAATGTATGCACATTCATTCAATCACTATTTTGCCAGAAGTGTGCTGATATCACAAACACATTATCCTCTGCAACATCCCCACCCCTCCTTCAGAGTGCTGGCACTTCCCTTTTCACCTCCAGGACTCGAGTTCGGCTAACCAGTTTTCATTATCTCTTCGTGGATGTTTCTTTGATCATTCTCCAACAGTATATCCATTAAAAACCACTTATCCCCATTCACTTTAACATATCCATAAAATCCTGCTGGATGTTCAAGTGTATAGCACTCAAAACCTCCTTTAGCTCCCTCCTTCCAACCTTTTCTGGGACAACCCTTACCCCTCTTTCCCTCCACTATAGATTTATATACACTCTTAGTTATCCCATTATACTTTGCTCTCTGAAGGTTCAAACCACCTTAACAGCCTATCCTCAGCTTTCTGAATAATACTCTTAGTAACCTCACACCTTCTAATCTTGAAGCTCCAAATTCTCTTCAGAATATTCACACAACACATTGCCCTCAAGAATGACATCACCACTGCCTCAACCCCCCTCTTCACTGCAGTGTTTCACACTCACGTTTCACACCCATTTACCAGTGCTAGTACCTCTATACTCTGGTGCATTCCCCTTTTTGCCTCTTTTAAGTGAAAACCTAGAAAGTATAAGAAAGTTCCGAAGGAGCTTGCCAGATATATACAAAGAGTGGAAAGCAAGGGGTAAGGAACAAGAAAAGGAGGAAAGCAAAAATAAAGGTAAAAACCAAGGAGTCAAAATAAGAGCAGAGAACGTCATTCAAAGCAAGTCGGAAAAGGACAAAACATGGATACATAACAGAGAAAAGGGAAAGGGAGGAAGAGAAAGCTAGAGCAGGAACAAATGAAAATGGAAAAAAGGGAAGAAATACATCTAGATGAAAGAAAACAAGAGAATTCAGATCAGGTGGCAGAACTTGGGAAAGACACAGAATCAGTAAATATAGGCATTTAGAACATTTGCAGATACTATGCAAAAGGTATGTGCCTATATGGCAGAGCTTGCTGGAATAAACAAAACAAAAAATGTGCAAATATGTTGAGAAAGGGAAAGTGTTGCTTTGACAAAGAGTGCAGCAGGTACTTCAGCCCAGTGATGTGCAAAGCTTCAACACAGTTCAGAGAATGTTATGACCTGAACTGCCCAGACCATCATGTAAAAGGAACACAGCACTCCAGAGAAAGCAGAGAAAGGAAAAATGAACAGCAATCTTTTTTAGACATAAAGTGAAATGATCAGACCAAAGAAAGAGACAAAGGAAAATGCTACAGATGGGACAGATGGGCAGCACAATGGGACATACAAAGCAGGCATCAGCCCATCAGGGCTGAATACACAATCAAATGCAAAGTTAGTACCGGAGAAACCAGGGGTGTGTACACCAGGGGTCATGCCAGGTAGTATATCACCAGTGGTACTAACAAAACATTCAGCAAAACAAAACATCCCAAATGGTAGTTCCTGCTTCAGAGTTTGAAGTCAAATAAAAATGACAAAGTTAGTTATGTCAGTGGGCTCCTGTCAGAAGAAAAAGCCATTTTTGGGGCATTTACAGAAACACACAAGGGATGTTTTGGACAGAGAGATAAAGATAGAAAACTATAACATGTATAGATGTGACAGAATTTATAGGTCACAGGGAGGAGTAGGACTCTATGTAAAAGATATTCTGTTGCACAGAAGTGCTGAATTCGATGAATAATATACAGTGGAACCTCAGTTTTCATGATTAATCTGTTCGAAAAGTCTAACAAAAAGCTGAATCGTATGAAAACTGAAGCAATATTTCCCATAAGAAATAATGTCAGATACTGCAGCATCATGGGATCTTGATACAAAAATTTTTTCAACACTTGTCCAACCTTTGGACGAAGACCTACCTAGACTAGTGGATGGTTCCACTATGACCCTACCTCCTCCTACTTCGCCTCGCCTGACTACAGTATATAAGCCACATCTACGGCCCTATGCTGTACATTCTACAACATTGATAGACTAAACGTGTTGACTCCAGGCTGAGCGACTGATTACCTCAAACTCCTCCTCTCCTTGTACCTTTCTGCTTTGTATTGGACTGATGAAGCCACTGTGTGGCAAAACGTTTCCTGAATAAAGATTCCCATGTGTTGCACAAGTGTCTCAGTCTTCACTGTATATCCAATTAATCCATTCCAGACACCCAAAAATATTAACAAAAAATACATTTTATAGAGAATAACTATAGTTTTACATCCTGAAAACAATGGGAAATAAATATAAATGACTAATGAAGTTAATAAATGCTGTAAAGAGTTTTTGAGGACAGTGAGGCTCAGGTTAGGGTGTGTAGAAGAGAGGGAGAATACTTCCCGGTAAAAGTAGGTCTTAGACAGGGATGTGTAATGTCACCATGGTTGTTTAACATATTTATAGATGGGGTTGTAAAAGAAGTAAATGCTAGAGTGTTCGGGAGAGGGTTGGGATTAAATTATGGGGAATCAAATACAAAATGGGAAGGAACAGTTACTTTTTGATGATGATACTGTATATATGAGTGATTCTTAAGAAAAATCGCAGAGGTTAGTGGACGAATTTGGGAGTGTGTGTAAAGGTAGAGAGTTGAAAGTGAACATAGAAAAGAGTAAAGTGATGAGGGTATCAAATGATTTAGATAAAAAAAAAATTGGATATCAAATTGGGGAGGAGGGGTATGGAAGAAGTGAATGTTTTCATATATTTGGGAGTTGATGTATTGGTGGATGGATTTATGAAGGATGAGGTTAATCATAGAATTGATGAGGGAAAAAAGGTGAGTGGTGCGTTGAGGTATATGTGGAGACAAAGAACATTATCTGTGGAGGCAAAGAAGGGAATGTATGAAAGTATAGTGGTACCAACACTCTTATATGGGTGTGAAGCTTGGGTTATAAATGCTGCAGCGAGGAGGCAGTTGGAGGCAGTGGAGATGTCCTGTCTTATGGCAATGTATGGTGTAAATATTATGCAGAAAATTCGGAGTGTGGAAATTAGGAGAAGGTGTGGAGTTAATAAAAGTATAAGTCAGAGGGCTGAAGAGGGGTTGTTGAGGTGGTTTGGTCATTTAGAGAGAATGGATCAAAGTAGAATGATGTGAAGAGCATATAAATCTGTATGGGAAGGAAGTCGGGGTAGGGGTCGTCCTCGAAAGGGTTGGAGGGAGGGGGTAAAGGTTTGCAACAAGACTAGTCCCAGAGCTAAGAGGTATGTCCTACGAGGAGAGGTTAAGGGAAATCAACCTGATGACACTGGAGGACAGGAGAGATAGGGGGGACATGATAACGACATACAAAATACTGAGAGGAATTGACAAGGTGGACAAAGACAGGATGTTCCAGAGATTGACACAGTAACAAGGGGACACAGTTGGAAGTTGAAGACACAGATGAATCACAGGGATGTTAGGAAGTATTTCTTCAGCCACAGAGTAGTCAGGAAATGGAATAGTTTGGGAAGGGATGTAGTGGAGACAGGATCCATACATAGCTTTAAGCAGAGGTATGATAAAGCTCACGGTTCAGAGAGTGACCAAGTAGCGACCAGTGAAGAGACGGGGCCAGGAGCTTTGACTCGACCCCTGCAACCTCAACTAGGTGAGTACTAGGCGAGTACGTACACACACACACACACACACACTCGTGGAGGAGTCACGCGGTTTGAGCTCGTGTTTTGGTGGTAATTTCTGATGGTGCCATAAGGAATAGAGTGTGGGATATAGGCATGTGCATGCATAAGAGTGCATATAATCACTTAAGCCCCGAAAAAAGGAAATATAAGTGATCACAGAAAAGAAAACAAAGGAAATATTGGCTGAGTGTTTAGTGGGGGCCGTTGGAAGGGTGAACGGTTGTGTCAGGCCTAAATAGTGTTGCCATAATAACTCAGTGGGGTATTTTGAAGAATAAGTGCGACTCAAGACCAGGGAGATAAGAGATATGTATAGATGTGTCAGTAAATACAGTGAGTGAGTGAAAAAATTAGAAGACCTAGAGACTATAGTGCATACAGGAAGTTAGTGGAAAATTACCGAGAAGCATCAAACTTCTTCAACTTCTGGGACAGGACAGACCCGCAACGTTACTCCACTGCCAGCCGCAAGTAATATTCACCTAGTTTGAGTTGCATGGGGTCAGTAGTACCTGTCTTTAGCTGGAATTGGGGGTCACTCTCCTCGAGTTATCAGAATTAGAATAAGCAGCATTTACTGGCATTTAATAGAATTTAGAGGTAGCGGCATATAGGCGAAGCCTAATGTATTTATTTTTGAACGTAATTTTAAACGCACAAGACAGTACAGTGGGAACCAAGAGATCGGGTACATATACAATACATATGTAGTACATACGTGGGAAATAAGGACTGTTTACATAAACATATGCACACACACTAGGTGAGAACACCTCTGCTGTTAGGCACTTGAATAGTTGTAGCACACACACACATCAAGAGGGAATATACCAACAAGTGTTGGATGACATATGAACAACTGAGGAGGAGGTGAAGAAGCTCTTAAGTGACCTTGACACCTCAAAGGCGATGGGACCGGACAACATCTCCCCATGGGTCCTTAGAGAAGGAGCAGAGATGCTGTGTGTGCCTCTAACCACAATCTTCAACACATCCCTTGAAACTGGGCAACTACCTGAGAAATGGAAGACAGCTAATTTAGTCCCCATATTTACGAAAGGAAACAGAAATGAGGCACTAAACTAGACCTGTGTCTCTGACATGTATTGTGTGCAAAGTCATGGAGAAGATTATCAGGAGGAGGAGAGTGGTCGAACACCTGGAAAGGAACAAGATTATAAATGAAAACCAGCATGGGTTCATGGAAGGCAAATCTTGTATCACAAACCTCCTGGAGTTTTATGACAAGGTAACAGAAGTAAGACACGAGAGAGAGGGGTGGGTAGATTGTGTTTTCCTAGACTGCCGGAAGGCCTTTGACACAGTTCCCCACAAGAGATTAGTGCAGAAGCTGGAGGATCAGGCGCATGTAAAAGGGAGGGCACTGCAATGGATAAGGGAATACCTGACAGGGAGGCAGCAACGAGTCATGGTACGTGAAGAGGTATCACAGTGGGCGTCTGTTACGAGCGGGGTCCCACAGGGGTCAGTTCTAGGACCAGTGCTATTTTTGATATATGTGAACGACATGATGGAAGGAATAGACTCTGAAGTGTCCCTGTTCGCAGATGACGTGAAGTTGATGAGAAGAATTAAATCGGACGAGGATGAGGCAGGACTGCAAAGAGACCTGGACAGGCTGGACATGTGGTCCAGTAACTGGCTTCTCGAATTCAATCCAGCCAAATGCAAAGTCATGAAGATTGGGGAGGGGCAAAGAAGACCGCAGACAGAGTATAGGCTAGGTGGACAAAGACTACAGACCTCACTCAGGGAGAAAGACCTTGGGGTGACCATAACACCGAGCACATCACCGGAAGCACACATCAACCAAATAACCGCTGCAGCATACGGGCGCCTGGCAAACCTGAGAATAGCGTTGCGATACCTTAATAAGGAATTGTTCAAGACACTGTACACTGTGTATGTTAGGCCCATACTGGAGTATGCAGCACCAGTCTGGAACCCACACCTGGTCAAGCACATCAAGAAGTTAGAGAAAGTACAAAGGTTTGCAACAAGGCTAGTCCCAGAGCTCAAGGGAATGTCGTACGAGGAAAGGTTAAGGGAAATCGGACTGACGACACTGGAGGACAGAAGGGTCAGGGGAGACATGATAATGACATACAAGATACTGTGGGGAATAGACAAGGTGGACAGAGATAGGATGTTCCAGAGAGGGGACACAGGGACAAGGGGTCGCAACTGGAAGCTGAAGACTCAGACGAGTCACAGGGACGTTAGGAAGTATTTCTTCAGTCATAGAGTCGTCAGCAAGTGGAATAGCCTAGCAAGTGAAGTAGTGGAGGCAGGAACCATACATAGTTTTAAGAAGAGGTATGACAAAGCTCAGGAAGCAGAGTGAGAGAGGACCCAGTAGCGATCAGTGAAGAGGCAGGGCCAGGAGCTGAGTCTCAACCCCTGCAACCACAATTAGGTGAGTATATACACACACACACACACACATACAGGATTTTACACCTTCCTGTGAAGTGACCCTATAACCCTTCCTTTCCCCCCCATCTCTCTCCCTCTCCTCTCTCTTCCTCTCTCTCTTCCTCTCTCTCTCTCTCTCTCTCTCTCTCTCTCTCTCTCTCTCTCTCTCTCTCTCTCATCCTCTCTTCCTCTCACTTTCTCCCTCTCCCTCTCTCTCTTCCTCTCTCTCTTCCTCTTCTTTTTTCTCTCTCTTCTCATGTCACTCCCCCCTCTCTCTTACCTTTTCCCTCTCTCTCACTTTCTCCCCCTTTTTCCCTTCTTTTCCCCTCCTTCTAGGCTCCCCTTCTCTCTCTCCCTATCTCTCACTCTCTCCCCCTTTTTCTTTTTTTCTCTCTCTCTCTCTCTTTCACTAAAAAAAAAAATGGTTGGGACTCGCAGGAATCAGGGATCAGATGACAATGGTACTGGTAGGGAGGAATGGATGGAGGAACAGTGGAAAAGGATAGAGCAAGAATGGGAGAGAAAATTAGGAGAGCTTTCTGAAAAAATGGAGAAAGAGCTCTCTGTGAAATGGGAAAAGAGGTTGGAGAAGGAGACGAAGAAGTGGGAGGCACAAGTCGAAACTGCAGTAGCCAGGGTAAAGGTCCTAGAATTTGAGGTAAACAGGCTGAAGCAAGTCTCAGGGGTAGTGACCAGAGAAGACACACCATACGAAGATGAGAGGCTGAACAGGAAGGAAGGAGATATGAATTATGCTAAGGTCATATCAGCCTGCAAAGAAGGGCCAGGGAGTGGAAGGGAAGAGCAGATGGGTGCAGATGGAGAGGGAGATAGGTCGAATGCTGAGGCACAACCATGCTACCAAGAGCCACTGGAAAAATCAAGGGAGAAAATGACCACATACAGACAGGAACCAGAGTCACAGAGGGAGAGGCAATGGGAGGAGGAAAGGGCAAAATCAGTGATTATCCATGGGCTTTGGGAGAGAGAGGAAAGGACACACACTGAAAGACGGCAGGAAGAAAGAAAGGAGATTGAGAAAATCATCATGGAAATAGGGGGAGAAGACATGGATGAGATTGTAAATTTTCAGAGAATAGGGGGGTACTTGAAGGGGAGAAACCGACTGATCAAGCTGATTCTCAGGACAGAAACAGTGCGGAACAGGATCCTCCAAGAGAAACCATGGTTGAAAAGCTCGAAAGAGTACAAGAAGGTGTTCCTAGACAGAGACAGAACACAAACAGAGAGACAGCAGCTGAGGGAGAGGACAAAAAATCAAAAGGAGCTAGGAAAGGAGACAAGGATGGAACCAGCAGAGGTCAGTCAGAGCAGAACAGAGCAGCAAGGGCAAGCACACACACAACTACCCTCAGAACCCCACAACCTATCACACCATCCCAACACACAATACAATCCATACCCACAGCTTCCACCCAACCCCCAACCATAGAATCCCACAGTATCCTACCAGGTCTCCCACCCCCACAGGCCCCCCAAACCACAGTGTTGGAAAGGAAACTGAAGGTATGGTACACAAACGCTGATGGAATAACAAACAAGTGGGAGGAGTGGCACGAAAGAGTCAAAGAGGCATCACCAGACATCATAGCGATCACAGAAACCAAGCTTACAGGTATGATAACAGATGCCATCTTTCCAGTGGGATACCAGATCCTGAGAAAAGACGGAAGGAACAGGGGGGGTGGAGGAGTGGCATTGCTGATCAAACACCGATGGAATTTTGATGAGCTGGAGAGAGGAGACAGCGGAGAAGAAAGTGATTACATAGCGGGAACGCTTCACTCTGGTGGTCCCAAGGTGATAATTGCAGTGATGTATAACCCACCACAGAACAGCAGGAGGCCAAGGCAAGAGTATGACGAGAGTAATAGAGCGATGGTTGACACACTGGCTGCAGTGGCCAGAAGAGCTCATGCATGCAGGGCAAAGCTCCTGATCATGGGCGACTTTAACCACAAGGAGATCGAATGGGAGAACTTGGAGCCACATGGGGCCCAAGATACATGGAGGGCTAAGATGATGGAGGTGGTACTGGAAAACTTCATGTACCAACACGTAAGGGACACTACAAGAGAGAGAGGAGAGGATGAACCAGCAAGACTGGACTTAGTATTCACCTTGAGTAGTGCAGATATTGAGGACATCACATATGAAAGACCCCTTGGGGCCAGCGATCATGAGGTTTTGAGCTTCGAATACACAGTAGAGCTACAAGTGGAGGGGGAAGCAGGAAGGCCAGGACAAATGAAACCAAACTACAGGAAAGGGGACTACACAGGAATGAGGAACTTCCTGAATGAAGTTCAGTGGGACAGAGAACTGGCAGGGAAGCCAGTTAATGAGATGATGGAATATGTAGCAACAATGTGCAAGGAGGCTGAGGAGAGGTTTGTACCCAAGGGTAACAGGAATAATGAAAAAGCCAGGAAGAGCCCATGGTTCACCCAAAGATGCAAGGAGGCAAAAACCAAGTGTGCTAGGGAATGGAAGAAATATAGAAGGCAAAGGACCCAGGAGAATAAGGAGAGCAGTCGTAGAGTCAGAAACGAATATGCACAGATAAGAAGGGAGGCCCAACGTCAATATGAAAACGACATAGCAGCAAAAGCCAAATCTGACCCGAAGCTGTTATACAGCCACATCAGGAAGAAAACAACCACCAAGGACCAGGTAATCTGGCTAAGGAAGGAAGGAAGGAGAGACAACAAGAAATGACCATGAAGTATGTGAGGAACTCAACAAGAGATTCAAAGAAGTGTTCACAGAGGAGACAGAAGGGGCTCCAGAAAGACGGAGAGGTGGGGTACACCACCATGTGCTGGACACAGTACACACAACCGAGGAAGAAGTGAAGAGGCTTCTGAGTGAGCTAGATACCTCAAAGGCAATGGGGCCAGATAACATTTCTCCATGGGTCCTGAGAGAGGGAGCAGAGGTGCTATGTGTACCCCCTAACAACAATATTCAATACATCTATCGAAACAGGGAGATTGCCTGAGGCATGGAAGACAGCAAATGTGGTCCCAATCTTTAAAAAAGGAGACAGACATGAAGCACTAAACTACAGACCAGTGTCACTGACATGTATAGCATGCAAAATCATGGAAAAGATTGTCAGGAGAAGAATGGTGGAACATCTAGAAAGGAATGATCTTACCACCAGCAGCCAACATGGTTTCAGAGACTGGAAATCCTGTGTCACAAACCTACTGGAGTTCTATGACATGGTGACAGCAGTAAGAAAAGAGAGAGAGGGGTGGGTGGATTGCATTTTCTTGGACTGCAAGAAGGCGTTTGACACAGTACCACACAAGAGATTAGTGCAAAAACTGGAGGACCAAGCAGGGATAACAGGGAAGGCACTGCAATGGATCAGGGAATACTTGTCAGGAAGACAGCAGCGAGTAATGGTACGTGGCGAGGTGTCAGAGTGGGCACCTGTGACCAGTGCTGTTTCTGGTATTTGTGAATGACATGACGGAAGGAATAAACTACGAGGTGTCCCTGTTTGCAGGTGACGTGAAGTTGATGAGAAGAGTTCATTCGATCGAAGACCAGGCAGCAGTACAAAGGGATCTGGACAGGCTGCAGACCTGGTCCAGCAACTGGCTCCTGGAGTTCAATCC
>NC_091343.1:8499599-8677099 GCF_038502225.1 Cherax quadricarinatus | reverse complement strand
AAAATTATATAATAAACACGATACATAACATAAAAAGATGATAAATACACCCTACAATAGAATAAATAAACATAAATATGAGATGTGGTAGCCAGATAACTTGTACAAGTGATGGCAAGAATAACATTTTCTATAATCTAACATAAGAGAAAATGTGTTACTGGGGGTAACTGTAGAAAATTATTCCTTTCGTATGTATGTAAGTAAGTTTATTCAGGTATACACAAATACAGTTACATAGATTATCATACATAACAACATATGTGTAGAGAACCTAGGATAACCCAAAAAAGTCAGTGACTTATTTCCATTGCCTTCACTCAGAGCATCATTTCTTCTCAAAATGATGTTACATGAGAATGGGAGTGTTCTTCTTTATTTATTCTACCGTATCAATGTAGAGACAACCTGTACACAATGTAACTTGTACACAAACCAGACGTGTACACTTGGTTTACAAAACTTACCTTCGCCTGGTTTGTTTACATAACTCTGCGCCTGTCCTCTCTCATGCACTCATTCTTTCTCTCTCTCATTTATTCGTTTTATCTCATTTACTTACTCCTGACCCTACATTAAGACTACAAATATTTTAAGGTAAGTAATGAGTGAACTGTATATACATTTTATCGCTCTGGGATGCTTAAATATCATAGAATATATGTGTGGGTGGGTTGGCCTGGTATGGTAGTCCGGCTGACTGCCATACATACCACACTTGATTTTTTACAATAAATACTACTCATCTCACCCTATATTTTAAGGTAAGTAATGAGTGAACTGTATATACATTTTATCGCTCTGGGATGCTTAAATATCATAGAATTGTATGTGTGGGTGGGGTGGCCTGGTATGGTAGCCTGGCTGACTACCATACATACCACACTTGATTTCTTACAATAAATACTACTTGTCTCACCCTAGATTAAGACTATAAATATTTTAAGGTAAGTAATGAGTGCACTATGTGTGTATTGTACTTTTTTATTGTTTTTTTGATGCCTGGTTCTATTGCTAACTTAATATATGTTAGTGTAAACTTGTTATCTAGTGTTTGTATGCATTTGTAAGTGGGAAAAAAAGGGTGTTCCACTTTACGGCGGTTTCCGCTTTACGGCGGTAGCCTGGAACCTAACCAGCCGTATAAGTGGGGCCTTCCTGTACTTAGTAGGAACAATCCAGTCTGAGGGACATAAGGTGATAATTGCAGTAATGTACAACCCACCACAGAACTGCAGGAGGCCAAGAGAAGAATATAATAAGAGCAACAGAGCAATGGTCGACACACTAGCCGAGGTGGCCAGGAGAGCACACATGGGGGGAGCAAAGTTACTAGTTATGGGTGATTTCAGTCACAAGGAGATTGACTGGGAAAACCTGGAGCCCCATGGGGGTCCCAAAATATGGAGAGCCAAGATGATGGATGTGGTACTGGAAAACCTCATGCATCAACATGTTAGATACACTACCAGAGAGAGAGGAGAGGATGAACCAGCAAGACTGGACCTTGTATTCACCTTGAGTAGTTCTGATATCGAGGATATGTATGAAAGGCCCCTGGGAGCTAGTGATCATGTGGTTCTGTGCTTCGACTACATAGTTGAGCTCCAAGTGGAGAGAGCAGCAGGAATAGGGTGGGAAAAACCAAACTACGAAAGGGGGAACTACTCAGGCTTGAGGGACTTCTTTCAAGACATTCAGTGGGAGAGGGAACTGACAGGAAAACCAATACAAGAAATGATGGACTATGTGGCAACAAAATGCATGGAGGCAGAGGAGAGGTTTGTTCCCAAGGGAAACAGAAATAATGGGAAGAACAGAATGAGTCCTTGGTTCACCCAAAGGTGTAGGGAGGCAAAAACTAGGTGTACTAGAGAATGGAAAAGGTACAGAAGACAGAGAACTCAGGAAAATAAAGAGATTAGCTGAAGAGCCAGAAACGAATATGCACAGATAAGAAGGGAGGCTCAGCGGCAATATGAAAATGACATAGCATCGAAAGTCAAGACTGACCCGAAGCTGTTGTACAGCTACATCAGGAGGAAAACAACAGTCAAGGACCAGGTAATCAGACTGAGGGAGGGTGATGGGGAATTCACAAGAAACGACCGGGAGGTATGTCAGGAGCTCAACACGAGATTTAAAGAAGTATTTACAGTGGAAACCAGTAGGACTCCAGGAAATCAGAGCAGGGGGGTGCACCAGCAAGTGCTGGATGAGGTACATATAACCAAGGAGGAGGTGAAGAAGCTACTATGCGAACTTGACACCTCAAAGGCGGTGGGACCAGTCAACATCTCTCCGTGGGTCCTTAAAGAGGGAGCAGAGATATTGTGTGTACCATTAACAAAGATCTTCAACACATCATTTGAAACTGGGCAACTCCCCGAGGTATGGAAGATGGCAAATGTAGTCCCAATTTTTAAAAAGGGAGACAGACATGAGGCACTAAACTACAGACCTGTATCACTAACATGTATAGTATGCAAGGTCATGGAGAAGATCATCAGGAGGAGAGTGGTGGAGCACCTGGAAAGAAACAAGTGTATAATTGACAACCAGCATGGTTTCAGGGAGGGAAAATCCTGTGTCACAAACCTACTAGAGTTTTATGACAAGGTAACAGAGTAAGACAAGAGAGAGAGGGGTGGATCGACTGCATTTTTTTGGACTGCAAGAAGGCCTTCGACACAGTTCCTCACAAGAGGTTACTGCAAAAGCTAGAGGATCAGGCACACATAACAGGAAAGGCACTGGAATGGATCAGAGAATACCTGACAGGGAGGCAACAACGAGTCATGGTACGCGACGAGGTGTCAGAGTGGGCGCCTGTGACAAGTGGGGTTCCACAGGGGTCAGTCCTAGGACCTGTGCTGTTCTTGGTATATGTGAATGACATAACGGAAGGGATAGACTCAGAAGTGTCCTTGTTTGCGGACGATGTGAAGTTAATGAGAAGAATCAAATCGGATGAGGATCAGGCAGGACTACAAAGAGACCTGGACAGGCTACAAGCCTGGTCCAGCAACTGGCTCCTTGAGTTTAACCCTGCCAAATGCAAAGTCATGAAGATTGGGGAAGGGCAAAGAAGACCGCAGACACAATATAGTTTAGATGGCCAAAGTCTGCAAACCTCACTCAAGGAAAAAGATCTGGGGGTGAGTATAACACCGAGCATATCTCCCGAGGCGCACATCAATCAGATAACTGCTGCAGCATACGGGTGCCTGGCAAACCTACGGATAGCTTTCCGATACCTCAGTAAGGATTCGTTCAAGACTCTGTATACCATTTACGTCAGGCCCATACTGGAGTATGCAGCACCAGTTTGGAATCCACACCTAGTCAAGCACGTCAAGAAATTAGAGAAAGTGAAAAGGTTTGCAACAAGACTAGTCCCAGAGCTACGGGGATTGTCCTACGAAGAAAGGTTGAGGGAAATCGGCCTTGCGACACTGGAGGCAAGGAGGGTCAGGGGAGACATGATAACGACATATAAAATACTGCGCGGAATAGACGAGGTGGACAAAGATGGGATGTTCCAGAGATGGGACACAGGCACAAGAGGTCACAATTGGAAGTTGAAGACTCAGATGAATCAAAGGGATGTTAGGAAGTGGAATAGCCTAGAAAGTGAAGTAGTGGAGGCGGGAACCATACATAGTTTTAAGGCGAGGTATGATAAAGCTCATGGAGCAGGGAGAGAGAGGACCTAGTAGCAATCAGTGAAGAGGTGGGGCCAGGAGCTATGACTCGACCCCTGCAACCACAAATAGGTGAGTACACACACACACACACACACACACACACACACACACACACACACACACACACACACACACACACACACACACACACACACACACACACACACACATGTAGTGGAGGCGGGAACCACAAATAGGTGAGTACACACACACACACACACACACACACACACACACACACACAGACACACACACACACACACACAGACACACACACACACACACACACACACACACACACATGTAGTGGAGGCTGGAACCATACATAGTTTTAAGGCGAGGTATTATAAAGCTCATGGGGCAGGGGGAGAGAGGACCTAGTAGCAATCAGCGAAGAGGCGGGGCCAGGAGCTATGACTCGACCCCTGTAACCACAAATAGGTGAGTACCCCTACACCAACCTACCTACCGACCTCGTGAACTTCAATCAAGCCCACATTTTATAC
Organism: Cherax quadricarinatus; assembly: GCF_038502225.1. Taxonomy (NCBI): domain Eukaryota; kingdom Metazoa; phylum Arthropoda; class Malacostraca; order Decapoda; family Parastacidae; genus Cherax; species Cherax quadricarinatus. Next base: position 8,672,886 of record NC_091343.1, on the reverse strand, counting down.
CAGGAAAGCAACAAGACTAACTAATTATGTCCTGAATCAACAACTCTTAAACCATCATGCAGAACAGAGGCAAATATATTTTAGCAAAATATGTCGCCAAAACCATTCCGAAACAGAGAAGCACAAAGCTAGGACATGACCTTGTGATTGAGGCCACATCTAGCATTAGCTACCCTCACTCTGATGTTACCTGACAGATCACTTCACCCACACCAGATATTACACCTAAACTTCAACTTTTCTCAGCACTTGACTCTGGTGTCAGACCGGGCTGCGGGGGCATTGACCCCCAAAACCCTTTCCAGGTACATCACTTGACATCATCATATACACATGAAGCCTGTTGTTATATTCTTCGTACTTAATTAATAAAGCCTCGTGTAGGCAAAACATCATATTCATAAGGGTCTCTTTTTGCTGTGTCATTTTATCACTTGTCAGCTATGCCATACTTTAACCAAATATTTATTTACATGTTAAGAGGATTAGAAAATCTCTCCACAATTTCTGTCATGGAACACTGTAGGGTTAAGTTAGAAAGGGTAATGGGATTAATGATCCTAGGAAACTATCCTACATCACTCAGTGGAATCAACACTTTCTAGCTAATAATCATATAGTACTCATACCCAGTTTACATATCAGTGCTGTAGTTACTGTAATGTAATGCAGTAAATACAGTGGACCCTTGGTTATTGGCCCTTCTGGATATCTCCCAATTCAATTTTCTCCTGTTTGGCCAAAATTCTATCCCGGTTATCGGCCGTTATTTTGGAGATTGGCCATGTTGGACGCGTAATAAATCACTCGAATACATTAAATGTCTTATTTTAGGTTAATACAGACATTTTCATTAATCCATCTTACGACATTTTCTTCAAAATTATATAAGAAACATGCTACATAGTATATAAAAACATGCACTGCTTATATGCGATGTAGAGTGGACCCCTGGATAATGTAATTAATCTGTTCCAGAGAGAGCGACTTATCCCAAATCTGACTTATTCCGAATTAATTTTTCCCACAAGAAATAATAGAAATCCAATTAATTCCTTCCAGACACCCAAAAGTATTAAACAAAATAATTTTTTTACATGATGTATACATTTCCCTATACAGAAAACAATGAGACATGCTGAGTAAAACATTACTAAAATGACACTTTTATTGAAGACTTATTGATGGTTGATGAGATGGGAGGAGGGGAGAGGATAGGATGGAGTTATACTATTGTTTGGAAGGGGAATCCCATTCCATAAAGACTTCAGGTAAAAAGTCCTTTTCTGGGGTTAATTTCCTCCTTTGTTTTTTAATGCCACTAGGACCAGCTTGAGTCACTGGACCCCTGTTGCACAAAATATCTGTCCAGAGAGCTCTGTTTCTGGCGTCTCTTTAAAACTTCTCTAAAATGGGACACAACGTTGTCATTGTACATGTTGCCAACATGGCCTGCAACAGCTCTCTCTGCTGTTCATCCATAAATGCTTGCACCTTTGTCCACATTGTACAAATGTCCTTAATAGTTGAAGAAGGCAACTTCATCCATCTTTCTTCCTCCTCCTCTGAAGCAAAGTCCTGAGCTGTGGTCTGTTGGTGTTGCACATGAAGGTCTTGCAGCTCTGCAGTGGTTGATTCTTCATCATGGTCCTCCACCAACTCTTCCACATCCTCCAAACTCACATCCAACCCCATGGAATTCCCCAATGCCACAATACTTTCCACAACTGGCATAGGCTCCTCAGGGTCAGCCCCAAACCCTTCAAAATCCCTCTTGTACACATTCTGGACACAGTTTTCTTCAAGCAGAGTTCAAAGTCCTGGAAGTCACTCCCTCCCAAGCCTTACCTATAAGGTTTATGCAACTGAGGATACTAACATGATCTTTCCAGAGCTCTTTTAGGGTCAATTCAGTGTCTGAGGTCACTTCAAAGCATTTTTGAAACACTGGTGTACAGTTTTTTGAAATTTGAAATGACCTGCTGGTCCATGGGCTGGAGGATAGTGGTAGTATTAGGGGGCAAGAACTTCACTTTGATGAAACGAAACTCCGGTACCATTCGCTCTTCCAATTCTGGAGTATGAGCCAGAGCATTGTCCATTACCAGGACGCACTTGAGTTCCAATTTATTTTCCAGGAGATATTTTTTCACACTGGGGCCAAACATGTCATGGAACCAATCAAGGAAAACGTCCCTCGTGACTCGTGCCTTACTGTTTGCCTACCGCATCACACACAATTTACTCTTGACGACACTGTTTTTGGACCCCTGCTCTTCCTCATTTACATCAGTGATCTTCCAAACGTATCCCAACGCCTGAAACCCATTCTCTTTGCTGACAACAGGACTTATGTCATCTCTCACCCTAATCTTGCCACCCTCAACACCATTGTTAATGAGGAGCTGCTCAAAATATCAACTTGGATGACAGCCAATAACTTACAGTTAACACTGACAAAACCTACTACAGTGGACCCTCAGTTTGCGATGGCATCGGTATACGATAAATGCGGTATTAAATACATTTTAACACAAAAATTTTGCCTCGGTTCCCGTTAAAAAACCTGGTATACGCGATTCATCCGAGACGTGTCCACGTGTGGCCTGAACTGCCCCGTGTGTGCCAGTGTTTACAAGCCAGCCAGTGTGCTCTCATCTAAGGATACATGCAGTACATTCCATATTATCACAGTGTTTTTGGTGCTTGTTTCTGCAAAACAAGTCACCATGAGCCCCAAGAAAGCTTCTAGTGCCAACCCTTCGAGAGAAAGGGTGCTAATGACTGTTGAAATGAAGAAAGAGATAATTGCAAAGTACAAAAGTGGAGTGCGTGTATCGGAGCTGGCCAGGTTGTATACAAAACTCCAATCAACCATCGCTACTATATTGACCAGGAAAAGGGCAATCAAGGAAGCTGTTGTTGCAGAAGGTGCAACTGTGATTATGAAACAGTGACTGCAAGTGTTAGAAGATGTTGAGAGACTGTTATTGGTGTGGATAAATGAAAAACAGATAGCAGGAGATAGCATCTCTCAAGCGATCATTTGTGAAAAGGCTAGGCAGTTGCATGACAATTTGGTAAAGAAATTGCCTGCAACTAGTGGTGATGTGAGTGAATTTAAGGCCAGCAAAGGTTGGTTTGAAAGATTTAAGAATCATAGTGGCATACATAGTGTGATTAGGCATGGTGAGGCTGCCAGTTCGGACCAAAAAGTCCTAATGGAAGGGGATTCCCCTTCTAAACAATAAGTTCGACACTCTCCCCTCCTTCCATCCCATCAATCATCACCAGATCTTCATTAAAGGTAAGTGTCATGTACAGTGGACCCCCAGTTAACGATATTTTTTCACTCAAGAAGTATGTTCAAGTGCCAGTACTGACCGAATTTGTTCCCATAAGAAATATTGTGAAGTAGATCAGTCCATTTCAGACCCCCAAACATACACGTACAAACGCACTTACATAAATACACTTACATAATTGGTCACATTCGGAGGTAATCGTTATGCGGGGGTCCACTGTATTCTATTGTTAGTAGAGTACTACAAACTGTGTATGTCTTCTTCAGTTTGTGTGCATTAAATTTAACATTTCATGTAGTAAAATTTTTTTTTTCATACTTTTGGGTGTCTTGCACAGATTAATTTGATTTCCATTATTACTTACGGGGAAAATTGATTCGCTTTTCGATAATTTTGGCTTACGATGAGCTCCCAGGAACGTATTAATATCACAAACCGGGGGTCCACTGTATATTATGTTTGGTAGCAGAGCAGGTGCTGCGCAACTTAACATTAAGATCGACAACACTCTGATTGCCAGACATAATGAGGGAAAATTCCTAGGCCTATACCTCGACAACAACCTGAATTTCAGCACCAATATCCAACACATAACAAAAAAAGTATCCAAAACAGTTGGGATCCTCTCCAAGATACGATACTATGTGCCGCAAAATGCCCTTCTCACACTATACCATTCACTCATTTATCCATTCCTCACCTATGCTATTTGTGCTTGGGGATCAACTGCAGCAACACACCTAAAGCCAATAATAACCCAACAAAAAGCTACAGTAAGAATAATCACTTAATTCCATCCCTGGCAACATCCCCGCCCCCCACTCTTCATAGACCTAAACTTACTCCCTGCTCAAAACATCCACACTGACTACTGTGCAATCTACATATACAGGCCCTTAAATTCCAATATTAACCTTGACCTAAAATGCTTTCTTGATAGTTGTGACAGGACGCACAGGCATAACACCAGACACAAACATCTCTACAACATTCCCCGTGTCCGACTAAACCTTTAGAAAAATTCAATGTATGTTAAAGGTCCTAAAATCTGGAACACCCTACCTGAAAACTCTAGAACTGCAGACACATTTAACACCTTCAAAACTACCGTTAGAAAACATCTTATCTCCCTGATACACCCCGTCAACTAACTACATAAAAGCCACCTGGTGGTTCACACTTACACTCGCTCACTCACCCATTTGACTATAAGCACAGAAATACGAATCTTAATCTTAAAATAATGATTCCTAACTAGTCATAAGTTTGCCTGTGATACTCCAATATAGAAACTATGTATTGTGCCAAAACAAAAGCATTCACATTGCTAAACTCTCAAACTAGTATTTAGTCACTTAGTATTTAGTCAACTTACTCCATAATTTGTAATAATTTATGGTTAAGAATTAATCTAAATTTGCCCGAAATGCCTAGCCATGCTAAGTGTTCTAGTGCCCCCCCCTCTGTAATTAGTAGTATTTTATTACATGTAAACCACACAATAACCAAAATCTGTAAACCCCGCATTGTAATCCTTATAGAGAATAAACTTTGATTTGATTGATTGATTGATTGAACTCTCTGGGATTTTCAGAGTAATACACCAGTAAAGGCTTCACTTTGAAATCCCCACTAGCATTACTACAAAACACGAGAGTTAGCCTGTCTTTCATAGGCTTGTGTCTTGGGAGTGCCTTTTCTTCCTGAGTACTGTAGGTCATCTATGGCATTTTCTTCCAAAACAGGCCTGTTTCGTCACAATTGAACACTTGTTGAGGTTTGAGTTTTTCAGCGTCTATGTACCCCTTGAAGTCCTGAACATATTTTTCAACCAGTTTTTTGTCAGAACTGGCAACCTTGCCATGCCTTATTACACTGTGTATGCCACTGTGATTCTTGAAAGGTCTCAAACCAGCCTTTGCTGGCCTTAAATTCACCAATATCAGCACTAGTTCCAGCCATTTTCTTTACGAGATCATCATGTAGCTGCCTTGCCTTTTCACATATAATTGACTGCATAACACTGTCTCCTGATAATTGTTTTTCATTGATCCACACCAACAACAGTCTCTCCACATCTTCGATTATTTGCAGTCTCTGTTTTGTAAGTATATTTGCACCTTTTGCAATAGCTTCCTTGATCGACTTTTTCATGGCCAAGATAGTAACAATGGTTGTATGGGGTTTGTTATACAACCTGGCCAGCTCAGAGACATGCACTCCACTTTTGTATTTTGTGATGATCTCTTTCTTGAATTCTGTAGTGTTTCTCACCCTCTTTACCAAAGGGCTGGCACTAGAAGCTTTCTTTGGGCCCATGGTGACCCAAAGAAAAGAATGGAATAATAGAAAATGTATTGCATGAACACGTGGGATCGTCCTCACTAGCTGGTAAACAATGGCACTGTGGCTGTACTATGGAGTGTCGGGATTGCTCAGGCTGCGTGGATACGCTCAGGATGAATGACTTATACTGAGTTCAGTGTCGTTCACCAAGCCAATATTTTGACGTAAAAACGTTACTTACTCCGAATATTACTTATTCCGATGACGTCTTAATCCGGGGGTCCACTGTATGTTTAATAATAATTACTCTTGGGCTATCGAGTGGAGAGTCGTGTGGAGAGTAAACATTACATTTTATCTGATTCAACATTTGAGAAAACTGTGAATTTGGCGTCTTGCCCAGTAACCGCCCTTCATATGCATTTGTTTACAATTCTTGGCATGAATTATTCATTACTTCTCCCTTTGTTTATGATAGCATCTAAAGGTAGTTGTTAGAAATGATTAAATTCAGTGAACATGGTAATAATATGGCTGTGTAGTGTAGCCCATGGGGGCTGCACTACACAGAGGGGGGGGGATGGAGTTGAGGATTCCCAACTCCCTCTCCCCTCCTGCCTTCAATACGCCAACAAGAGTCTTCAATAAAGATATGTAATGTTCATTTATCATTAAAATTTGTGCCTTACATTTATTTCTCATTGCTTTCTGTATGTAAAACTATAGTTAATCTTTAGAAAACATATTTTTTGTTAATATTTTTGGGTCTGAAATGGATTAATTGGATTTACATTAATTCTTAGGGGAAATATTATTTCAGTTTTTGACATTTTCGGATTTAGACCGACCTGCTGGGATGGATTATGGCCGATAACTGAGGGTCCACTATACCATTGTAGCAGGATGAGGGGCCAGCTGTACATTGGAACCCCCAAATTTCTTGCTTTCCAAATTTGTGCTGCTGCATTATCTAGTGTTTTTTACTGAAGGGTCTCAGAGCTTTGAATATTTACAGTGCCAATTTTGTTTTGGGTTGGTGCAAAAATTAAAAAAAGGATAAAATTTTGTTCTACTGTACTTGTTGAGTTTCCTGTGCCCAAGTCTCATTTTTTCTTATATCAGTATTAACCCTTTCATTGTTTCCCATGTAGCATTGCATTATTGATGCTAGTGTCACTTATGTAGATCTACATCTTAGCACAGAGTCCTCAAATATGCTGTGAGCAGTAAGTTTTGGCCTAGACAAGAGGGAACAGGTCTGTGCAGTAGGTATGCACAGTACAGTCTCTTCTCACTTAACAACGGAGTTACATTCCTAGGACAACATCAGTAAATGAATTTGTCGCTAAGCAAGGAGCATACTAGAATGGTAGTAGGTTTGCGTCAACCATCTTTGATATTGTTTTATTGTCACATTTGCACCATTTACAACCTTTTTATTATATTTTTAAATGTTTATACAGTAGTGCATTGTATATAGCAATAAACAGAATAGAGGAAATAGCTCTAGTTTACGTTATTTAGGTATGCAGGCTGGTCAGAGAGCCTGTTGCAAGTCCGAGTCGTCTGTGAACGAGTACGTCGCTAAGTGAGGAGAGGCTGTATAAAGAAAAAGCATGCCCGTCATGAAGTGTCTATAGGAAAAAAAAAGGCAAACCAATGTTTGTCTTTGGTTTGAAGTAACAACTCTGAGGTACTTTTTAGGGTTTTACGGGCTGATTTTTAGTATCGAGTGAATGGTCAGTTTCAGATCCAAAGTAGCTCTCCTCAAAGTGGAGGAAAAATTTCATTTTGGGCAATTTTCTTAATGAAGGTTAGGCCTCCCAGTTTCCTTTATGGGTTTTTACTAGGTTTACTTAAATTATTGGGATGGCCTAAACCATGACTGACCAGTCGTACTTGGTTACATATTATTTATCTGAGAAATAGGGTAAAACTTTGTTTGTGTGAAGGCTTCAAAATGGAGGGCAAATATTATACAAGAGAGAAAAAACTGAGACCGTAATTTTCGATTAAAACAGCGACTTTGCAGTGTTTTTCGTATGTTTTTTATAGTTGTATTTGTGATTTCTTGGTCTCATTTGATAGAATGGAAGATACATTACAGAAATAGAGATGATTTTGATTGGTTTTAGTACTAGAAATGGCTTGAAACTGAGCTCAAAGTAGCGGAAATGTTAAAATTTTTGCTGATGTTCAAGAGTAAACAAATGACCTCACACGTCTAATACACACCTGCTGGTGTGTCTAATATACGTTCACAAATGTGGTGATATTATTTATACAATTATTACAGTATTGCATAACAGTAAATCTTCTACTTTTTGGTTTGAAAAAAATTCATTATGTGACTATAAAATCAAAATGGAATTCATTAGTAAAGCCGGAAAACGTAACCAATGAACAGAGGAAATGTTAGTTTAGTTCCAGGAATGCCTGCATTGTTTTTTTTTTTTTATTGTTATTAACACACTGGCCGATTCCTACCAAGGCAGGGTGGCCCAAAAAAGAAAAACTTTCACCATCATTCACTCCATCACTGTCTTGCCAGAAGGGTGCTTTGCACTACAGTTTTTAAACTGCAACATTAACACCCCTCCTTCATAGTGCAGGCACTGTACTTCCCATCTCCAGGACTCAAGTCCGGCCTGCCGGTTTCCCTGAATCCCTTCATAAATGTTACTTTGCTCACACTCCAACAGCATGTCAAGTATTAAAAACCATTTGTCTCCATTCACTCCTATCAAACATGCTCATGCATGCCCACTGGAAGTCCAAACCCCTCGCACACAAAACCTCCTTTACCCCCTCCTTCCAACCTTTCCTAGGCCGACCCCTACCCTGCCTTCCTTCCACTACAGACTGATACACTCTTGAAGTCATTCTGATTCGCTCCATTCTCTACATGTCCGAACCACCTCAACAACCGTTCCTCAGCCCTCTGGACAACAGTTTTGGCAATCCCACACCTCCTCCTAACTTCCAAACTACGAATTCTCTGCATTATATTCACACCACACATTGCCCTTAGACATATCTCCACTGCCTCCAGCCTTCTCCTCGCTGCAACATTCATCACCCATGCTTCACACCCATACAGGAGTGTTGGTAAAACTATACTCTCATACATTCCCCTCTTTGCTTCCAAGGACAAAGTTCTTTGTCTCCACAGACTCCTAAGTGCATCGCTCACCCTTTTCCCCTCATCAATTCTATGATTCACCTTATCTTTCATAGACCCATCCGCTGACACGTCCACTCCCAAATATCTGAATACATTCACCTCCTCCATACTCTCTCCCTCCAGTCTGATATCCAGTCTTTCATCAACTAATCTTTTTGTTATCCTCATAGCCTTACTTTTTCCTGTATTCACTTTCAATTTTCTTCTTTTACACACCCTACCAAATTCATCCACCAACCTCTGCAACTTCTCTTCAGAATCACCCAAGAGCACAGTATCATCAGCAAAGAGCAACTGTGACAACTCCCACTTTGTGTGATTCTTTATCTTATAACTCCACACCTCTTGCCAAGACCCTCGCATTTACTTCTCTTACAACCCCATCTATAAATATATTGAACAACCATGGTGACATCACACATCCTTGCCTAAGGCCTACCTTTACTGGGAAATAATCTCCCTCTTTCCTACACACACTAACTTGAGCCTCACTATCCTCGTAAAAACTCTTCACTGCTTTCAATAACCTACCTCCTATACCATACATCTGCCACAATGCCCCCCTATCCACCCTGTCATACGCCTTTTCCAAATCCATAAATGCCACAAAAACCTCTTTAGCCTTATCTAAATACTGTTCACTTACGTGTTTCACTGTAAACGCCTGGTCCACACACCCCCTACCTTTCCTAAAGCCTCCTTGTTCATCTGTTATCCTATTCTCTGTCTTACTCTTAATTCTTTCAATAACAACTCTACCATACACTTTACCAGGTATACTCAACAGACTTATCCCCCTATAATTTTTGCACTCTTTTGTCCCCTTTGCCTTTATACAAAGGAACTATGCATGCTCTCTACCAATCCCTAGGTACCTTACCTTCTTCCATACATTTATTAAATAATAGCACCAACCACTCCAAAACTATATCCCCACCTGCTTTTAACATTTCTATCTTTATCCCATCAATCCTAGCTGCCTTACCCCCTTTCATTCTACCTACTGCCTCACGAACTTCCCCCACACTCACAACTGGCTCTTCCTCACTCCTACAAGATGTTATTCTTCCTTGCCCTATACACGAAATCACAGCTTCCCTATCTTCATCAACATTCAACAATTCCTCAAAATATTCCCTCCATCTTTCCAATACCTCTAACTCTCCATTTAATAACTCTCCTCTCCTATTTTTAACTGACAAATCCATTTGTTCTCTAGGCTTCCTTGTTAATCTCACTCCAAAACTTTGTTGAAAATAAGAAAAAATTTGTTGATAACATCTCACCTACTCTCTCATTTGCTCTCTTTTTACATTGCTTCACCACTCTCATAACCTCTCTTTTTCTCCATATACTCTTCCCTCCTTGCATCACTTCTACTTTGTAAAAACTTCTCATATGCTAACTTTTTCTCCCTTACTACTCTCTTTACATCATCATTCCACCAATCTCTCCTCTTCCCTCTCGCACCCACCTTCCTGTAACCACAAACTTCTGCTGAACACTCTAACACTACATTTTTAAACCTACCCCATTCCTCTTCGACCCCATTGCCTATGCTCTCATTAGCCCATCTATCCTCCAATAATTGTTTATATCTTACCCTAACTTCCTCCTCTTTTAGTTTATAAACCTTCACCTCTCTCTTACCTGATGCTTCTATTCTCCTTGTATCCTATCTACCATTTACTCTCAGTGTAGCTACAACTAAAAAGTGATCTGGTGTATCCGTGGCCCCTCTATAAACATGTACATCCTGAAGTCTACTCAACAGTCTTTTATCCACCAATACATAATCCAACAAACTACTGTCATTTCATCCTACATCATATCTTGTATACTTATTTATCCTCTTTTTCTTAAAATATGTATTACCTATAACTAAACCCTTTCTATACAAAGTTCAATCAAAGGGCTCCCATTGTTATTCTGGACCCTATTTTGAAACTGGAATATTTTGAACTTTGCATTAAATTGGCCAAATTACCAATTTCCGATCAGTTTTTGTATTTGAAACAGTTGACTTGGTGAATTCTTGTGCTCAGTCAATAGAATAGAAGTAATACTAGTGAAATAGCTAAGAATTTGGTTGACTGGAATAATGTAATTGGCCTAAAATGGGAGTCAAATTAGGCAAAATCGCCAATGCGTAAATATCGCTGACAAATCAAAATTCACGAAGCATAATTTCATCAATTTTCTGTCATATTTCGTACAGAAAAAGATTCTCTACCATTTCATAAGAAAAAATAAAATTATTTTTTGAAAATTCTTGGACATAGGTGCACACTTTGAAATTTGGCCTCTGGACTCTGAAAAGGTTAATGAACAGAGGAGAGGTTGCTTTAGTGTCTGGAATACCTACAGTGTTTATTTTGGAATCTTTTTTAAATTGGAATTTGTTGAATTTTGTGCACTTTATAGGGTAGTTCTGATAGTTGAATAGGCAGTTTCTTGCATTTCAGTAGAATGGAAGGGATAGTAGCAAAATAGCTGTGTTGAGTTGAAATGAGCAATGAAATTGGCTTAAAATAGGATTCAGCAGGAGAATTCACAAATTTAAAAAATATTGTTCCCAGAATACCAACTCTGCAAATGCATAACTCCGTATGTTTACCATCAGTTTTGCATTTTTGGTGTCATTGTCTTCAGAAAAGATTCTCTATCATTTCAGAAAATATATATACTATATACGTATTTTTTTTTTTTTCAAATTCTGACAGTCAGCATTTTTAACTTGGGGAATTACACCAGTGAAAGGGTTAATGTGGTTAAAACAAGATGTAGAGAGATATGGCCTTTGAAATTGGTCATGATCAAAAAGGAGATGGAAATATCCCCCCAAAAAATTCCTTATCTTTAATAATAGATTTTTTTGCTTAGGAGAAAATGATGCTTGTGCTGAACACCGGTGTGAAAATGGTCAGTGCCGTGCCCGTCAGCATAATGGTGGTTATCGATGTAGGTGCAAGAAAGGATGGAGTGGCAAGTTCTGTAATAAAGGTAACACAACTGCATCATATCTGTAGTCGCAAAATGCGAAAGTTAATATAAATAATAAATTATGTCAGTATTATACCCAAGACAAGATAATCACAAAAACAATATCAAATACGCAAGATAGCAATAGTGAAAAACATACTGTACTTGAAAGGTCCAATATTTTCGGAGATCTCCCTGCAGACAAAAGTGTCTAGAGAACCTTTTGACTTTTCACAGTGTATACAATATGTGTCAAGCTCCTTCAAACCAAACTAATTCTTCACATTGTGTTACTATATGCATGGATGAATGGCCTTACTCAGAGAAGTAAATGGCCTTTGTCCTTAAACATAACTTTACTTTATAACTTTTATTGTATCCTTCTATGCAATGTAATGGTTTTATTAACCATTATGTATGTACAGTAGGGCCCCACTTATATGGCAGGTTAGGTTCCAGGCTACCACTGTAAAGTGGAACACCCTTTTTTTCTCCTTATAAATGCATACAAATACAGTGGACCCCCGGTTAACGATATTTTTTCACTCCAGAAGTATGTTCAGGTGCCAGTACTGACCGAATTTGTTCCCATAAGGAATATTGTGAAGTAGATTAGTCCATTTCACACCCCCAAACATACACATACAAACGCACTTAAATAAATAAACTTACATAATTGGTCGCATTCGGAGGTGATCGTTATGCGGGGGTCCACTGTACTAGATAACAAGTTTACACTAACATACAGTGGTCCCTCGTTTATTGTCATTAATCCGTTCCTGGAAGTGCGACGATTGTCGAAATAGACGATTTTCGAATAAATTTTCCCCATAAAAAATAATGTAAATACAATTAATCCATTCCTGACATCCAGAAGTATTAAAACAAAAATTTTTTTTACATGAAGTAAAACAATACAATGGGACATGATGAATGAAACATTAACAGCATAACACTTGCCTTTATTAGCGATTCTTCTTAGTGTATGGAAGACTGGAGGAGGAGAGAGATTGGATTAGTTACTGTTTGGAAGGGGAATCCCCTTCCATCAACACCTCAGGTACCAAGTCCTTTTCTGGGGTTACTTCTCTTCTCTGTTTCTTAATGCTACTAGGACCAGCTTGAGAGTCACTGGAGTCTTGTCTCACAAAAAAAGTGTCCAGAGAGCTCTGTTTCTGGCATCTCTTAAAAACTTCCCTTAAATGTACCAAGACTGTCACTGTACAAGTTGCAGATATGGCTTGCAATATCCTTCTCAGGGTGATGTTTCTCCATAAATCTTTCCATCCTACCCCACATTTCAAAAATCTCCTTAATTTCTGAAGAAGGCACCTTCTTCCATCTCTCTTCCTCCTCCTCTGCAGCAAGATTCTGAGCTGCGATCTGTTGCTGTTCCTGCTGAAGCTCTTGCAGCTCCTCAGTAGTTAGCTCTTCATTGTGGTCCTCCACCAACTCTTCCACATCTTCCAAACTCACATCCAACCCCATGGAACTCCCTAATGCCACAATAGAGTTCACAACTGACATAGGCTCATCAGGGTCAGCCACAAACCCTTCAAAATCCCTCTTGTGGACATAATCTGGCCACAATTTTCTCCAAGCAGAGTTCAAAGTCCTGGTAGTCACTCTCTCCCAAGCCTTACCTATAAGGCTTATGCAATGGAGGATACTGAAGTGTTCTTTCCAAAACTCTCTTAGGGTCAAGTGAGTGTCTGAGGTCACATCAAAGCACCTTTGAAACATTGCTTTCGTGTAGAGTTTTTTAAAGTTTGAAATGACCTGCTGGTCCATGGGCTGGGTCATCCAAGTTTGGAGGATGAGCAGGTGCATTGTCCATTACTAGGAGGCACTTGAGATCCAATTCTTTTCCAGGAGGCAATTCTTCACATTAGGGCCAAACACTTCATTGAACCACTGGACGAAAATGTCCCTCGTGACCCATGCATTATTATTAGATCTCCAAAACACACACAATTTACTCTTCATAACATTGTTTTTCTTGAACACACTGGGATTTTCAGAATGGTACACTAGTAACAGCTTCACTTCGAAATCCCCACTAGCATTAGCACATAACAAGAGCGTTAGCCTGTCTTTCATAGGCTTGTGTCCTGGCAGTCCTTTTTCCTCCTGAGTAATGTGGGTCCTCTTTGGCATTTTCTTCCAAAAGAGGCCTGTTTCGTCACAATTGAACACTTGTTCAGGTTTCAGTCCTTCAGCCTCTTTGTACTCCTTGAATTCACTTGTGAATTTTGTAGCTGCAATTTTGTCCGAACTGGCAGCCTCACCATGCCTTATCACACTGTGTATGCCACTACGGTCCTTAAATCTCTCAAACCAACCTTTGCTGGTCTTAAATTCACAAATATCAGTACTTGTTGCATGCGATTTCTTTACCAGATTGTCATGCAACTGCCTAGCCTTTTCACAAATAATCGACGTCATAAGACTATCTCCTGCTAATTGTTTCTCGTTTATCCACACCAATAATAACTTCTCAACCTCTTCGAGTACTGGTGATCTCATTTTTGTCAGCATATTTACCCCCTTTGCAACAAGAGCTTCCTTGATTTCCTTTTTCTTGGCCACGATGGAAGATATGATTGTACGGGATTTGTTATACATCCTGGCCAGTTCAACCACACGTACGCCACTTTCATATTGTTCAATGATGTTTTTCTTAAATTCAGTCATATTTCTCATGTTCTTTACCAAAGGCTTGGCACTAGGAGCTTTCTTTGGAGCCATGATAGCTTATTTAGCACTTGCAAGCACTAAAATGAATGGAATATTATGGAATATTTCGTATAAACAAGCGAGGGGACCGTTGCTCACTGGTAAACAATGGCACACTGGCTGGGAAGGGAGGCCGAGGCGGCTTAGAGCCGTGAGTACACGTCCAGGACGAATGACGATTAGCGAGTCAACTGACCATTTGCGAGCCAATGTTTGGACTAAAATAACGTGACGATTTCCGAAAAGGACAACTATCGAGCCAGATGATTATCGAGGGACCACTGTATATTAAGTTAGCAATTGAACTAGGCATAAAAAAAAACAATAAAAAAGTACAGTACACACATAGTGCACTCATTACTTACCTTAAAATAGGGTGAGACAAGTAGTATTTATTGTAAGAAATCAAGTGTGATATGTATGGTAGTCAGCTGGGCTACCATACCAGACCACCCCACCTATACATAACATTCTATTACATTTAACCCTTTCAGGGTTTCGGCCGTACTAGTACGGCTTATGCCCCAGGGTTTTTGACGTACTAGTACGCCTAAATTCTAGCGCCCTCAAATCTAGTGAGAGAAAGCTGGTAGGCCTACATATGAAAGAGTGGGTCTGTGGTCAGTGTGCGCAGTATAAAAAAAATCCTGCAGCACACAGTGCGTAATGAGAAAAAAAACTTTGACCGTGTTTTTGGATTAAAACAGCAGCTTTGCACTGTATTTTCATATGGTATTTATTATTGTATTCTAGTTTTCCTGGTCTCATTTTATAGAATGGTAGACATATTACAGAAATTGAGATGATTTTGACTGGTTTTACAATGAAAAGTACCTTGAAATTGAGCTCAAAGTAGCAGAAATGTTCAATTTTTACTAAAGTTCAAAAGTAAACAAATCATGCCAAGCATCCAATACACGTCAACTGGTGAGTCTGATATTCTTTCACAAGTGCACTGATATTATTTATACCATTTCTACACTAATGCAGCAGTCTGCATAACAGTAAATATTCTATTTATTATAAGAATAAAAATTGAAAGTGGAAAGCCAAAGAAATATAAGAGGGGCCTGGGGATGTGACTAATGAACAGAGAACTTGTTATTTTAGTGCCAGGAATGTCTTTCTTGTTTATTCTGGACCCTGTTCGGAAATTGGCATCTTTTGAAATTTGTGTGAAATTGGCAAAATTGCTAAATTCTGACCACTGTATTGGATAGTTGAAATCGGTAAATGGGTGGTTTCTTGTACTCATTCGATAGAAAAAATGGAGTTCTAGCGAAATAGTTATAATTTTTGTCGACTAGTACACTGGAATTGGCCGAAAATAGGGCTCAAAGTGGGCAAAATCGCCGATGCATGAACATCGTTGAGACTGCTAACTTCGCGAGAGCATAATTCCGTAAGTTTTCCATCAAATTTCATACTTTTGGTGTCATTATGATCGGGAAAAGATTCTCTATCTTTTCATAAGATTTTTTTTTTTTTTTTTTTAAATTTGGGGACCCTGAGAACACGTCTCGGAGAGGGCTTGGGGACCCTGAAAGGGTTAAATATCACAGAATAGTATGTGTGGGTAGAATGGCCTGATATACTAGCCTGGCTGACTACCATACATACCACACTTGATTTCTTACAATAAATACTACTCATCTCACCCTAGATTAAGACTACAAATATTATAAGGCAAGTAATAAGTAAACTGTATATGCATTTTATCGCTCTGGGATGCTTAAGTTAACCCTTTCAGGGTCCCCGGGCCCTCTGATACTTGTTCTCAGGGTCCCCCAAATTTAAAAAAAAAAAAGAAATATTTTTTCTTATGAAAAGATAGTTTTTTTTTCTAAACATTATAGGCTAAACAAAAATTTTTTACCATCAATACTTACCGAGATATGGAGGTGTGAAGTTGACATAAAATGCCCCATATATGGTAACATCGCCAACTGCCATCACTCTGTATTTTTTTTGTTTGTTTTTTTAGGTACTATTTTCTATTTATTTTTTTTTTCCAAGTAACTTTTATGGCCTGTGAGACCAATATTAGCACTATTTTATAATTTTTTTTCCCTTTATTTACTACACAATAACTCCACAAACACTGTTGTCCTTATATTGTTTATAATTGTTGTTGTCACACACAAAAGATATAAAATGTTGTTTATTACTATTTTTCTATATTTTATATACACATATACAGTCACAGGGAATGTTTCTAGAAGTTCTGCAGCCTGTGGAAGTCTTTGAAACATGGTGTCATGCACAGTGGTGTTTTACACTCCTCACACATAAAACGAGTGTCTGAGTTGTTGTGGGCGTTTTTTTGTATGTGCACAGACGTAACACCTCTTCTGAGCCTTTTTCTTGAAAGCAGTAGCAGGCAGTTTTATTACGAAGTGATCACCATGCTTCAGACGAGAAGGTAGTTGTTGATAATTTAGTGGGCGGTCTATTGCAGGTGTAGTTCCTTGGTACTTGAATACTATTTGTCTGATGACAGACAAACAGAATTTGCCATATGATGGTTTATTTCTGGTCCTCATCTTATACATATTATAAGCATTGAGCATGGAAATGTCCAGAAGATGGAAAGAGAGTTTTATGTACCACTTATAACTCGTGCGAACACAATCAGCAAACCCAATCTGCATGTCACATTTGTCCACTGAACGCATATTGAGGGTGCAATCAATCATAGCTGCAGGTTTTAGAATGGGTTCATTGCTCTATGCTGCCTGCCAGTGTTTGTCATTTCGTTAGGGTGAACTGATGACAACAGTGTGACATCTCGTTTGTCATGCCACCGAAATACCATGATGTCATTGGCAGCAAACGCTTGCACCTCACCTCTACAAGTGCCAGCGTCAAACCTGGGCATATGTTTACGATTTGCATGCACTGTGCCACACACATCTGTCATGTTCACTTGCAAAAAATCACTGAGTGAGGGGCTTGTGTACCAGTTATCAGTATATAATATATGCCCCTTACCAAGGTATGGTTCTATCATTGTTCTAACCACATCACCAGAGATGCCCAATAACTTCCTGGTATTTTGCAATGTATAACTTCCAGCGTACACAATAATATCCAATACCAGACCACTGTAACAATCACAAAGCACAAACAACTTTATACCAAAGTGTTTCCTCTTGCTTGGTGTGTACTACTTGAAAGAGAATCTTCCTTTGAACAGAATCAAAGACTCGTCAATTACAAGCTTCCTGAAGGGATAAAAATACATATTGAATTTCTCTTTCAGATACACAAACATTCCTAATCTTATATAACCTGTCGTTTCTGTCAGGCCTGGTTTTGTCTGAGAAGTGAAGTATACGTAATAGTAGCACAAATTGATTCACTGGCATTATATCACTGAAACCTGGGGTTGCAATCAGGTGGTCTGTTGACCAGTATGATTTCACACTGTGCTTATACACATGTGGCATAAGCATTATTGTGGCAAAGAAAACATACATCTCAGTCACAGTTGTCTCCTTCCACCTGTGTAGCCGTAAGCTTGGTGAAAGTTTTGTTTGCCATGGTGTACTCGTAGTACAGTGGAACCTCAAAAATCGAACTGCTCCCAACACAACCAATTATGTAAGTGTATTTTTGTAAGTGCTTTTATAAGCGTATTTTTGAGGATCTGAAATGGACTAACCTAATTTACATTATTCCTCATGGGAATAAATTCATTCAGTAAAGGCACTCGAACAGCCTTCTGGACCAAAGAAAGTTCGATATTTGAGGTTCCACTGTATCTGTTGATATCCCTGACAATAATTTCCATCAGGGGTTCATCAAAGAATAACTCGAAACATTCCAGTTCAGTGGCATTGTTCCCCAGTGTACAACATGGCTGTATTCCACTTTGGATTTCATCAAACTGGTGGGGATTTAGAACAAAATTGACAGCTTTCTGCCAATCCCAGGTGCGGTCTGCTGGTGGGTACTGGACAGTGACAGGTGGTTGTGGTTGTGGTTGTGGAGGTTGTGGTTGTGGAGGCTGGTGTGTTGGGTGGGTGGGGGATGGTGGCCTTTGTTGTAGATCAGCTGAGGCAGCGGCATGGGTGGCAGTGTGGCTGGCAGCATGGCCCACTGCTGGTGCCTCACCGCCGGCACCACCACTACCACCACCACCATGCACATTTTCCATCCCAATTGCAACACTATCATCATCATTTTCACTGTCTGTTCCTGTTGTACAGCCACAGGATGTACTCAGAAATGTACTCCTTCCCCTGAAATAGCACATGACACACTACCAGAGCGCATATATCGTTGTATATACTGACACTTCACTGGAGAATATTGCACTTCACTATCACTACTGGAACTGGTTTCAAGAGCTTGTAGTTCATATTCACTATCACTATCATCTCCAATGCTCACATCTGAGTCCGGGATTTGGGAAAATAGGAGTTTCCTCTTTGATTCTGGTACAACTGAACGTGAACAAGACAGCCCAGCAGCAGAGGTGGAAGGCTGAGGGTCGTCTGGGTTTTCCTCACTATTACCGATATTATGGTCATTAGTTTCAGTCAAAACCTCACCAAAACCTTGAAACTCATCTTCACTCGCACTTCCATTTGTATTAGAACTGTCACTGGGGAACAAAAGTGTCCCAATTTGCCGAGGAGTGAGGAGCTTCTTACCTCAAGGCATGGTGAACAAGGTCTACTAAAATGGCGTTCCCACAATGCGCCACTGGGTCCCAGATTTTTTTTCTACTGCACACACCGACCACACACACACACACCCATTCTCTCACATCTAGGCCTACCAGCCTTTTCCCGCGAGATTTGAAGGCGCTAGAATTTGAGTACTAGTACGTCAAGGACCCTGGCACATAAGCCGTACTAGTAAGGCCGAAACCCTGAAAGGGTTAATGCTGCCCAGAGCCATGTTATTACCATCGACATACCTTGTTCACTGAGTTTATTTCTAACAACTACCTTTAGATGCCATCATAAAGGGAGAAGTAGTAATAATTCATTCTGAGAATTGTAAACAGAAGCAGTGTGTGTTAAGGGGAGTGACAGGGCCAAATGCAGATTCATTCATGTTTTCTCTGGTGCTGGACCAGAGAAAATGGAATGTTTCCCCCCCCCAGCTACAACACCTTCATAACATATAAACATAGCATGTTTATATGCTATGTAATTTATTTATTTATTATTAATTTGGACATGATACATAATGTACAAAGAAATACAGTGGTTAAGTGTAACATGCCAAAAGCCCCTTGTATGCAGAGCATTATGGGCAGGCTTAACCCCTTCAGGGTCCAAGGCCAAAATCTGAAGTGGTGCTCCAGTGTCCAAGAAATTTTGAAAAAAAAAAAAATATTTTTTCTTACAGAATTAGAGTATATTTTTGTGAAGGTAATAAGAGAAAAATATTTTTTTTCTGATCAGTACTTACCGAGATACAGCGGCAGGAAGTTGACCCAAAATGACCGGGTGGCGGCAACATCAGTGACTTCCGCAAAATCCCATTTTTTTATTTTATGTTTTTTATACTTTTTTCTTTTCTTTTCTAATTTTTTTCTTTTTCTAATAACATTTGTGGCCTGTGAGACCAGTATAATGTATATTGTATAAGTGTACACTCATTGTATTCAACACAATAACTGCACTAATTTGTTTATCATTATATTGCTTACAAAACTTGTTTAAAAGTTTATTGTAGACAAAATGATGAAAATATTAGTGCGGTTATTGTGTTGAATACAACGGTACCATATGGTACAATGGTGCCATAGGGTGCAATGGTACCATATGGTACAATGGCACCATATGATACAATGGTACCATATGGTACAATGGCACATGATACAATGATACCATATGATAGTGGTACCATATGGTACAATGGCACCATTTGGTACAATGGTACCATATGATACAATGGTACCATATGGTGCAATGGTACCTTATGGTACCATATGGTGTAATGGTACCATATGGTACTATATGATGCAATGGTACCATATGGTACTATATGATGCAATGGTACCATATGGTACATTGTACCTTACAGTACAATGATACCATATGGTACTGTTGTATTCAACACAATGAAGACACTAATATTTTCATTATTATTTTGTTTACAATAGTTGTTTACAACAAAAATATGCAAAAATGTTGTATATTAGTAATGTTCTATTTTATATTTACAAGTGTACAGGAACTTGACGCGTTCCTTGAGGTGGATGACAAAGCACTTTGTCTCAGAAACTGCCGAGTCAGTAGCTAGCTTGCGTCTCATGCCACCAACACCTATTGACCATATGGTACAGGGTATCATGTTACAGGGTACTATATGGTACATTGTACTATATAGTATAGGGTACCATGCAGTAGAGGATAACATATGGTACAGGGTACCATATGGCACAGGGTACCATATGGCACAGGGTACCATACAGTACAGGACACCATATGGTACATATACAGGGATAACTATGGAAATAAGTCACCCTGACTTTTTTGGGTTATCCTAGGATTTTATACATATGCTGCTATGTATGATAATCTATGTAATTGTATTTCTGTACACCTGAATAAACTTACTCAAGTGCATGTGGCATCATAAGTAAGTTTATTTAGTTATACACAAATAAAGTTACATAGAATATCATACTTAGCAGCATATGTTTGGAGAACCTAGGATAACCCAAAAAAGTCAGACAGACTTGTTTCCATTAGGGTCCCTGTACCCTGTACCATATGGTATAATGTACCATATGGTACAATGTACTATATGATACATTGTACCATATGGTACCACTCTACCATATGATGCCATTGTACCATATACCATTGTATGACATGGTACCATTGTTCCATATGGTACCATTGTACCATATGGCACAATGGTACCATATGGTTCAAAACCATTGAATTCGTCTTCAGCTCCACTTCCATCAGTCTTAGAACTGTAAGTTGTGAAGAGGAGAGTCGGAATTTGCCTGGAGAGTGAGTGGGGAGTGAAAGCTTCCTTGCAGCCAGGAACAATGAACAAAGCTACTTTGCCGGTGTTCCCACAATGCCATGCGGGTGTCCAGATTTTTTCTATGGTGTGCACACTGACCACCCAGACCCATTCTCTCAGATGTAGGCCTACCAGCCTTCTCCCGCTAAATTTGATGCCGCTAGAATTTTGGTGTAGATCTACGGTTTGGACCCTGAACGTAAAGCCGTAGATCTACGGGACGGACCCTGAAAGGGTTAAAATTAACTAAGCAATGATATATTCAGTGGTAAAAATTATAGTAAACAAATAACAATTAAGCACAAATAAGTATTTCAAAGACAGGTCATATGGTCATTTACTGAGTTGCTGAGCATTCAGTAGAATGGAATATTCTGTTAGGTAATGTAATTAAAAAAAACAAAGTTTGATAGGATCACAGGTTAAACATTTATGAGATACAATTATTCAGCATTTATTTAGTTGTGGGTGAGTAAGTGATTTTTAAGAAGAGACTTGAATTTATAAACAGACAATGAATTCCAGATTTTTGGGCCTTTTATGTGCATTGAGTTTTGAGTTTTTGCATAGTGTGAGATGGACACGAGGAACATCAAAGAGTGATCTGTGCCTTGTGTTATGGTCATGTGTTCTGTTGAGGTTGGTAAGGAGACGTTTGAGGGGAGGGTTTATATCCGAGTTGAATATTCTATGTATGTAGTAGGTACAATAATAAGTATGGATGTTTTGTACGGTGAGTAGGTTTAGAGTTTTGAATATTGGTGGTGTGTGCTGCCTGTAGTGGGAATTTGTTATCATTCTGACTGCAGCCTTTTGTTTGGTAATTAATGGTCTGAGATGGTTTATTGTTGTTGAGCCCCATGCACAAATTCCATAGGTGAGATAGGGGTAAATAAGTGAGTGATATAGGGCCAGGAGGGCTGACTGTGGAACATAGTACCGTATCTTCGATAGTATACCTACGGTCTTGGAAATTTTCTTGGAAATTTGTTGTACATGTGTTTGAAATTTGAGTCTATTTTCAAGGTGGATTCCTAAGAATTTTCCCTCTGTGAGCTTTGTGATAGGTGATCCATTTATCATTATGTTAAGAGGGACATCTGTAGCTCTGTTTCCAAACTGAATGAAGTAGGTTTTGTCAATATTGAGACTAAGTTTGTTAGTCATCATCCAGGTAGATATTTTCTGTATTTCAGTATTCACAGTATTGGCTAGCATGTCATCTGCAAATAGTGTGTGTTTGAGTAGTTGCGATGCATTTGGTAGGTCATTTATGCAAACGAGAAAGAGAGAGGGCCAAGGACACTTCCCTGTGGGACACCAACTGTAATTGGCTGTGTGGAAGAGTTTGCTCCATTTGTGTACACATATTGGCTTCTGTTGCTGAGGTATGACTTGAGGTAGTTGAGGGAGTGCCCTCTTATACCATAGTGCGACAATTTTATGTGGAGCAAATCATGGTCAACTGTATCAAAAGCTTTACGTAAATCAATGAAGATCCCTAGTGGGACTTGTTTTTTCTATAGTGCAGTGTATATTTGTTCTAGCATGTGTATAATAGCATCATTCGTATTTTTATTAGGCCTGAACCCAAACTGACAGGGGTTGAGTATGATGTGGGAGATGAGGTAGGAATAGATTCGCTTATGAATTAATTTTTTGAAGATTTTAGAGAGAGGGTGTAAGTTGGATATTGGCCTATAGTTATTCAAGTCTGTCTGGTCTCCTCCTTTATGGATCGGGGTGGCCCTCGCTATTTTGAGAACTGTAGGGAAGGTAGAGGATTCAATGGATTTGTTGCAATGATTGGTGGCAGCACTTGCGACGCTTTCTTGTACATAAAGGGTGGTAAGGTATTTAAATCTCCTGTCTTGTTTTTTAGTGTGTTGATAATAAGGGAGACTTCTGTTGGGTTAGTCAGAGCTAGGAACAGTGCGTTTGAGTAGTTGCCAGTGAGGTAGTTATTGGGTGGGGTATTTGAGCTTGGGATTTTATTGGCAAGGTTTTTTTCCTATGGTGGAGAAGAAATCATTGAGTCCATTTGCTGTTTCAGTTGGTGGGAGCTGGAGTTCATCTGGTTTTGTTAGTTCAATTGCACTATTTCGTGATATCTTTTTTGTTCCTAGAATTTCTGATAGGGTTTTCCAGGTCTTTTTTATATCACCTTTTAAGTTGGATAATCTGTTCTCATAATACAATTTTTTAGCCCTTCTTATCAGGCTGGTTAGGACTGACGAGTAACGTTTTGTTTGGTCTCTGGTTATGTGACCCATTCTGTACTGTTTTTTGTAAAGGTGTTTTGTATTTATGGATTTGAGGATGCTGGGTGTTAGCCAGGGACTGTTCAGTCTCTTAGCTGTCATCTGTTTAGTTTTTTTAGGGCAGTGCTTGTTATAGAGTTATTGGGTCTTTTTTAGAAAATTATTAATACATTCATCAATATCTGTGTAGATTTCTAGCTCAGTGTGCTTCTTAAATAATTTTGAAGAAAATATCATAGGTAGATTAATGAAAATGTCTATATTAATGTAAAATAAGACATTTAATGTGCCCAAGAGTGATTATTATTACATGTACAGTGGACCCCCGGTTAACGATATTTTTTCACTCCGTAAGTATGTTCAGGTGCCAGTACTGACCGAATTTATTCCCATAAGGAATATTGTGAAGTAGATTAGTCCATTTCAGACCCCCAAACATACACGTACAAACGCACTTACATAAATACACTTACATAATTGGTCGCATTCGGAGGTAATCGTTATGCGGGGGTCCACTGTATTAGTATTATTACTATGGCGTTAAGACGAAAGGGACACTCTTAGTGATTTTAATGTGTACCTGCATGCCAGCACAGTGTGTAAGTATTTTCAGGTATAGGTGTACATAAGTAGAATTATCAGAGTGCATATAAAATGTGAAATAACTTTAAAACACTTGAAATTTTGGAAAGTTTCCAGACTTAATAGAGATGTGCTCAGGGAGAATGTAAACAAACCAGATGGGGCACACAATATTAAAAAGACGGGGAGCCGTATAGCGAGTTTTGGTCATAATTTGAAATTGCTGTATTAGCAGAATGCAGTAAAGCAGGGCCCTACTGTATATCATTTAAGGTATGTTGTAGTAATCAAGGAAGTCAAACTGAATTTCTATCTTGCAGACAGTAATGCATGTTCAGCCAATAAGTGTGAAAATGGCAGATGTCGACCACGCCGTCGTAGTGGTGGTTACCGATGCCGGTGCAAGAGGGGGTGGAGCGGCAAATACTGCAATGAGCGTAAGTGAAATTTTATCTACTCCATTTTATGGAGAAACTGTTCAGTAAGTACTAATTGGAATATCTTCATTGAATATACTCACTAGAATGTAAGTGCAATATACGTACAATGGAACCTAGGTTTTCATTTTTAATTCATTTCAGAGTGTCTGATGAAAACCAAATTCGACGAAAACCAAAGCAATATTTCCCATAAGAAATAATGTAAATCCAATTAACCCTTAAACTGTCCAAACATAATTCACGAAATCATAATGACATGATTGCAAACAAACCATACCACGAGTGGGATTTGAACCCGCAGTCAGTCTCTCAAAACTCCAGACCGTTGCGTTAGCCACTGGGCCAGCTAGCTTAACCCTTTCAGGGTCCACAGGCCCTCTCAGAGACTTGTTCTCAGGGTCCCCCAAATTTCAAAAAAAAAAAATTGTTTTTT
This sequence comes from Cherax quadricarinatus, assembly GCF_038502225.1. Taxonomy (NCBI): domain Eukaryota; kingdom Metazoa; phylum Arthropoda; class Malacostraca; order Decapoda; family Parastacidae; genus Cherax; species Cherax quadricarinatus. Next base: position 8,647,675 of record NC_091343.1, on the reverse strand, counting down.
CTTATGAAAAGATAGAGAATCATTTCCCGATCATAATGACACCAAAAGTATGAAATTTGATGGAAAACTTATGGAATTATGCTCTCACGAAGTTAGTAGTCTCGGCGATTTTGCCCACTTTGAGCCCTATTTTCGGCCAATTCCAGTGTACTTGTCGACAAAAATCATGACTATTTTGCTAGAACTCAGTTTTTGCTATCGATTGAGTACAAGAAACCACCCATTTACTGATTTCAACTATCTAATATAGTGGTCAGAATTTAGCAATTTTGCCAATTTCATACAAATTTCAAAAGATGTCAATTTCTAAATAGGGTGCAGAATAAACAAGAAAGACATTCCTGGCACTAAAATAACATTTCCTCTGTTCATTATTCACGTCCCCAAGCCTCTCTTCATTCTTTTGCTTTCCACTTTGAATTTTTATTCTCACAAAAAAATAAAAGATTTACTGTTATGCAGACTACTGCATTAGTGTAGAAATGGTATAAATAATATCAGAGCACTTGTGAAAGAATATTAGACTCGCCAGTTGATGTGTATTGGATGCTTAGCATGATTTGTTTACGTTTGAACTTTGGTAAAAATCGAACATTTCTGCTACTTTGAGCTGAATTTCAAGGCCCTTTTCATTGTAAAACCAGTCAAAATCATCTAAATTTCTGTAATATGTCTTTCATTCTATAAAATGAGACCAGGGAAAACTAGAATACAACAATAAATACCATAGGAAAATACAGTGCAAAGTCGCTGTTTTAATCCAAAAACACGGTCAGTTTTTTTTTCTCATTACGCACTGTGCTGCAGGATTTTTTTATACTGTGCACACTGACCACATAGACCCATTCTTTCATATGTAGGCCTACCAGCTTTCTCTCACTTGATTTGAGGGCGCAAGAATTTATGCGTACTAGTACGTCAAGGACCCTGGCGCGTAAGCCGTACTAGTACGGCCAAAACCCTGAAAGGGTTAAATAAGATTCGTCCAACTAGGTATATTTCTACACCATAGGAAGATTAGCATAGGCACCACTGTGTCCACAAATGCAAGTTTTTACAGACGAATCTCCCACTAGCATGGCCATGCTAGCAGGAGATTCGTCTGTAAAAACTTGCATTTGTGGATACAGTGGTGCCTATGCTAACCTTCCTATGGTGTAGAAATATACCTAGTTGAACAAATCTTATTGAAGCTAGCTGGCCCAGTGGATAACGTGGCGGTCTGGAGTTTTGAGACTCTCTGATCGCGGGTTCAAATCCCACCCATGGTATGGTTTGTCCAAACAGATCTACATTCACTCATGGCAATCCGAGTATTTTGAGAAATGATTTTTTTTTTAAATGAAGAGTACATTTTTCTACATGTAATGGGATTAAAAAAGTTTTTTAGGGTCAGTACTTACCAAGATATAAGACCATGAAGTTGGCTCTGGATGCTTACCTGACAGCAACATCGACTCCTGCCACTTGCAGAAGTGTTGCCGATATACCTTTTTTTCTTGTTTTAATTTTAATTTATATATTTTTAATGTTCTGGTAATTACATTTGATAATAGTTCTTGTGATTTCATAGCCAATCTTTGTTCTGACACTAATATTAGGTATTGAAATAGTACTCAAATAGTCACAATCACATTGACAGGTGAACATTTACACCTGCCTGGGTTATTTACTATTGTCTAGAAATATATACAAAGTATTTATAGGCCCCAGCAATGTTTTAGATACCCTGGAGTATACCTTGAAGCATGGTGTTATGAAAGGCATCCCTATACTGTTGATAGCCCAGTGACACTTGATAAATGCCCACATCTTCAGCTAACCCTCGCTGTATTTATCACTGTTACACACAAACATGTCTTGTCTATCTGTCTGTCTCTGCTTATGTCTTTCTGTCTGCCTGGAGTATACATATATGAAACTCCTTGAAGAATGGTGTTATGACAACTATTGACAGCCCAGTGACATTTGATAAATGGGCACTCGGGGAACCCTGGCTTTGTTTGTTTTCACTGATACACACAAACATGTTTGTCTATCTATCTGCCTGGAATTTTTGGGGTTATCCTAGGTAATTTACACTATGTATAATAACTGTACTTGTGTACATGTGAGACAGAGATATAGATACAGAGAGACAGCCAAAGCAAGCCACCCAGCCTGCCGAATACATAAGAACATGAGAAAGAAGGAACACTGCAGCAGGCCTACTGGCCCATGCAAGGCAGGTTCATGTCACCCTCCCCCCCTAGGCTTAGACCAATGACCTACCTAGTCAGGTCACATCCATTGAAGGAAGGGGCATGACATCAGACCTAGTAGCACAAGCTAGTCAGGTCCAACTCACACCCACCCACACTCACTCATGTATTTATCTAACCTATTTTTACTTTCCTCCTAAAATGGGAGTGTTAATGCGACATGGCATCAGTGAATCTCTGGTGTTTGCCATGCTGTTTGATCTAGCTAGTGCTCAATTGAACTTGTGCTCCCACAAGGTACTAAGTGCTCCCAGATTTTTTTAATACTGCGCACACTGAGTGCATAGATCCATTCTTTCATGTCTAGGCGACTCAAGCCTATTGTGCCAAATTTGAAGGAATGAAAAATAAAACGATATACATTTGGAGCACTACGCAAGCAAATGTGTATCTATGTTTGAACAGTTTAAGGGTTAATCTGTTCCAGACACCCAAAAACATTAACAAAAAATACATTTTATAGAGAATAACTATAGTTTTACATGCAGAAAACAATGAGAAATAAATATAAAGCTCTAATTTTAATGGATAAATGAACATTTAAATCAGTTTTACCTTTATTGAAGACTCTTGTTGGCATGTGGAAGACGGCGAGGAGGGGAGAGGGAGGAGAGTTTGTTTGGAAGGGGAATCCCCTTCCATAAGAACTTCAGGTATCAAGTCCCTACTTGGGGTTACTTCCCTTCTTTGTCTTTTACTGGCACTAGGACCAGCTTGAGAGTCACTGTACCCCTGTCGCACAAAAAAATCTGTCCAGAGAGGTCTGTTTCTGGCGTCACTTTAAGATTATCCTAAAGTGGGACATGGCATTGTCATTGAACATGTTGCAGACACGTCTTGCAACAGCTTTGTTAGGGTGATATTTCTCACAAAACTTTGCATCTCACTCCACTTTGCACAAACGTCCTTAATCACTGAAGAAGGCACATTCTTTACGAGATTCACATGCAACTGCCTTGCCTTTTCCCAAATTATCGCCTCCACAACACTGTCTCTGCTAACTGCTTTTCGTTGATCCACGCCAACAACTCCTCTCAACATCTTCGATTGTTTGCAATCTCTGTTTTGTTAGCACACTTACCCCTTTCGCAGAATCAGAGTCCTTGATTTCTTTTTTCTTGACCAGGATGGAACTAATTGTTGATGAGGACTTCCTGTACATCCTGGCGAGATCGATCACATGTATGCCACTTTCGTACTTTTCTACAATTACTTTTCTGAATTCTATTGTGTTTCTCACCTTCTTTATCAAAGGGCTGGCACCTGGACTTTCTTTGGCCCCATGGTGGCTTATTTAACAGTCGCACTCGATAAACAAGCACAAAAAACAATCGATTATTACGAAATGTTTTGTATGAATGCGCAGGGTAATGTTCACTCGACAAGAAACAAAGCCAGACTGACTCAGAATGTGTGCGTGGGATGCTTTGTGTGGGCGAGGGCGCGCAGACACGTTTGGTACGACAGACGAAAACCAAGGTGACGAACGAAAACTGGGACAATATTTTGACGAAAAAAGTCATCGAAAACCAGGGCAAACAAAAATCAAGGTTCCACTGTACTTTATTTGCCTAGTTTCTGACATAAAAAAATAACAATCTCTCACCTCAAAGAATTAGTTGTCTAAGGGTTAATTGAATGACTTCAGTGATGTGTAAAAATTATCTTCTGAGAGTTACTAACTTTAGGTATCTTCTTCCTTCTAGCTCCAACTTGCCGGAGGGATAGACAAAGAGCTTTTGTATTTGATTATGGCTGCCGTTCTCGATACCGCATCAAGCAGTTTACCTGTGATGGTAAATGTGGGAAAGACTGTTGTCAGCCTAAACGATACCACAAGAAAAGGGTAGCGATGATTTGCAATGATGGAACTAAATACACAAAGGATGTTGATATCATTCGCAAGTGTAGATGCTCACGAGATTGCGATGGCATGTAATATATAAAAAAAAAGAATTTTTGCAGACTTACAGCAATGTGCAGACTAACTAGTTTCAAGAAATCTTTTTTGTAAAGGTGTAAATCAGTACATACTACATAAATACACAAAACATAGTATATTCATGGTACTTACAGTGCGGGTAAATTATTAAATCATACAAGTTATTTGCTAGGTACAGATTGTGTGGAGGTAGAATGGAGTTACATGCTTATATTATAGCATTTATTATATACTCAACCTCAAGCTTTACGTGCAGTGAACATATTTGTGTACATAGTCATACTAACAATTAAATGTTCAGATTTCTCTGAATTATGATTAGCTTTATATATACAGTATATACTGTATAAACACACAGACACACAGACAGACACACACAGACAGACACACACAGACAGACACACACAGACAGACACACACAGACAGACACACACAGACAGACACACACACACACACACAGACAGACACACACACACACACACAGACAGACACACACACACACACACAGACAGACACACACACACAGACACACACACACACACAGACACAGACACACACACACACACAGACACACACACACACACACAGACACACAGACACACACACACACACAGACACACAGACACACACACACAGACACACACACACACAGACACACACACAGACAGACATACACACACACACACACACACAGACACACACACAGACACACACACAGACACACACACAGACACACACACAGACACACACACAGACACACACACACACACACACACACAGACACACACACACACACACACACACACACACACACACACACACACAGCAGTAAGACAAGAGAGAGAGGGGTGGGTGGATTGCATTTTCTTGGACTGCAAGAAGGCGTTTGACACAGTTCCACACAAGAGATTGGTGCAAAAACTGGAGGACCAAGCAGGGATAACAGGGAAGGCACTACAATGGATCAGGGAATACTTGTCAGGAAGACAGCAGCGAGTCATGGTACGTGGCGAGGTGTCAGAGTGGGGCACCTGTGACCAGCGGGGTCCCGCAGGGGTCAGTCCTAGGACCAGTGCTGTTTCTGGTATTTGTGAACGACATGACGGAAGGAATAGACTCTGAGGTGTCCCTGTTTGCAGATGACGTGAAGTTGATGAGAAGAATACACTCGATCGAAGACCAGGCAGAACTACAAAGGGATCTGGACAGGCTGCAGAACTGGTCCAGCAATTGGCTCCTGGAGTTCAATCCCACCAAGTGCAAAGTCATGAAGATTGGGGAAGGGCAAAGAAGGCCGCAGACGGAGTACAGTCTAGGGGGTCAGAGACTACAAACCTCACTCAAGGAAAAAGATCTTGGGGTGAGTATAACACCAGGCACATCTCCTGAAGCGCACATCAACCAAATAACTGCTGCAGCATATGGGCGCCTAGCAAACCTCAGAACAGCATTCCGACATCTTAATAAGGAATCGTTCAGGACCCTGTACACCGTATACGTTAGGCCCATATTGGAGTATGCGGCACCAGTTTGGAACCCACACCTAGCCAAGCACGTAAAGAAACTAGAGAAAGTGCAAAGGTTTGCAACAAGACTAGTCCCAGAGCTAAGAGGTATGTCCTACGAGGAGAGGTTAAGGGAAATCAACCTGACGACACTGGAGGACAGGAGAGATAGGGGGGACATGATAACGACATACAAAATACTGAGAGGAATTGACAAGGTGGACAAAAACAGGATGTTCCAGAGATTGGACACAGTAACAAGGGGACACAGTTGGAAGCTAAAGACACAGATGAATCACAGGGATGTTAGGAAGTATTTCTTCAGCCACAGAGTAGTCAGTAAGTGGAATAGTTTGGGAAGCGATGTAGTGGAGGCAGGATCCATACATAGCTTTAAGCAGAGGTACGATAAAGCTCACGGCTCAGGGAGAGTGACCTAGTAGCGATCAGTGAAGAGGCGGGGCCAGGAGCTCGGACTCGACCCCCGCAACCTCAACTAGGTGAGTACAACTAGGTGAGTACACACACACACACACACACACACAGACACACACACAGACACACACACAGAGACACACACAGACACACACACAGAGACACACACACACACATGTACACACATGCACACACACACGTGCACACACACATACACACACATGTACACACATGTGTGCACACACACACATCATTATTACTATTATTATTATAACAATAGATAATATTTTGACACTTCCTGGGTTTTGTAAGTTGAAAATGTTATAACTTCTTGAGATAGCATTATGGCAAAGTCTTCGAAGACAGAAATATTGTAGTGACAGAAATAATCTGTGAATATCATGATCACTTGTAGAAAGAATTCTCGATAAACCCAAAAGTGATTACCTTATTTAGCAGATGATGTGATGTTACTCCAAGATAATATTTTAGTGGAAATGGGCAGCATCTGCCGATTTTACTGAAATGCCCCAAGTGTGTGTGTGATGAAATAGTGTATTATTGTGGATGCTGAACATTGATGGTACCATGTGATCAAGTAATTAATCAGCATTGGTGACTAACATGATCTAAATACCTGGCAGATAAATAATTTTCAACAATGAAAGGCACTGGAGAGGTTTTTGAAAATTCATGCAGAAACGCTAAGTTCAATACATACTGTGAAAAAATGTTTAATTAGTGTACTTACAATAAGTCTTGTGTACTGCAAGGAGAGCAGTATAGGGCTTCAATATTGAATGTTAGTTAAGATCTCTAAATCAAATCATCCCTACCAGTGCTTTGAGAGTGCCTGTTTGTACCTTTCTGAAGATGGCAAATTAGGTCAACTGTAGTGGTTTAATTCATAAGACTTGTCACCATCAACACCAAGGTCACCACTCAAGCCAAGAAAGCAGAGCAGATAGTTTTAATGTGAGAAGCTTCATCCATGCTCCCTAGGGTGCAATGAGGCCTAGCTTGTTACACACAACCAGTGCTTCCTGGTCCAGCTATCATTGTCTGCCGGTATGTATTTTATTAGCTCTCCCTGTCTGATTTGCTAAGTATTCCCCAAGCAGATAATATTTTTGAAAAGTACTATATTCCTCTCTCTTTCTCTTTCTCTTTCTTTTTCTTTCTCTCTCTTTGTTTTTCTTTCTCTTTCTTTCTTTCTCTTTCTTTCTCTTTCTCTCTCTCTCTTTCTCTCTCTCTTTCTCTCTCTCTTTCTCTCTCTCTTTCTCTCTTTCTCTTTCTCTCTTTCTCTCTTTCTCTCTCTCTCTTTCTCTCTCTCATGCTACACTAGGTTAGTAAAGTTCTGTAAAAGCTATCAGTTACTACCACAGCATTACAAGATATACATAAATGAAAGAGAGGTGAAATTAAGCTTTAATGTATGTACAACTGATATAATGCATTCTACAAGAATTTAAATGTAATTTTTACAAAATAAAAATATTAAAATTAAATGTGGAAATTAGTTTAAATCAACAATATTTTGCAGTTAGCCATTTTATACACATAATTTGCTCTTTGACTTTTCCAATTACCTGTTTCAGACATTTTAGAAATTCCTGAAATTAATAATGTATTATGAATATTTTGTGAAGTTTGCTTTTGTATTTTGGAAAATTAACTCTTTCACATAGCTATTGGCATATCATTTGTATGCAGTACATTATATTATCAGGAGCAATGGGAAAATTACTTCTAGGTAACTCATACCAAACTAGTGTTTATATCTGCATACCATCTGATAAAGTCCTTCATTACAGGTAACTGATCAACACCCTGTATTCCTCCACGTCCATATTGGTATCACAGGTTCCATGTTATATTGCATTCTGTGTTTTTGTAGTAGCTTCTCCCAAGTGAGGACAACAAAAGTACTTCCCTCCATAATGCCTGACATGTCTTTTTAAAATAAGTAACTGAGATAAATAACTTTGCAAGATCTGTCTAAAGGTAGTAATCTGTATACCTTAATGTACTTGAAGCTTTTATATCCAGTGGTGATTTAAAAATAATAGTACAAGTCTGCCGTCACAAATCCAGCATCTTTGGGACCTGTAGTGTGCCGGATTACTGAGTTTACAGGATTACAGAGTGGTTAGGTTAGAATACACTTAATAAAATTAACCAACTTAACTTACACAGGAAAGTTCATTGAACACTGGCAAAAATTGAACATTTCTGCTACTTTAAGCTCAATTTCAAGGTATTTTTCGTCATGAAACCAATCAAAATCATATCTATTTCAGTAATATATCTTCCATTCTATTAACCCTTAACCCCTAAATGGTCCAAACGTATATATACGTTCACTCGCGTAGCGCCCCAAATTTTTTGAGAATTTTTTTTTTTAATAGGAAAAAAGAGCATATGGTACCCAGGCATCCCCAATTATTTTAATATGGCGCACAGTGAGTGCGCACACCCATTCTCCTATGTCTAGGCGACTCAGGCTTATCGTGGCAATGTTGAATGAATGACAAAGAAAACGTACATATACGTTTGGACCGTTTAAGGGTTAAACTGTCCAAACGTAGATCTACGTTCACGTGCGTAGCGCTCTGACCTTCATTTTCCCCATTTGAAAACATGTAAAACAAAACATAGATCTACGTTCGGAGCCCCCCCAGCACGTAGGTGTAGATCTACGTTTGGACAGTTTAAGGGTTAAATGAGACCAAGAAAACGAGAATACAGTAGGGGCCCCACTTATACGGCAGGTTAGGTTCCAGGCTACCACTGTAAAGTGGAACACCTTTTTTCCACTTATAAATGCATATAAATACTAGATAACAAGTTTACACTAACATATATTAAGTTAGCATTAGAACTAGGAATTAAAAAAAAAAGAATAAAAAAGTAAAATACACATATAGTACACTCATTACTTAGCTTAAAATATTTGTAGTCTTAATCTAGGGTGAGATGAGTAGTATTTATTGTAAGAAATCAAGTGTGGTATGTATGGTAGCCAGCCGGGCTACCATACCAGGCCACCCCACCCACACACAATATTCTATGACATTTAAGCATCCCAGAGCGATAAAATGCATATACAGTTCACTCATTACTTACCTTAAAATATTTGTAGTCTTAATGTAGGGTCAGAGGTGAGTAAATGAGATAAAACGAGTAAATGAGAGAGAGAGAGAGAGAATGAAAGAGAGAGAGAGAATGAAAGAGAGAGAGAGAATGAAAGAGAGAGAGAGAATGAAAGAGAGAGAGAGAGAATGAAAGAGAGAGAGAGAGAGAATGAAAGAGAGAGAGAGAATGAAAGAGAGAGAGAGAATGAAAGAGAGAGAGAGAGAATGAAAGAGAGAGAGAGAGAGAATGAAAGAGAGAGAGAGAGAGAATGAAAGAGAGAGAGAGAGAGAATGAAAGAGAGAGAGAGAGAATGAAAGAGAGAATGAAAGAGAGAGAGAGAATGAAAGAGAGAGAGAGAGAATGAAAGAGAGAGAGAGAGAATGAAAGAGAGAGAGAGAGAGAGAGAGAGAGAGAATGAAAGAGAGAGAGAGAGAGAGAGAATGAAAGAGAGAGAGAATGAATGAATTAATATGAGTACGTGAGAGAGGACACTCGGGGAGTTATGTAAACAAACCAGGCGAACGGCAGTTTTGTAAACAACCCAAGCAAACGCGTCTGGTTTGTGTACAAGTTACATTGTATACAAGTTGTCTCTGTGTTGATACGGTAGATTAAATAAAGAGGAACACTCCCATTCTTATGTAACACCATTTTTTAAAAGAAATGATGCTCTGAGTGAAGGCATATGAAAGGAATAATTTTCTACAGTTATACCCAGTAACACACTTTCTCTTATGTTGGACTAGAGAAAACATTATTCTTGACGTCACTTGTACAAGTTGTCTGGCTACCACATCTCATATTTGTGTTTATTTATTGTTCTGCCAGGTGTATTTATCATCTTTATATGTTATGTATCGTGTTTATTATATAATTTTGAAAAAAATATCATAGATGGATTAATGAAAATGTGTATATTAACCCGTAAACGGTCCAAGGAGATCTACATTCACATGCGTAGTGCTCCAAAAGTAGATCTACATTTTTTTTTACATATTTTCAAATATAACAAAAAAAAAGTAGATCAAAGTTTTTTACACGTTTTCAAATGTAAAAAAAAAAAAATTACTTTTTTTACATTCAAATGTTGAAAAAAACGTATATATACGTTTGGACCGTTTATGGGTTAACATCATATATGACATTTAATGACTCGGTGAATATTATTGATTATTATTATTATTACTAATATGGCGTCACTCGTACAAGTTGTCTGGCTACCACATCTCATATTTATGTTTATTCTACTGTTGGGTGTATTTATCATCTTTATATGTTATGTATAGTGTTTATTATATAATTTTGAAAAAATATCATAGATGGATTAATGAAAATGTGTATATTAAAGTAATATACAGCATTTAATGAAACTGTGATTATTATCATTACTAATATGGCATCTAGTGTTCTTAAAAGTTATTTCATATAAAATATGAAATAACTTTTAAGAACACTAGAAATTTTGGAGTTTCCAGACAATGGAGAGACGTGGTGCTTATGGAGCTCACGGAGAATGTAAACAAGCTGGGTGGGGCGCAGTGACCTTATTAGAAAGTCAGGTGGGGGGAGATGTATAGCAAGTTCTGGTTATAATTTGAAATGTCCGTATTAGCAGAACGCCGTAAAGCGAAATGCCATAAAGCGGGGCCCTACTGTACATCCATTAAATTCATACAAAAATATACCACAAAGAGGCGGTTAATGGCTGAGAAGTGAACTCCCTTATTTATTTATCGTTTTTTTTTTTTTTTTTTTTTTTTTTTTTTTATGTTAACCCTTTGACTGTTTCAGGCCCCTCTCTGAAACTGTCATTCTATGTCGCTCAATTTTTGAAAAAAAAAAAAATTATTTTTTCTTATGAAATGATAGAGAATCTTTTCCCGATGGTAATGACACCAAAAGTTCGAAATTTGGTCGAAAACTCGTGGAATTATGCTCCCGCGAAGTTAGCGGTCTCGGCGACATATGCGTATCGGCGATTTCGCCGAATTTGAGCCCAATTTTCAGCCAATTCCATTGTTCCAGTTGACCAAACTCATAGCTATTTCTTTAGAACTCCATTTTATCTATCAGCTGAGTACAAGAAACCTCCCATTTACTAATTTGGACTACCCAATATGGTGGTCAGAAATTGGCAATTTGGCCAGTTTCACGCAAAATAAAAAAGATGCCAATTTCAAAATAGGGTCCAGAATAAACAAGGTAGACATTCGTGGCACTAAAATAACATATGCTCTGTTCATTAGTCACATCTCTAGGCCCCTCTTATATTATTATTGCTTTCTATTTTGATTTTTTATTCATACAAAAAAATACAAAATTTACTGTTATGCAGACGACTGCATTATTGTAAAAATGGTATAAATAATATCAGTGCACTAGTGAAAGAATATTAGACTACCCAGTTGACGTGTATTGGACGTGTGGTGTGATTTATTTACTCTTGAACATTGGTAAAAATCGAACATTTCCGCTACTTTGAGCTCAGTTTCAAGGTCGTTTTCATCGTAAAAGTAATGAAAATCATCTCTATTTCTGTAATATGTTTTCCATTTTATCACCTAAGACCATGAAAACGCGAATACAACGATAAATACTATACGAAAATACACCTCAAAGTCGGCGTTTTATTCCAAAAAAACGATCAGTTTTTTTTTTCTCATTACGCAATGTGTGCTGCAGGATTTTTTTTATGTGGTGCACACTGACCACACAGACCCATTCTCTCACATGTGGGCCTACCAGCTTTCTCCCACTTGATTTGAAGCCGCTAGAATTATTGAGTATATATACGTCAGAAACATTGGCTCGTAAGACGTATTTATATGTCGAAAACAGTCAAAGGGTTAAGCATCTTTCCATCATACATTGTCCAAGTTTCAATAAGATAGCCCAACAAACAACCGAGAAAAAAAAATATTACTAAAAATCATATATGGCAAGCCCAAGCCAGGTACTGTAAATGAGTCACTTTGACTTATTTTTGGGTTATCCTAGGTTCTCTATACATATGCTGCTATGTATGATAATCTGTGTAACTGTATTTATGTATACCTGAATAAACTTACTTATTTACGTACGTACAGTGGTCCCTCGTTTATTGTCGTTAATCCGTTCCTGGAAGTGTGATGATTATCGAAATAGATGATTTTCGAGTCAGTTTTCCCCATAAGAAATAATGTAAGTACAATTAATCTGTTCCTGACACCCAGAAGTATTAAAATAGTACGCCACTTTCATATTGTTCAATGATGTTTTTCTTAATTTCAATCATATTTCTCACCTTCTTTACCAAAAGCTTGGCACTAGGAGCTTTCTTTGGAGCCATGGTAGCTTATTTAGCACTTGCAAGCACTAAAATGAATGGAATATTATGAAATATTTCGTATGAACAAGTGAGGGGACCGTTGCTCACTGGTAAACAATGGCACACTGGCTGGGAAGGGAGGCCGAGGCAGCTCAGAGCCGTGAGTACGCGTCCAGGATGAATGAAGATTAGCGAGTAAACCGACCATTTGCGAACCAATGTTTGGACGAAAATGACGCAAAGATTTCCAAAAAGGACGACTATCGAGCCCGACGATTATCGAGGGACCACTGTACTTCTATCTGTCAACTGAGTACAAGAGACTGCCCATTCACCTATTTCAACTACCCAATAAAGTGGTCAGATATTGGCAATTTGGCCAATTTCACACAAATTTTAACAGATACCAATTTCAAAATAGGGTCCAGAATAAACAATGCAGACATTCCTGGCACTAAAATAACATTTTCTCTCTATTAGTCACTGCTCCTGGCCCCTCTTATATTACTCTTGCTTACCATTTGGAATTTTTGTTCACACAAAAAATAGAAGATTTACTGTTATGCAGACTACTGCATTATTGTAATAATTGTATAAATAATGTCAACCCATTCTTGACTGCATATTGGAATTTGGACTGGCAGGTGCACACACATGAATGATGTCATTTGTTTACTCTTGAACGTCGCTAAAGAATAGAACATTTCCTCTACTTCAAGGTACTTTTAATCATGAAAGAAATCAAAATCATATAAATTTCTGTAATGTATCTTCTATTCTATCAAATGAGACCAAAAAAACTAGAATACAACCATAAAATCCAAACGAAAATATTCCGCTATGGGGCCACTAATGGCTGAGAAGTGAACTCTGTTATTTATGGTCTGATTTCTTTCATTTTTGGTTAAGAAGCATCTTTCCATCATACACTGCCCAAGTTTCAATAAGATAGCCCAACAAACAACCAAGAGAAAAAAAAGTAATAATTATAATAATAATATCTTTATTTACTGCACGTACATATACATGGTATGTAGGCCTAGCTGACATCAGTGACATACTATTATATAGAAAGCTAAGCATTTCAGGCAAATTAGGTCAGTGTCCCAAGATAAGACCCACACTAGTCCACTAACACTCGGGTACCCATTTGCTGATGGGTGAACAGAGACAAGAGGTGTAAAGAAACATGCCCAATGTTTCTATCCTGGCTGGGAACTGAATATTTACCAAAAAATATACATGGCTAGCCCAAGCCAGGTACTAGAAATAAGCCACTTGTCCAACTTTTTTGGGTTATTCTAGGTTCTCTACACACATGTTGCTATGTATGATAATCTGTAGAGAAAATAGCTTTTTTTGTTTCAGTTTTATAGTGCAGTATGAGTGTATATCACAGTTAGTCCTGTGCTATACTCTGTTTTCTCTAATATAAGCCCTCAAGACAGGGATAGGAGAATGGTACTTGTATCCCATATCTTCATACCTCCGTCGAACTGCTCGGTATTATGCCAAATATTATTCATTCTGGAGTATTTAACATGTTTTTGTTATTTATATTGTTTATTATGTCATATTAGATCAATTGTGATAGGCAAATAAGCCATAGTGTTGATATTAGCATAATAATAAAGCATATACCCCTGCATCATGAGACTGAGCTCATGGCAGCCGACAGTGGCTTCAAAGCCACCATATCTTTAATGGACAATGTATACTGTGTAGGTGCTTTACACAACGAGAGGCATTTCTTTTATTCGTTGGAACCATGGCTAGAGCTAAAAGTAGGTTATAACAATAAATGGAGAAAAATAAATTGGAATGACTAGTGCAGCAAGTAGTGCCACCAAACAGTACCAGCAGGTTGGCGTGACGGCCCTGGAAATTTGAAATTATGCTAGCTGAAATTAGTGCCGAATAACTGATGTCTGCTGGATTTGTGATGGCGGACCTGTAATTGGTTCTCCTGACTTGTGTATATGGCATCATTAATTTAGAAAGCAAAATAAAGATTAACTTGATATTTCAATGTACATGTATATGCAATATGTATACGGTATGGAAATAAATGGTATAAAATACCGACACAATGGAAATATGAACACACATGCAGTATAATGTGATCCTTTATTGACAACGTTTCGCCCACACAGTGGCCTTTTTCAAGTCACAAACAGATCTACCTGGGTGGAAGGTACGCGAGTATTTAGTCAGGCTCAGAATGCTGAGGTCGGGTGGAGAATGCTGCATCTGATGATGTACCGAGTGGGGTTATAGAGTCTAAAATCTTGGGTAGCTTCGAAGGGAAATTGGATAAGTTTGTGAGCAGACCTTCTGCAGTGTTCTTCCATTCCTATGTTCTTATGTGGGATAGCGATGAAGAAGTTTCTTCGCAAGTGGTTCAGCTATGTTATAGAAGCCACTATTCTGGTTGAAGTTGTTGGATATAGAAATAAGTGATGATTCCAGGATTCTTTGGTATTGAGTGTTGTCTTCTGTGGCGATAAGTCTTGAGTTTCTGTAGTTTATGAAGTGGTTGTGTGAATTACGGTGTTGTACACAGGCATTCCTTGTATCGCCGGACCTGCTTGCGTATTGGTGTTCTGAAATACGTGTTTGGAGGTCCCTTGATGTTTCGCCCACGTATAATTTGTCGCAGTCATTACAAGGGATTATGTATACCCCTGCAGAGGGTGGAAGCTTGTCCTGTCTATCACTGGTAATGTCCTTGATGGTCGTGGTTGTGGAGGTAGATACTTGGAATGAGGTATTGGAAAAGATGTTGGAAATGTGTTTGGCAATGGAGTTGGTGGGGAGGACTATATATCTCTTCTCGGCAGTGTCTTCTCTGGGTGTGTTGAAGATGTTTAATGCCAGTTGTCTGCAGTCTCTGATGAAGTGACGAGGATAGTGGAGTTTAGAAAATACTTGTTCAATTATAGTGCATTCTTCCTCAAGAAACTCATTGCTGCAGATTCTGAGTGTACGCAGGAAGAAGCCTATAATTACATCACGTTTAGTTTTGGTGTCGTGGTGAGAGTAGAAGTGGAGAAGATCATTTTGGTTGGTGGGTTTTCGATAGACTTTAAAACGAAGTTCGTGGTCAGCTTTGCAGAGAAGAACATCGAGGAAAGGAAGAGTGTTGTCTACTTCTTTTTCAAGTGTGAACTGGATTGAAGGCTCTACCTGCTTGAGCTTGTATTGGAGAGCTTGAACATTGAAGCGTCTAGGAGTTATGAGGAGAATGTCGTCAACATAACGGAGCCAGGTGACAGACGAAGGAATATTGGTGGAGAAACGTTCGGCTTCTAGATGTTCCATGTATAGGTTCGCCAGGACTGCACTGAGTGGTGAACCCATGGGTAGTCCAAAAGTCTGCTGAAAGAGGTGATTTTCGAAAGAGAAACGGGTAAAGCCAACACATAGTTCAACAAGGTCGATGAAATCGCTGGCTGGAATAGGAAGATCAAGTGAATCGTCAATTTTCCTGCGCAAGAGATCAATGGCTTGTGTAGTAGGTACTTTGGTGAATAGGGAAGTCATGTCAAAGCTGTCAAGTTTCTTGTTCCTGATGTTGATGTTGCAAATGCGATTGAGATCACCCGAGTGTTTGAGATGTGCTGGACTGAGAGTGCCCAAGAGTTTAGAGAGGTGTTTTGCGAGAATTCCTGAGAGCTGGTGGGGAGCACTGCCTGTTCCCGAGGATATGGGCCTCAGTGGGATACCAGGCTTGTGAGTTTTTGGCAGGCCGTACATTCTGGCAGGTCTGGGGTTGCTGGGCATGGTGTGCAGAAGTTTCTTCCCTTGTTCTGAGCCCGTCAGAATGTGGCGAGTCCTCTGAAGAAAAGTTTTTGTAAGGTTGTCCACTTGGTTAGTTGTGAGAGGTTTGTAGGTATCTGGGTCATTAAGTAGATTGAGCATTTTGTTCCTGTAATCGTCAGTGTTCATGATGATAACACCACCTCCTTTATCAGCGGTGGTGACCCTGATGGTCATGCTACAAAGGAAACTTTTCTCCAAGCCAGAACACTAGGCACAACACTCTGGGGCAACATGAACAGACGCACCGCCGAAATCATTCGCAGCAGAGTTACCACAGCGAATGTTCAACAGAAGATCAGACTTACTAGGAAACTACAAACACTATGCGATAATAGTAATTGAAAAAGTTTAGGAAGGCCTGAAATTATTCAAAATCTTTCATCTCGTCCACTGTCAACCACAGAAACTGAAGCCCTCAGCTTAGGCCTCAAATTCGCAACAGGAATTACGAAACCAAAACAAGACCTCAATTTCATCGCCAAAAACTACAGACACAATGACTCCGACTTCCAAAAAGGTTATCTTCAAGGCATCATCTCAGGAGCCATCTCAACACGCAGCTCCCCAGTCATACCTCGACGTTACATCAATGCACTTAAAGGTTTAGCAGAAGACACTACCATCAGGGTCACCACTGCTGATAAAGGAGGTGGTGTTGTTATCATGAACACTGACAATTACAGGAACAAAATGCTCAATCTACTTAATGACCCAAATACCTACAAACCTCTCACAACTAACCAAGTGGACAACCTTACTAAAACTTTTCTTCAAAGGACTCGCCGCATTCTGAGGGGCTCAGAACAAGGGAAGAAACTTCTGCACACCATGCCCAGCAACCCCAGACCTGCCAGAATGTATGGCCTGCCAAAAACTCACAAGCCTGGTATCCCACTGAGGCCCAAATCCTTGGGAATAGGCAGTGCTCCCCACCAGCTCTCAGGAATTCTCGCAAAACACCTCTCTAAACTCTTGGGCACTATCAGTCCAGCACATCTCAAACACTCGGGTGATCTTCTCAATCGCATTCGCAACATCAACATCAGGAACAAGAAACTTTCCAGCCTTGACATGACTTCCCTATTCACCAAAGTACCTACTACACAAGCCATCGATCTCTTGCGCAGGAAAATTGACGATTCACTTGATCTTCCTATTCCAGCCAGCGATTTCATCGCCCTTGTTGAACTATGTGTTGGACTACCCATGGGTTCGCCACTCAGTGCGGTCCTGGTGAACCTATACATGGAACATCTAGAAGCCGAACGTTTCTCCACCATTATTCCTTCGTCTGTCACCTGGCTCCATTATGTTGACAACATTCTCCTCATAACTCCTAGACGCTTCAACGTTCAAGCTCTCCAAGACGAGCTCAACCAGGTCGAGCCTTCAATCCAGTTCACACTTGAAGAAGAAGTCGACAACACACTTCCTTTCCTTGATGATGATCTCTGCAAAGCTGACCACGAACTTCGTTTTAAAGTCTATCGAAAACCCACCAACCAAAACGATCTTCTCCACTTCTACTCTCACCACGACACCAAAACTAAATGTGGTGTAATTATAGGCTTCTTCCTGCGTACACTCAGAATCTGCAGCAATGAGTTTCTTGAGGAAGAATGCACTATAATTGAACAAGTATTTTCTAAACTCCACTATCCTCGTCACTTCATCAGAGACTGCAGACGACGGGCAGAGAAGACACTGCCGAGAAGAGATACATAGTCCTCCCCACCAACTCCATTGCCAAACACGTTTCCAACATCTTTTCCAATACCTCATTCCAAGTATCTACCTCCACAACCACAACCATCAAGGACATTACCAGTGATAGACAGGACAAGCTTCCACCCTCTGCAGGGGTATACATAATCCCTTGTAATGACTGCAACAAATTATACGTGGGTGAAACATCAAGGGACCTCCAAACACGTATTTCAGAACACCAATACGCAAGCAGGTCTGGCGATACAAGGAATGCCTGTATACAACACTGTAATTCACACAACCACTTGATAAACTACAGAAACTCAAGACTTATTGCCACAGAAGACAACACTCAATACCAAAGAATCCTGGAATCATCACTTATTTCTATATCCAACAACTTCAACCAGAATAGTGGCTTCTATAACATAGCTGAACCACTTGCGAAGAAACTTCTTCATCGCTATCCCACATAAGAACATAGGAATGGAAGAACACTGCAGAAGGTCTGCTCACAAACTTATCCAATTTCCCTTCGAAGCTACCCAAGATTTTAGACTCTATAACCCCACTCGGTACATCATCAGATGCAGCATTCTCCACCTGACCTCAGCATTCTGAACCTGACTTTAAATACTCGTGTACCTTCCACCCCAGGTAGATGTTTGTGACTTGAAAAAGCCCACTGTGTGGGCAAAACGTTGACAATAAAAGATCACATTATACTGCATATGTGTTTATATTTCCATGTATACAGTATACTGGATAGTTTGATAAATCAAAATTGATGTTACTCTATATCTGTCATATAAATACATCTGTCAAAGTTTGTGTTAAAAAAAAAAAAGAGACATTCAATTTGAATCAGAGAATGCACTGTCTAGTATCAGGAAGGTCGTTAATGTATAATACAATAAGTCTAATTATTATGCCATAAAGTGATAATTAGTATAACAACATACACTAAACAGATCATTAATATACCCTTATGATCATAAATTAATTTACATTTAGTATTAAAATTACATCAGAGTTGAAGATTCCAGAGTATTCATACTAGACTAATTATAATCATAATTGTATATTAACAACAGTTACTTTATGGCAGATATTATCCGTGTCATTCATAAACTTTTATTCGGTGCTTATTCCACCAGTACTGTACTGTCTCCTTCATTAATGAATACTGTATAGAATTTTGTGCAGAGAGATTACCTAGGCTAATAAATTACCAGTGCCTCAGATGAAGTCAGGATATGATAACAAAGGCAGAAAAAATGTGAATATGTATTATTACTCAGTGTAAGTTCAAAAAATGTAATAAGGACATGAAACAAAATCTATATTGCAGTATTTATTACCTAATTATACCTGAAATATGAAAAATTCGGTCTGTTTTGGTGTGTTACACATGAATGTCCTTTAAAGCAGTTTATTTTAATTTTTTTTTTATCATTCACATAGTTTTATATCATTATCCATTGTGCATATTCGGGAAGGTAGTCCCAAGTTTTATCTTTCTGTATTTCAGTGCTTTAAAACAGATGATAACTATGGTTAAATCAATATGGATGTGTTTTGAGATTCATTTGGATAATAACCATATTGGTTCCTTTCAACCAGGGTAGAGGGACCTGAAGAAGGAAACACATTCACCATCAGTCATTCAATAGATACATTATTTAAGTGCTGCTTGGTACTTTGTAAAGGTTAATGTTGGCCTAATGCACATAATTGAACTCTAAAGCACAAATTTAACTGTTCCTCTTTTTGTTGTCAATTTAAACATCTTAAATTGCTTTACATGACAATTTATACTGAGTTACATAATTTGTCATGCTTGCACAGACATTTTCTATTCTGATTTTGTAATGAATCTCCTTAAGAATTATCTTATAAATTAATTTTTTTAGTTGTCATTAGTTTGTCTTTTTTCTATGAGAGCTCTATGTAAAATTGGAAAGGGAAAAAGACAGTCATTGACATTTAAATTACAGTACTACACGTTTAGTTGTAATTTAATTACGTTGTAGAGTATGGCTGTTGGCTTGTTAAAATTGTTCATGAAATGTTATTTTAAGGTTACAATGTTCACTACAGATAAATGGCAGCTAAAGTCTCTTCTGCAGGAAAGATGTACATTGCTGAACAAGCTCTTATTGGGATTCTTTGCTCTGTATAAAGTTTGATCACATGATAAACAGAAGCTTGTGTTGTAATGTGTCTTTCTTCTTTATTGTTTGTAGTATGCCTCTTCTGCTTTTTTTAAGTATAAAAATTTGCATTAAAATTCAGAGTCTTACCAAATTATTATTAAACTGTAAGTGTTTTAAACAAATGTGTAAGGTATATTCATGTAATATATGTCCAAATGTGATATTTACTGGACATCTTTAATTTTGTTTGTATAACCTTAAATATCATTGACAAGATATTGAAGTGAGCCACACACATATATACATGTATGTGTAATTACCTGCTTGTAGTTACAGAAGCAAAGCTATACTTGTGGTGTCCCATCTTTAGTTTATACAGTTTTTAAATTTCCACAGTTTAAAGTTTATTTCGATCATCTTAACTTTTTTTGAGAAATTCCATATACTATTCTTGACCCCTAAAATATGATCTTAGCTTATGCTTAATGTACTGTATAAACGTTTTTACTGTCAATATTCATTAAAATTCAAAATATTTCACGTGTTGTAATGCAGAAAAGGCTTATACACCTCTCGCCCATTTTTTACAAGCCCAGAATGCATGATTTCACTTGTGCATGTTTCTTTTTCAATATTGTTTCAATAAACACTGGGTAGGTTTTGCTCATTTATATGTAAGTACAAATGAGGTTAGGCCAGACAAGATATGTATTTACTTAACCCTTTGACTGTCGGTGTCGTAAATATACGTCTTACGAACCAGTGTTTTTGACGTATTAATACGCCAAAATTCTAGTGGCTTCAGGTCAAGCGGGAGAAAGCTGGTAGGCTCACATGTGAGAGAATGGGTCTGTGTGGTCAGTATGCGCAGTATAAAAAGAATCTCACAGCACGCAGTGCATAATGAGAAAAAAAAAAGCTCTGACTGTGTTTGTGGATTAAAACGCCAACTTTGAGGTGTATTTTCATTTTCTTGGTCTCATTTGATAAAATGGAAGACATTACAGAAATAGAGATGATTTTGATTGGTTTCATGATGAAAAGGGTCTTGAAATTGAGCTCAAAATAGCGGAAATCTTCGATTTTTGCTGATGTTCAAGAGTAAACAATTGACATCACAGTCCAAGTGTCCAACTAGCCATTCTAATATGCAGTCACAAATGGGTTGGCATTATTTATACAATTATTACAATAATGCAGTAGTCTGCATAATAATTTTTTTATTTTTTGTGTGAATAAAAATTCATAATAAAAAGCAACAGTAACATAGAGGGGCCTGGAGATGTGACTAATGAACAGAGAAAATGTTATTTTAGTGCCAGGAATGTCTGAATTGTTTATTCTGGACCCTATTTTGAAATTGGCATCTTTTTTAATTTGCATGAAATTGGCCAAATCGCCAATTTTTTACCACTCTTTTGGGTAGTTGAAGTCAGTAAATGGGTGGTTTCTTGTACTTAATCGATAGAACAAATGGAGTTCTAAAGAAATATTATTATAATTATTAAAATCATGGAGTGCTAAACCCGTAGGATTATACAGCGCATGTGGTGGGGAGGGATGGATTATTATTATTATTATAATCAAAAAGAAGCGCTAAGCCACAAGGACTATACAGCAGGGGAGGGATGGAAGGTATTCAGACTCAATTCAGGGAACCGGAGCACAGATTCAATTCCCTAGATCAAAAGCCCCTCACCAGCATCAAGGAACCTCCCTTGAGGGGTCTAAAGAAATAGCTATGAGTTTGGTCGACTGGAACAATGGAACTGGCTGAAAATAGCGCTCAAAGTGGGCGAAATCGTCGATGTGTATATATTGCCAAGATTGCTAACTTCGCGAGAGTGTAATTCCGTAAGTTTTCCATCAAATTTTGTACTGTTGGTGTCATTACCATTGGGATAAGATTCTCTATAATTTCATTAGAATTTTTTTTTTTTCGAATATTTTGCGACAGAGAGAGACTTCAGGATTTGGGGTCTCGACAGTCAAAGGGTTAAAATGAATCAAGTTGCTTGTCTTTTTTTCATTATTAATAATTAACTTTTTTGAACTTACTAGCTATCTCCTGCAAGGCAGGGTGACCCAAAATAGAAAATGCATTCACCAACATTGTCATTCACCAACTTTACAGAGAGGTGCTGACATGATCAGATTAGCCTCTGACTGCAACATCCCAGTCCTCCTCCAGAGTGCAGGCATTGTTCTTTTCACCTCCAGGATTCAAGTTCAGTTAACTGGTTTTCCTGAATCCCTGCATAAAAGTTATCCTGCTCACACTCGACAGCATGTCCATTAAAAAACCACTTGTCTCCATTAACTTATTCTGAAGCTTCAAATAAAAATGGTGAAAATGAGAGAGGGGGAGAAAGGAGGGCTTTGTTGCATTCCAAAGCTATTTATGTATTTTATTCTCTCAATTTTTAAATCAGTTTTACAGTAGGTTGTCTTCTATACCACCTCCAGCATTTCCACCGATTCGTGATTCACTCTTGCTACATTTTTCTGCATTTTACTCTGAAGTGGCCAGCTATTACAGCAGTGCAGGTGCAATATTTTCCCCTCTCCAGTGGACACAGGTAATGTATTGTGAGGGTAAAGAGATGAAGCAAGCTGTGCTACTCCAATGAGGTTCCTTAATACTAGTGAGGGGCTTTTGACCCAATGAATTTAATCTGACTTTCCCTTCTTAAATTGAACCTGATTACCTCCTGTTCCCCCCAGGCAGTGTATGATCCCTATGGGTTTAGCTCTCCCAAATTAATATATACTAGTAATGTGCCACACACTCACTTTTTCATTACTTTTTATGAAATGTGTGGAGACGAACATCAAAAACACGTATGATTTTAACGTTTTCACAGTCTGACTCCTGAAATTAAGTCCTGTCAGTGTTGTAATTTAAAAAACAAAGGTCTAAACTGGTAGAAAATCTTTTTCTAAAAGGTAATGACACCGAAATTGCAAAATTTGATGTAAAACTTGTAGAATTATTCATGTGCCAAGTTGAGAGTTCAGGGAGCACTTTTGTGTAACCGAGATTATACCCATTTTGAGACTGATGTAGGCCGTTTCCAATGTTCAAACTGAAGTAACCAGAAATTGGTAATTAGGCCAATTTTACATAATTCAAATATTTTAAACTTACAATCAGAGTAAAATAAGCACTGTAGGCATTCCAGCCACTATAACAACCTTTCCTTTGTTCATTAATCATATTCCCAAATCCTCTATTGTGCTAGTATATCTTGTGTGTATCAAGTGACACCTAGAAACAGGGTACCTGTTCCCATAAAGCACTATACAGGGCAAGATTTTTTTTTGTACTATGCACACTTGCAGCACAGACTGATTCTTTCACGTCCAGGCCAAAATTTGCTGCTTACTGCATATTTGAGGGTTCAATTATTAAGACATGTATATAAGTCAAGGTTCCGCCATATTCAAACAAAAAAAAAAATTATTTTTACTTACTAAAATCTATTTTTCATGCCTCAATCTCAGTACTTACTGAGATAGAGGCATGAATTTGGCAAGTTCTTCCTTACATTCCTTTATAACCTCTGAGAACAGTTCATCAGGGCCTGGGGATATGTATGGTTTTAATCTATCTAGTGACTTTTTGCATGACTTATTTTTGTT
The DNA here is from genome assembly GCF_038502225.1 of Cherax quadricarinatus. Taxonomy (NCBI): domain Eukaryota; kingdom Metazoa; phylum Arthropoda; class Malacostraca; order Decapoda; family Parastacidae; genus Cherax; species Cherax quadricarinatus. Next base: position 8,623,763 of record NC_091343.1, on the reverse strand, counting down.
CTGGCCTATACAATTTTTAAATTCTGGAATTTCTCTAGCATCATCTTGTGTATAAACTGAGAGGAACAAGTGTTGAAGATTGTACACATTATTTGTCAGTGATGGTAAGCTGACCTGAGCAACTTTCAAGTGGGGCTTAATAAGTCCCTAGTCTTACTTCTATATACCTGAAAGAAACCTTTTGGATTAATCTTCAAATTCCTTGTGATTTTAACTTCATAATCTCTTTTGGCTTGTCCCTTAAGTGCCCCTCTCCTCTTCTGATTTGCCTGTAAATGCCTCTCTTTTTGACCTGTGAGATGTTTTAATTGTTTATCCATGTAGGCTCAGTTTTTGATCTAATTTCCCAGTTTGAAATATAAGTTGCCTGGGCAGCTTAAACTTGATAAAATATCATATTGGCAACCATCACTGCCTACCTGACCCACAAGATAATGACCAGTTAGGTCACACCAGTTCACCCCACCTAGGTAATTCCTCAGCTCTATGAAATCAGCTAAGTGAAAGTCAGGGACATTGACTTGGTTGTAGTTTTTAACCCTTTCGAGGTTTTTGACGTACTAGCACGTCTTACGCACCAGTGATGGTGACGTACTAGTACACGTAAATTCTAGCACCCTCAAATCAAGCAGGAAAAGGCTGGTAGGCCTAGATGTGAAAGAATGGGTCTGCATGGTCAGTGTGTGCAGTATAAAAACAATCTTGCAGCACAGTGCATAATGAGAAAAAAAACTCCATGTTTTTGGTTTAAAACAGAGACTTTGCAGTCTATTTTTGTGTAGTATTTATGGTTGTATTCTCATTTTCTTGGCCTTATTTGATAGAATGGAAGATATATTACAGAAATCGAGATAATTTTGATTGGTTTCACGATGACAAGTACCTTGAAATTGAGTGCAAAGTAGCAAAAATTTTCTATTTTTGCTGATATTCAAGAGTAAACAAATCACGCCAGGTGTCCAATAACTGTCAACTAGTGAGTCCAATATTCTTGGACAAGTGCGCTGATATTATTTATACCATTTTTACACTGATGCAGTAGTGTACATAACAGTAAATCTTCTATTATTTGTGAGAATAAAAATTCAAAATGGAAAGCAAAAGTAATGTAAGAGGGGCCCAGAGACGTGAGGTGCCAGGAATGTCTGTCTTGTTTATTCTTGACCCTATTTTGAAATTGGCATCTTTTGAAATTTGTGTGAAATTGGCCAAATTGTCAATTTCTGATCACTTTATTGGGTAGTTGAAATCAGTAAATGGGCAGTTTCTTGTACTCATTCGAGAGAACAAATGGAATTCTAGTGAAATAGCTATGATTTTCGTAGACTGAAATGTTGGAATTGGCTGAAAATAGGACTCAAAGTAGGTGCAATCGCAGATACATAAATATCGTCGATACCACTAACTTCGCGAGAGCATAATTCCATAAGTTTTCCATCAAATTTCATACTTTTGGTGTCATTATGATCGGAAAAAGATTCTCTATGATTTCATAAGATTTTTTTTTTTTTCGACCCTGAGTGGGAGTTAATTAAGGATCGAGGGTCTTTCTCGACCCTGAAAGGGTTAAGGTAATTCCATGGTAGTATGTTAAAACTATGATTTGTGATCACTTTTCCTAAGCTCAAGATTCTTAATTAGTGATTCTTTGTTGGAAAGAACCAAGTCAAGCAGGTTATTTCCTCTAGTTTCTGTCACAAATTGCTATTAAAGCAATCCTGGATCGTGTTGAGAATTCGCTACTCTAGAATGCTTGCTGGTATTCTGGAGGGCAAATATAGAGCATTGGTTCAACAAAACCAAGTTTCATGACTGCTTCTCTCTTCAGTAGAGACATGTATTTGAAACCAAGAAATTATTTAAAGTCCTAGTGAATGTTTCAGGCCACCCAAATGGCACTGGTCAGAATAAGTGTCAGACTAAAGTGCTTGCCTGTGAGGACAACATCTATACTGCAGTGGAGTTTTGTTACCTTTAAAAAGTACAGCACAACATTCAGTATACAATGCATTGTGCTTATTCTTGTAAATGGGTAAGTGTGAGTAAGAGTGAAAAACCTTCAGTGAATCATCAGCATTGAGAGGTACTGGATGAAGTCAGAGATAACACTGAATGTATGTAAAAAGTAGTTGTGGGCAGTGGCAGTTCATGAGCTCAGCAGTTAGTGACAGGTGGATAGTAAGACTGTCATTATAAACTGGATAGGAAGGTTTCAAGGATATGAGTGAGGATGATGTGGAGCAACTAGTCAAATCCTACAATAAAATGCAGGGCTTTAAGGAAAATGAAGCCAAGAAAGAGAATAACAGCTATGGGACAGAGTTACTATGAAACTGATTTCCAAGTGTAAGTTATATATGTACATAACAGCTGCAATGAATTTTTTAAGGATGATCAACTGATGGAAAGGAGCCTTAAGTTCAAGAGAAGACTGGAAGATGTCTTTTACCCTAAGAAAAAGCTTTAGAACTCATAAGGTTCTTTAAAACAGCCAGCACCTGGATACAGTAATAACGCCCTTCAAAGAAAAAATGCCAACCCTTCAACTGTCCAAACGTAGATCTATGTTTGCACCGCTAGCGCTCCAAACGTAGATCTACTTTTTTTTTACATTTGAAAGCATGTAAAATAAAATGTAGAGTTACGTTTGGAGTGTTAGCGGTGCAAACGTAGATCTACGTTTGGACAGTTCATAGTGTACTTTGTTGCTTGTTCTAACTAGACTGGTATATTGCTGTACAGACACACAGTTCACATTTAAGACAGGTGAAATCATAGCTCTAAAGAATGTACAGAGAAACTTCACTGCCCATATAAATTCACTCGCCTAAATTATTGGAAATAACTGAAATTCCTGGAACTGGCCCCTGTCTGTCATCAAGAGGGAATTTCATAAATTCGTCAAGTCAGTATCTGAAAAGCTGGTTTGTAGAACCTAAGTTAGGCTGTGAGCAGCCAGAACCAAATCTGATTGATAAGATTGTCAATTAGTACCCCCACTGGGCTGTGGGGGCACTAACCCCCAGAACTATTTACAGGTAATTTATCTCAGATATGACTACAGCCAGCACTCATCTATCACCACAATGAGCACCTCGACTATCACAACCAGCATCTCAGCCATCAACACAACCAGCATCTCAACTATCACCCCAACGAGTACCTCAACTATCAACACAGCTGGGGACTGAGGCATCTGACCCATCATCAAAGCCAACATCTCAGTGATAGATCATTCAACTAACTTTCCCTTAGATGTCATCACCACTACGACCACCATCATTCATCATCAAAGGTAAGTTATTTATTTCAGTACAGTACAATTATACCTACAAGTTCTTGGGAATTATATTTCTTGAGGTCCCATGAAACTAAACTAAAAACTGGGAATAAACAAATTGACAGCATTTTTTTTTATATAGATTTTTCTTGATTTTGTTTCAAGGATCATGTCTTAGTAATACAGTGGACCCCCGCATAACGATATTAATCCGTTCCTGAGAGCTCATTGTTATGCGAAATTATCGTTATGCGAATGAATTTTCCCCATAAGAAATAATGGAAATCAAATTAATCCGTGCAAGACACCAAAAAGTATGAAAAAAATTTTTTACCACATGAAATATACATTTTCCTACACACAAAGAGAAGGATACATGCACAATAGTAGAGTAGTACATGCACAATATATATTGTGCATGTACTACTCTACTAAATGAAGAATAAATGACACTTACCTTTATTGAAGATGCAGCAATGACTGATGAGACACTGTGTCCTGGGAGTGCCTTTTCCTCCTGAGTACTGTAGGTCCTGTTTGACATTTTCTTCCAGAACAGGCCTTATCACACTGTGTATGCCACTACAATTCTTAAATCTCTCAAACCAACCTTTGCTGGCTTTAAATTCACCAATATGAGCACTAGTTCCAGGCATTTTTCCCTGTTCACCTGGGTGTTAGTCGACTGGTGTGGGTTGCATCCTGGGAGACAAGATTAAGGACCCCAATGGAAATAAGTTAGTCTTCGATGACACTGACTTTTTTGGGTTATCCTGGGTGGCTAACCCTCTGGGGTTAATTGTTTCTTGGTATTCTCAATAAGCCACACCAACAACGGTGCTAGAGCAGCAGCAGCTGACAGTGCTAGAGCAGCAGCAGCTGACAGTGCTTCAGCAGCAGCAGCTGACAGTGCTACAGCAGCAGCAGCTGACAGTGCTACAGCAGCAGCAGCTGACAGTGCTACAGCAGCAGCAGCTGACAGTGCTACAGCAGCAGCAGCTGACAGTGCTACAGCAGCAGCAGCTGACAGTGCTACAGCAGCAGCAGCTGACAGTGCTACAGCAGCAGCAGCTGACAGTGCTACAGCAGCAGCAGCTGACAGTGCTACAGCAGCAGCAGCTGACAGTGCTACAGCAGCAGCAGCTGACAGTGCTACAGCAGCAGCAGCTGACAGTGCTACAGCAGCAGCAGCTGACAGTGCTACAGCAGCAGCAGCTGACAGTGCTACAGCAGCAGCAGCTGACAGTGCTACAGCAGCAGCAGCTGACAGTGCTACAGCAGCAGCAGCTGACAGTGCTACAGCAGCAGCAGCTGACAGTGCTACAGCAGCAGCAGCTGACAGTGCTACAGCAGCAGCAGCTGACAGTGCTACAGCAGCAGCAGCTGACAGTGCTACAGCAGCAGCAGCTGACAGTGCTACAGCAGCAGCAGCTGACAGTGCTACAGCAGCAGCTGACAGTGCAGCAGCAGCAGCTGACAGTGCAGCAGCAGCAGCTGACAGTGCTGCAGCAGCAGCAGCTGACAGTGCTACAGCAGCAGCAGCTGACAGTGCAGCAGCAGCAGCTGACAGTGCAGCAGCAGCAGCTGACAGTGCAGCAGCAGCAGCTGACAGTGCAGCAGCAGCAGCTGACAGTGCTACAACAGCAGCTGACAGTGCTACAGCAGCAGCAGATGATGCTACAGCAGCAGCAGACGGTACTACAGCAGCAGCAGCAGACGGTACTGCAGCAGCAGCAGCAGCAGACGGTGGTACAGCAGCAGCAGCATCAGCAGTTGACCATGGTACCACAGTATTTCGATAATATTTCTCACCCTTTTTACCACAGGGTTGGCACTAGACGCTTTCTTGGGGCCCATGGTCACTTATTTTGCAGATAAAATCACCAAAAACGCTGTAATAATACGAAATGTTCCGATTGTATGCTGGATGTTACCGCGGAGGCTGGCTTGTAAACAATGCCACCGGCGGAACATGTGAGGCTGGCTCAGGCCGCACATTAGACGTGTCTCGGACGAATAGTGTTGAGCGGGTTTTTTAGCGGTATGCGAGGCAAAATCTTAGCGATAAAATGTATCGGTATGCGGATTTAACGTTATGTGATGCCAACGGTATGCGGGGGTCCACTGTATAGGTACAACACCAATTTTCTGCCACCCTTGGTTCCTAAGACTTGCCAGAATATCAATTTTGTTGGATCAACAGAGGTCATTTAATAATTCAACAATACACCTCTAACTCTAATTATATACAGTGGACCCCCGCCTTACGATATTAATCCGTTCCTGAGAGCTCATCGTAAGCCGAAATTATCATTAGCCGAATTAATTTTTCCTATAAGAAATAATGGAAATCTAATCCGTTCCTGACACCCCAAAGTATGAAAAAAAAATTTTTTTACCACCTGAAATATTAATTTTAATACACACAGACTGAAGAAGACATGCACAATTACTACTCTACTAAGAATAGAATACATGACTTACCTTTATTGAAGATCTGGTGATGATTGATGGGAAGGGAGGAGGGGGGAATGTGGAAGTTATTGTTTAGAAGGGGAATCCCCTTCCATTAGGACTTGAGGTAGCAAGTCCTTTTCTGGGGTTACTTCCCTTCTTTTAATGCCACTAGGACCAGCTTGAGTCACTGGACCTCTGTCCATAGAGCTCTGTACTTCCCGTTCCTTTAAGACTTTCCTAAAATGGGCCATAACATTGTCATTGTACAGGTTGCCAACACAGCTTGCAGTAGCTGTCAGGGTGATTTTCATCCATAAAGGTTTGTAGTTCAACCCACTTTGCACACATTTCCTTAATCTCTTTTTTTCAATTCCATACTAATTCTCGCCCTTTTTACCACAGGGATGGCACTAGAAGCTTTCTTGGGGTCCATGATGACTTATTTTGCAGTTACAAGCACTAAAAACACTGGGATAATGTGAAATGTACTGAATGTATGCATAGATGTGACTACACTGCCGCTGAGGCCACATGTGGGACGTGTCCCGGACGAATCACGTAAGGCGAGTTTTTTATTGTGAGGCGAGGCAAAATTTTTGCATTCAAATGCTTCGTATGGCGGATTTAACGTAACGCGATGGTCCACTGTACTTCCTGTCTCTAAAGCACCATGGAATTAGACATTAGTATAACTGAAACAGATTTATTAACCCTTAAATTGTTCAAACTTAGATTTACGTTTACGTGCATAGAGCTCTGACCTTGATTTTACCCATTTGAAAGCATGTAAAAAAAAAAAGTAGATCTACGTTCGGAGCCTGCCGCACATCAACGTATATCTACGGTTGGACAGTTTAAGGGTTAATTACTGTACTTACATAGAATGTTGCACTACTACCACTCTTAAGTGGTGCATATTAGTTTACCTGGCAATGTTGAGCTCATCACGAAAGTCTGGAAGTTGAAGGTTGTCAGGATTAATGTCTGTTTCATCATGAGTTATATGCTAGTAAAATATGGTAAGAATTGCACAAAATCAAGAGATCACCACCACCAACAACTGCACTGTGAGCTATAAGTGAACACCTACTATACATTGCCATCTGTGGCATTGTATAGCATTATATAACCATCCATTGCCAGAAAATTGGCATTCCACCTGCATATCACTTTTTAGAGACCCCTGTCTCTGCAGTATATCACTGTTTCAGTGACTACCTCTCTAATATATTACGAATGGATTTGTTAGTTAAAAATAAGAGGAGAGCTATTAAACGGAGAGTTAGAGGTATTGGGGAGATGGAGGGAATATTTTGAGGAATTGTTAAATGTTGATGAAGATAGGGAAGCTGTGATTTCATGTATAGGGCAAGGAGGAATAACGCCTTATGGGAGTGAGGAAGAACTAGTTGTGAGAGTGGGGGAAGTGCATGAGGCAGTGGGTAGAATGAAAGTGGGTAAAGCAACTGGGATTGATGGGATAAAGATAGAAATGTTTAAAGCAGGTGGGGATATAGTTTTGGAGTGGCTAGTGTTTTTATTTAATAAATGTATGGAAGAGGGTAAGGTGCCTAGGGGTTGGCAGAGAGCATGCATAGTTTCTTTGTATAAAGGCAAAGGGGATAGACCTTCGATATACCTTTGAAGAGTTTCGAGAGTTTCTCTACTCTCTGAGCCCGGCCATGGACCAGGCTCGTCTGGTGCTTGCCTGGTCAACAAGACTGTTGCTTCTGGAGGCCCGCTGCCACACATATCCATCACAGCCTAGTTGATCTGGCACCTAGTGAAAATACTTCTCCAGTTTCCTCTTGAAGGCTTCTACACTTGTCCTAGCCATGTTTCTGATATTTTATTTTATTATCACACTGGCTGATTCCCACCAAGGCAGGGTGGCCCGAAAAAGAAAAACTTTCACCATCATTCACTCCATCACTGTCTTGCCAGAAGGGTGTTTACACTACAGTTTTTAAACTGCAACATTAACACCCCTCCTTCAGAGTGCAGGCACTGTACTTCCCATCTCCAGGACTCAAGTCCGGCCTGCCGGTTTCCCTGAACCCCTTCATAAATGTTACTTTGCTCACACTCCAACAGCACGTCAAGTATTAAAAACCATTTGTCTCCATTCACTCCTATCAAACACGCTCACGCATGCCTGCTGATAGTCCAAGCCCCTCGCACACAAAACCTCCTTTACTCCCTCCCTCCAACCTTTCCTAGGCCGACCCCTACCCCACCTTCCTTCCACTACAGACTGATACACTCTTGAAGTCATTCTGTTTCGCTCCATTCTCTCTACATGTCCGAACCACCTCAACAACCCTTCCTCAGCCCTCTGGACAACAGTTTTGGTAATCCCATACCTCCTCCTAACTTCCAAACTACGAATTCTCTGCATTATATTCACGCCACACATTGCCCTCAGACATGACATCTCCACTGCCTCCAGCCTTCTCCTCGCTGCAACATTCATCATCCATGCTTCACACCCATATAAGAGCGTTGGTAAAACTATACTCTCATACATTCCCCTCTTTGCCTCCAAGGACAAAGTTCTTTGTCTCCACAGACTCCTAAGTGCACCACTCACCCTTTTCCCCTCATCAATTCTATGATTCACCTCATCTTTCATAGACCCATCCGCTGACACGTCCACTCCCAAATATCTGAATACATTCACCTCCTCCATACTCTCTCCCTCCAATCTGATATTCAATCTTTCATCACCTAATCTTTTTGTTATCCTCATAACCTTACTCTTTCCTTATTCACTTTTAATTTTCTTCTTTTGCATACCCTACCAAATTCATCCACCAATCTCTGCAACTTCTCTTCAGAATCTCCCAAGAGCACAGTGTCATCAGCAAAGAGCAACTGTGACAACTCCCACTTTGTGTGATTCTTTATCTTTTAACTCCACACCTCTTGCCAAGACCCTCGCATTTACTTCTCTTACAACCCCATCTATAAATATATTAAACAACCACGGTGACATCACACATCCTTGTCTAAGGCCTACTTTTACTGGGAAATAATTTCCCTCTTTCCTACATACTCTCTTGAGCCTCACTATCCTCGTAAAAACTCTTCACTGCTTTCAGTAACCTACCTCCTACACCATACACCTGCAACATCTGTCACATTGCCCCCCTATCCACCCTGTCATACGCCTTTTCCAAATCCATAAATGCCACAAAGACCTCTTTAGCCTTATCTAAATACTGTTCACTTATGTGTTTCACTGTAAACACCTGGTCCACACACCCCCTACCTTTCCTAAAGCCTCCTTGTTCATCTGCTATCCTATTCTCAGTCTTACTCTTAATTCTTTCAATAATAACTCTACCATACACTTTACCAGGTATACTCAACAAACTTATCCCCCTATAATTTTTGCACTCTCTTTTGTCCCCTTTGCCTTTATACAAAGGAACTATGCATGCTCTTCTGGTAAAATGTTGAATAGTCTGGCATCCTGGATGTTGAAAAAGTGTTCCCTTATTGTCCCCACCGCACCCCTGTTCCTCACTGGGTTTATTTTACACTTCTTCCCATATCTCTCACTCCAGTATGTTGTTATGGGACAAAAGAGAGTGTAAAAATTGTAGGGGAATAAGTCTGTTGAGTATACCTGGTAAAGTGTGTGGTAGAGTTATTATTGAAAGAATTAAGAGTAAGACTGAGAGCAGGATAACAGATGAACAAGGAGACTTTAGGAAGGGTAGAGGGTGTGTAGACCAAGTGTTTACAGTGAAACATTTAGGTGAACAGTATTTAGATAAAGGAAAAGAGGTTTTTGTGGCATCTGTGGATTTGGAAAAGGCATATGATAGGGTGGATAGGGGGATAATGTGGTAGATGTTGCAAATATTTGGAATAGGAGGTAGGTTATTGAAAGCAGTGACGTCTTTACGAGGATAGTGAGGCTCAGGTTAGAGTATGTAGGTGAAAGGGAGATTATTTCCCAGTAAAAGTAGGCCTTAGACAGGGATATGTGATGTCACCATGGTTCAATATATTTATAGATGGAGTTGTAAGAGAAGTGAATGCTAAGGTGTTGGCAAGAGGTGTGGGATTAAAAGATAAACAATCTACACAAAGTGGGAGTTGTCACAGTTGCTCTTTGCTGATGACACTGTGCTTTTGGGAGTTTCTGAGAAGTTGCAGAGGTTGGTTGATGAGTTTGGTAGGGTATGTAAAAGAAGGAAATTAAAAGGGAATATAGGAAAGAGTAAGGTGATGAGGATAAAAAAATTAGGTAATGGAAGATTGGATATCAGATTGGAGGGAAAGAGTATGGAGGTGGTGAATGTATTCAAATACTGTATTTGGGAGTGGACATGTCAGCAGATGGGTCTATGAAAGATGAGGTGAATCACAGAATTGATGAGGGGAATAAGGTGAGTGGTACACTGAGGAGTCTGTGAGACAAAGAACTTTATCCATGAAAGCAAAGGGGGGGTATGTATGAGAGTATAGTTATACCAACGCTCTTATATGGGTGTGAAGCATGGGTGGTGAACATTGCAACAAGGAGAAGGCTGGAGGCAGTGGAGATGTCATGTCTGAGGGCAATGTGTGGTGTGAATATAATGCAGAGAATCCATAGTTTAGGAGGAGGTGCGGGATTACCAAAACTATTATCCAGAGGGCTGAGAAGGGGTTATTGAGATGGTTTGGACATGTAGAGAAGATGGAATGAAATAGAATGACTTTGAGTGTGTAAAAATCTGTTGTGTAGGGAAGGCGGGGTAGGGGTCAGCCTAGGAAAGGTGGGAGGGAGGGGGGGTAAAGGAAGTTTTGTTTGTGAGGAACTTCGACTTCCAGCAAGAGTGCGTGAGCATGTTAGGAGTATATGGAGACAAATGGTTTTTAGGACTTGACGTGCTGTTGGAATGTAAGCAAGGTAGCATTTATGAAGGGATTCAGGGAAACCAGCAGGCTGGACTTGAGTCCTGGAGATAGGAAGTACAGTGTCTGCACTTTAGAGGGGTGTTAATGTTGCAGTGTTATAACTGTAGTGTAAGCATGCCTCTGGCAAGACAGTGATGGAGTGAATGATGCTGAGAGTTTTTCTGTTTTGGACCACCCTGCCTTGGTGGGAAATGGCCGATGTGTTAATAAAAAAAAATTACCGTGTTTGAGAGACCATATCTCTGTAATATATTACTATATTTAAGAGACTATATATCTTTATAACACCTCACTGTTTTAGAGACTTTATCTCTGTAGTATCACTGCTTTAGAGATCATGTCTATAATTTTATCACCGTTTCAAACATCATATCCCTGTATATCATCTGTATAATACACCACACAGTTGAGTCTAGAGTTTTCAGTTAAGGTTTTTGTGCCCATTCCTGAAGATTGCACCATTAAAAAACCCATGGATAATGAAAACTATTCAGTAAAAGTCCCATGGATAACAACAATATTAGGTGAAAAAACCCATGGGTAAGAAAATATTCAGAAAAAATGTTTGATAATCGAAACTTGCAGGTAAGAAAGCTCAAGAATCAGTAGGGACAGCTGTAAAGAATTTTTTATTTTTTATTAATGTATTGTACTTGTAAAATAGGAACAATTAGGCATCTTGTAGTTCAGTTGATAACCACTGTAGCTCAGACACTGAGGAACCAGGGTTCAAACCCTGACATAGCTGGAAATCTTGGTCATGTTTCCTTACATCTGCTGCCCCTGTTCACCTAGCTGACTGATATGGATTGCATCCCAAGGAAAAGTATTAAGAACCCTAATAGAAATAAGACGGTCCTCAGTGACAACCTGACTAATGAGTTCTGGGTTATTAATCCTAAGCCATTCTTGTACTAAAAGTGATGTATATGTAGATCTGAGAGTTTCCTGGTTATGCTCAGCCACCTCATTGCTTCCATTCTTTAGTTAGTGTAATTTATTTTTATAGATGGATTTTTATAGGCTTGTGTATCTTTACCTAATCCAACCTAATTTAAGGTAGGGAAGGAAAGTAATGTACAAAGGTACATCACTTTCCTTCCCTACCACCACGTATTTATACTGTGTTTTTCATACTTGTTTATACAGTACCCCATATGTTATGAGTCCAGTAAACTTGTATTTTAGAAACTGAACACTGACATCTTGCCAGGGCAAGAAAAGCAAGGTATGTCAGAGTATATGTACTAAAAACCTGTTGGTTCCTCTCTCTCTCTCTCACTATCCATTTAACTAATTCCTCCTCCATCTCATGTGAATTCTGCATAAAGGTCATTTAACCCTTTGACTGTCGAAGGGCCAAATCCTGAAGTTGCTTCTGGTGTCGCAAAATATTCGAAAAAAAAAAAAATTATTTTTTCTTATGAAAATGTTAAGATTATTTTTCTGATTGTTTTAGTCCCAAAAAAAAATTTTTCCCATCAGTACTTACCGAGATATAGAGTCCTGAAGTTTGCTGAAATTGATCTGCTGGCGGCAACAGCGGCGACTGCCGCTCACCCGGTAAACTTTTATTTACTTGTATTCGATGGTTTCTTGTTTTTTTCACTATTTTATTTTTTCACATAACTTTTGTGGCCTGTGAGACCAAATTATTGTGCAATGTTCAAATATACACTCGTTGAATGTAACACAATTATAGCAAAAACACTCGTATCATTATAATGTTGCTAAAACTTGTTTACACAAACAAACAATGTAAACAAATGTTTATTACGATTGCTTTATAATATATATACATATGTACAATCACTGGACACTTTATTAGAAGTGCTGCAGCTTGTGGAATTCTTTGAAACATGGGTATAAGCACAATGGTGTCTTACACTCCTCACACATAAAACGAGTGTCTCTGCGTTTTTGTTGGCGTTTTGTGGTATGTCCACAGACAAAACACCTCTTCTGAGCATTTTTCTTGGCAGTAGTAGCAGGCAGTGGTATGGGGTAGTGATCACCAGGCCTCAGACGAGAGGACATGTGTTGATAATTTCGTGGGCGCTGGTCTATTGCAGGTGTTGTTTCTTGGTACTTGAATATTATTTGTCTGATGACTGACAAACAAAATTCACCATATTTGGGTTTGTTCTTGGTCTTCAACTTATACATATTATAAGCATTCAGCATGGAAATGTCAAGAAGATGGAAAAACAGTTTTATGTACCACTTATAACTCTTGCGAACACAGTCAGCAAACCCAATCTGCATGTCACATTTGTCCACTAAGCGCATATTGAGGTTGTAATCCATCACAGCTGCAGGTTTTACAATAGGTTCTTTGGTCTCTCTATTCTGCTTGCCAGTCTCTACCATTTCATGTCGGTGAACTGATGTCAGCAGTGTGACATCACGTTTGTCATGCCACCGAAATGCCATGATGTCATTGGCAGCAAACACCTGCACTTCACCTCTACGACTGCCAGCTTCGAACCTAGGCATATGTTTACGACTTCTACGCACTGTGCCACACACATCTGTCATGTTCACTCGCAAGAAATCACTGAGTATAGGGCTTGTGTACCAGTTGTCAGTATATAAAATATGCCCCTTACCAAGATATGGCTCCATCATTGTTCTAACCACATCACCAGAGATACCCAGTAACTTCCTGGTATCTTCCATTGTTTTACCGCCAGTGTACACAATTATATCCAAAACCAGACCAGTTTTGCAATCACACAGAACAAATAACTTTATACCAAAGCGTTTCCTCTTGCTTGGTATATACTGCTTGAATGAGAGTCTTCCTTTGAACAAAATCAAAGACTCATCAATAACAAGCTTCCTGAAGGGATAAAAATACATACAGCACTTTTGTTTCAGGTACATAAACACACGTCTGATCTTATATAACCTGTCGCTTCTGTCAGGCCTGGTTTTGTCTGAAAAGTGTAACATACGTAACAGTAACACAAATCTATTCACTGGTATAATGTCACTGAAAGCAGGGGTTGAAATCAGGCGGTCTGTCGCCCAGTATGTGCTGACACTATGCTTATACACATGTGGCATAAGCATTATTGTGGCAAAGAACAGATACATCTCTGCCACAGTTGTGTCCTTCCACTGGTGTAGGCGTGATCTTGGTGAAAGCATAGTGTTTGCCATGGTGTACTCATAGTATGTATTGCTTTCCCTGACAATAATGTCCATCAGGGGTTCATCGAAGAACAACTGAAAGCATTCCAGTTCAGTGGGATTGTTCCCAAGTGTACATGATGGCCGTATTCCACTTTGTCCTCCATCAAAGTCATGGGGATTGGGAACAAACTCGTCATCTTGATGCCAATCCCAGATGCGGTCAGCTGGTGCGTTCTGGATATTGTAATGTCGTTGTGGTTGTGCAGGTTGTGGTTGTGGTTGTGAGAGTGTGGGGTCGGCCGAAGCAGGTTGTAGTTGTGCAGAGTCAGCAGCGCGGGCACTAGCGTGGCCCGCTGCTGGTGTCACATGACTCATGGCACCGTCACTATCACCACCACCGCCTGCTGCCTCACTCACATCATTTATACCCATCGTAACAATATCGTCATCTTCACTATCAGGACGTGGTGTAGGGCCACGGGATGTGCTCCGAGATGTACTCCTTCCTCTTGGAAGAGCATATGGCACACTACCAGACCGCATGCGACGTCGTACATACTGCCGTTTCACTGGGGAATATTCACCCTCACTGTCACAACTAGAAGTGCTTTCAATAACCTTGAAATCACTATCACTATCACTTGCACTGCTCACATCTGAGTCTTGTACACGGGCAAATAGTTTCCTCTTTCGTCCTGGTACAGGTGAATATGAACGAGCCGGCCTAGCACCAGAGGTGGATGGTTGTGGGTCATCTGGGTTTTCATCACTAATTATGTTATCCTGGGTAATTTTCTCGGTCACACCCGTTTCAAAACCAGGGAATTCACTTTCACTGACACTATCATCACTGTTTGAGCTATCACTTGGGAACAAAAGACCTCCAATCCGCCAAGGAGTGAGGAACTTCTTACCGCGAGGCATGGTGAAAATGGACTACCAAGATGGCGTTCCCACAATGCACCGCTGAGTCCCAGATTTTTTTCACAGGGTGCACACCGACCACTGAGACCCATTCTCTCTCGTGTAGGCCTACCAGCCCTCTCCCGCTCAATTTGAAGCCGCTAGAATTTATGCGTATAGATACGTCAAACACGGTATCTCCCATGACGTACATATACGACCGCGACAGTCAAAGGGTTAAACACTAGAAACAAGATTAGTATGCAAACCTGTCTGCGAGGAAAAAGTTCAACAGATAGGAGTAGCGAGCAAGTATACGGTGACGATAGTTTGATTGCTAGTCTGCTTGTTAAGGTAGGGTCAGTGTCTAGCTCCCGCTTCCTTTTTTTCCACCCGGAAAGGTGACGTGTGGGGCTCCAACCAAATGGATAATCACTTGACTCACAGCTCCCAGCACAACTGTAAGTAAAAGCCTCTGCTCCTATTTTAGTGGATATATTGGTTAAAAGCTTCACTTTTAACCAATTCTAAGACTTAGTTCATTCTCCCTTGATTTCCATATTTTGCTTTTAAATCCTCACCATTCTTTTAAGTGCCTTACACTTACCATGGAGTGATTTTTCAAGCAGTGGTTAACTTTTGTCTCTTTCTAGCTTGGAATGTCAGCTTGGGTCATCTGGCAATCACAGAAACTGTGCTGAAGGAGACAAACTTCACATAAGTTCTGGGACGTCACCTTTTTATTTACATACCTGAGAGTAGCCAACCCCAGGCAACTACCCCTCATCTTTGCAGTGGTGAAAGACCTGCGTTCCTATCATCTTGACGGATTATTCAAAGCTAGAGACACTGTGACGAAGGCTTGCTCTTCATGGTACTCTGCCTTGACAAAAAAAATGAAAGATAGACTACAAATCACCCAGAACAAAATCGTAAGATTCATCCTGGGGCTGGGACCAAGAGAACATGTAGGCCAGGATGAATTACAGCAGTTGGATATGCTGAATATTGAAGACAGAGTAAAACAACTGAAGCTAAATCATGTTTATAAAATTGCTCACAGTGTCCAGAATATCTTGCTGTCATTATTATTATTATAAAAAAGAAGTGCTAAGCCACAAGGGCTATACAGCGCTGCATGTTGCTGTCAATTTTGTCAAGGTTGGGAACCAAAGTAATCATAGTACTAGGGGGAGGGAGCACAACTTTGTAGTACCCACAGTCATTGGCCAGGCTTCAAACACCTTTTATTGTACAGCAATAAAGGAATGGAACAGACTACCTGCAGATGTCAAAGCCAGTCATAGCATGAACCCGTTCAAGAAGAGTGCCAAAAGGTGTCTGATGAATGTAGCTACAGAAAGGGAGGGGAATGATTTTCTATTTTTTAGCTAACATACGTGTAAATTTTACCTTATTCCTAGTAATGACCCTCGTATTGTAGATAGTCTTAATGACCCTCGTGTAGTAGATAGTCTTTTTAGTATGATAATAAGATGTTACAGGTAGTAGGTTGGTTGACAGCAACCACCCAGGGAAGTACATACTACCATCCTGCCAGATGACTGTGAAACAGAAACCTGTAACTGTTTTGCATGATGGTAGGATTGCTGGTGTCTTTTTCTGTCTCATAAACATGCTAGATAACAGGGATATCTTGCTACTCCTACTTACACTTTGGTCACACTTCACAGACATGCACATGCATATATATATATATACACATACATCTAGGTTTTTCTCCTTTTTCTAAATAGCTCTTGTTTTTCTTTATTTCTTCTATTGTCCATGGGGAAGTGAAAAAGAATCTTTCCTCCGTAAGCCATGCGTGTCGTATGAGGCGACTAAAATGCCGGGAGCGATGGGCTAGTAACCCCTTCTCCTGTAGACATTTACTAAAAAAGAGAAGAAGAAAAAACTATAAAACTGGGATGCTTGAATGTGCGTGGATGTAGTGCGGATGACAAGAAACAGATGATTGCTGATGTTATGAATGAAAAGAAGTTGGATGTCCTGGCCCTAAGCGAAACAAAGCTGAAGGGGGTAGGGGGAGTTTTGGTGGGGGGAAATAAATGGGATTAAATCTGGAGTATCTGAGAGAGTTAGAGCTAAGGAAGGGGTAGCAGTAATGTTGAAGGATCAGTTATGGAAGGAGAAAAGAGAATACGAATGTGTAAATTCAAGGATTATGTGGATTAAAGTGAAGGTTGGATGTGAAAAGTGCGGTCATAATAAGCGTGTATGCACCTGGAGAAGAGAGGAATGCAGAGAGAGAGAGAGAGAGATTTTGGGAGATGTTAAGTGGATGTATAGGAACCTTTGAACCAAGTGAGAGAGTAATTGTGGTAGGGGACCTGAATGCTTAAGTAGGAGAAACTTTTAGAGAGGGTGTGGTAGGTAAGTTTGGGGTGCCAGGTGTAAATGATAATGGGAGCCCTTTGATTGAACTTTGTATAGAAAGGGGTTTAGTTATAGGTAATACATATTTTAAGAAAAAGAGGATAAATAAGTACTATACAAGATATGATGTAGGGCAAAATGACAGTAGTTTGTTGGATTATGTATTGGTAGATAAAAGACTGTTGAGTAGACTTCAGGATGTACATGTTTATAGAGGGGCCACAGATATATCAGATTACTTTTTAGTTGTAGCTACACTGAGAGTAAAAGGTAGATGGGATACATGGAGAATAGAAGCATCAGGGAAGAGAGAGGTGAAGGTTTATAAACTAAAAGAGGAGGCAGTTAGGGTAAGATATAAACAGCTATTGGAGGATAGATGGGCTAATGAGAGCATAGGCAATGGGGTCGAAGAGGTATGGGGTAGGTTTAAAAATGTAGTGTTGGAGCGTTCAGCAGAAGTTTGTGGTTACAGGAAAGTGGGTGCGGGAGGGAAGAGGAGCGATTGGTGGAATGATGATGTAAAGAGAGTAGTAAGGGAGAAAAAGTTAGCATATGAGAAGTTTTTGCAAATTAGAAGTGATGCAAGGAGGGAAGAGTATATGGATAAAAAGAGAGAGGTTAAGAGAGCAAATGAGAGAGTAGGTGAGATGCTATCAACAAATTTTGTTGAAAATAAGAAAAAGTTTTGGAGTGAGATTAACAAGTTAAGGAAGCCTAGAGAACAAATGGATTTGTCAGTTAAAAATAGGAGAGGAGACATATTAAATGGAGAGTTAGAGGTATTGGGAAGATGGAGGGAATATTTTGAGGAATTGTTAAATGTTGATGAAGATAGGGAAGCTGTGATTTCGTGTATAGGGCAAGGAGGAATAACATCTTGTAGGAGTGAGGAAGAGCCAGTTGTAAGTGTGGGGGAAGTTCGTGAGGCAGTAGGTAAAATGAAAGGGGGTAAGGCAGCTGGGATTCATGGGATAAAGATAGAAATGTTAAAAGCAGGTGGGGATATAGTTTTGGAGTGGTTGGTACAATTATTTAATAAATGTATGGAAGAGGGTAAGGTACCTAGGGATTGGCAGAGAGCATGCATAGTTCCTTTGTATAAAGGCAAAGGGGACAAAAGAGAGTGCAAAAATTATAGGGGGATAAGTCTGTTGAGTCCTAGGTAGTAGGTTGGTAGACAGCAACCGCCCAGGGAGGTACTACCGTCCTGCCAAGTGAGTGTAAAACGTAAGCCTGTAATTGTTTTACACGATGGTAGGATTGCTGGTGTTTTTTCTGTCTCATAAACATGCAAGGTTTCAGGTACGTCTTGCTACTTCTGCTTACACTTAGGTCACACTACACATACATGTACAAGCATATGTATACACACCCCTCTGGGTTTTCTTCTATTTTCTTACTAGCTCTTGTTCTTGTTTATTTCCTCTTATCTCCATGGGGAAGTGGAACAGAATTCTTCCTCCGTAAGCTATGCGTGTTGTAAGAGGCGACTAAAATGCCAGGAGCAAGGGGCTAGTAACCCCTTCTCCTGTATATATTACTAAATATGAAAGGAGAAACTTTTGTTTTTCCTTTTGGGCCACCCCACCTCGGTGGGATACGGCTGGTGTGTTGAAAGAAGAAGAAGTCTGTTGAGTATACCTGGTAAAGTGTATGGTAGTTATTATTGAAAGAATTAAGAGTAAGACAGAATAGGATAGCATATGAACAAGGAGGCTTTAGGAAAGGTAGGGGGTGTGTGGACCAGGTGTTTACAGTGAAACATATAAGTGAACAGTATTTAGGTAAGGCTAAAGAGGTTTTTGTGGCATTTATGGATTTGGAAAAGGCATATGACAGGGTGGATAGGGGGGCAATGTGGCATATGTTGCAGGTGTATGGTGTACGAGGTAGGTTACTGAAAGCAGTGAAGAGTTTTTACGATGATAGTGAGGCTCAAGTTAGAGTATGTAGGAAAGAGGGAAATTATTTCCCAGTAAAAGTAGGCCTTAGACAAGGATGTGTGATGTCACTGTGGTTGTTTAATATATTTATAGATGGGGTTGTAAGAGAAGTAAATGTGAGGGTCTTGGCAAGAGGCATGGAGTTAAAAGATAAAGAATCACACAAAGTGGGAGTTGTCACAGTTGCTCTTTGCTGATGACACTGTGCTCTTGGGAGATTCTGAAGAGAAGTTGCAGAGGTTGGTGGATGAATTTGGTAGGGGATGTAAAAGAAGAAAATTAAAAGGGAATACAGAAAAGAGTAAGGTTATGAGGATAAAAAGATTAGGTGATGAAAGATTGGGTATCAGATTGGAGGGAGAGAGTATGGAGGAGGTGAATGTATTCAGATATTTGGGAGTGGACGTGTCAGCGGATGGGTCTATGAAAGATGAGGTGAATCATAGAATTGATGAGGGGAAAAGGGTGAGTGGTGCACTTAGGAGTCTGTGGAAACAAAGAACTTTGTCCTTGGAGGCAAAGAGGGGAATGTATGAGAGCATAGTTTTACCAACGCTCTTATATGGGTGTGAAGCATGGGTGATGAATGTTACAGCGAGGAGAAGGCTGGTGGCAGTGGAGATGTCATGTCTGAGGGCAATGTGTGGTGTGAATATAATGCAGAGAATTCATAGTTTGGAAGTTAGGAGGAGGTGCAGGATTACCAAAACTGTTGTCCAGAGGGCTGAGGAAGGGTTGTTGAGGTGGTTCGGACATGTAGAGAGAATGGAGTGAAACCACTGTACTCAGTGGTCAGTCGTCACGTGAGGTCACAGACCCTGAGCTGCCTTGGGGATTAGTGTGGACGGTTACAAAGCATGGCTTGCTTCTGCAGTGTTTTAAAAATTGAGGTTGGAGAGTTGAAGGAGGAGGTCTTGCTTCTCCAGGAGGAGATTAGGAGGCTGAAGGTCCACCTCAATGGGTCTGGGAGAGAGTGTGAGGTGGCTGGAGTTGTGGGGAATGAGGCTTCTAGCAGCGAGGTGCAGTCTGTCTCTCGCTGTGAGGAGGCTGTAGTTGGGGAGGCAGCAACGGCTACCAGCAGTGAGGTGCAGCCCAGCACCTGCTACAAGTGGCGAGTAGTTCACAGTAATGGAAGGCGCATCAGAGTAAGGAAAGTTAAGAGTGAAGATCTGAAGGTAGGAAATCGCTTCTCTGTTCTTCAGGATGAATGTACTTCAGTGGCCAGTGAAGGTAAGGGTACTACTGCCCCTGCTAATGGAGGTAAGCGCATTCTTGTGGTTGGTGACTCTCAGGTAAGATACATTGACCGTGCTTTTTGTAATAGGAATAAGAAGATGAGAGATAGAGTGTGCTTCCCTGGAGCTGGTGTTGGGGACATTGTCAACAGGCTGGATAATATCATGTCAGGTAATGGGAGCAAGCCCATTATCTGTCTCAGTGCTGGTGGAAATGATATTGGGAAGGGTAGGAGAGAAGAGCTGCTAGATAAGTACAGGTCAGCTATAGATTTCATTAAGTCTAAGGGAGGGATCCCAATCATATGTAGCATCTTGCCTAGAAGGGGAGTAGGAAATGAATGGTTGTCTAGGGCAATTGGTGTAAATTGCTGGCTAGACAGATACTGCAAGGAACTTGCAATCCCATTCATTGACAACTGGAACAACTTTTATGGCAAACATGATATGTATGCAAGGGATGGGGTACATCTCTCTGGGGCTGGGGTGGTAGCACTTGCAGACTCGATTGAGAAGGCCATTGGTGAAATGCCTATGATTTTAAACTGATGGAAGATAGAGGTATGGGTGTGTGTGGGAAACAAGCAGGTTGCAACACTTGGGTTGGAAACAGTAAATGTATAAAAGGCATTCAGCATGAAGTTATAAATAAAGACAATAGATCAGGTCAGCAAACAAAGGGGGACAGCAGAGGGCAGCAAGGGACTAGCTCCCTTAAGGTTTACTATACTAATAGCAGGAGTGTAAGAAATAAGATAGATGAGCTAAGATTAATTGCAAGTGCAGGAGACATAGATATTATTGCTATAACAGAGACCTGGCTCAATCTGAAAGATAGAGAGATGCCCTCTGAATGTCACATACAAGGCTATAAATTATTCCACACTGACAGGGTCAACAGGAAAGGTGGTGGAGTAGCGATGTATGTCAGAGACAATTTAAATTGTTGTGTTAGACAAGCATCAGCCACTGAATCTGTTTGGTTACAGCTTCTCGAGGGCCGAGAAAAACTAATTTTGGGTGTGATTTACAGGGCCCCAAATCTTGATAGGGAGTGCAGTAAACTTCTATGGGACGAAATTCGTAAGGCATCTACATACGAAAATGTTGTGCTAATGGGAGATTTCAACTATAGACAGATTGACTGGAGCAATTTGACAGGAAATTTAGAGTCAGGTGACTTTCTTGATACGATCCAGGATTGTTTTTTAAAACAGTTTGTGACAGAGCCAACTAGGGGAAATAACCTCCTTGACTTGGTTCTTGCCAGTAGGGAAACACTAATTAATAATCTTGAGGTTAATGATGAGCTTGGGGAAAGTGATCACAAATCACTCAGTTTTAATATATCATGGAATTCCCCTAATAATGGCAATCAAGTCTCCGTCCCTGACTTTCGCTTGGCTGATTTCATAGGACTGAAAAATTACTTAGGTGGGCTGAACTGGAATGACCTGACTAAGGGTCAGGTAGGTGGTGATGGTTGCCGATATGATGCTTTCCAGGGCATAGTTCTAGCTGCTCAGTCAAATTATGTTCCAAATAGGGAAATCAGATCAAACAAAAATGATCCTAAATGGATGAACAATAGATTAAAATATCTGATTGGTCAAAAGAGAGGCATATATAGGCAAATCAAAAGAGGAGAGGGGCAATTGAGAAATCGATATATTCAGTTAAAGAGAGAAATAAAAAAGGGAATTAGAAAAGCAAAAAGAGATTATGAGGTTAAAGTTGCAAGAGAATCGAAGACTAACCCAAAAGGATTCTTTCAGGTATACAGAAGTAAGATCAGGGACAAGATAGGCCCACTCAAAAGTTCCTCGGGTCAGCTCACTGACAGTGATAAGGAAATGTGTAGAATTTTTAACACATACTTCCTCTCAGTTTTTACACAGGAGGATACCAGCGATATTCCAGTAATGATAAATTATGTAGAACAGGACGATAATAAACTGTGTACTATTAGGGTCACAAGTGACATGGTCCTTAGGCAAATAGATAAATTAAAACCTAACAAATCCCCAGGCCCTGATGAACTGTATGCAAGGGTTCTAAAGGAATGTAAAGAGGAGCTTAGCACACCTTTGGCTAATCTTTTCAACATATCACTACAAACTGGCATGGTGCCAGATAAGTGGAAAATGGCAAATGTGATACCTATTTTCAAAACAGGTGACAGGTCCTTAGCTTCGAACTATAGACCAATAAGCCTAACCTCCATAGTGGGAAAATTTATGGAATCAATAATTGCCGAGGCAGTTCGTAGCCACCTTGAAAAGCATAAATTAATCAACGAATCTCAGCATGGTTTTACAAAGGGGCGTTCCTGCCTTACGAATTTATTAACTTTTTTCACTAAGGTATTTGAGGAGGTAGATCATGGTAATGAATATGATATTGTGTATATGGACTTCAGTAAGGCTTTTGACAGGGTCCCACATCAGAGACTATTGAGGAAAATTAAAGCACATGGAATAGGAGGAGAAATTTTTTCCTGGATAGAGGCATGGTTGACAAATAGGCAGCAGAGAGTTTGCATAAATGGGGAGAAATCAGAGTGGGGAAGTGTCACGAGCGGTGTTCCACAGGGGTCAGTGTTGGGCCCCCTGCTGTTCACAATCTACATAAACGACATAGATGAGGGCATAAAGAGCGACATCGGCAAGTTTGCCGATGACACCAAAATAGGCCGTCAAATTCATTCTGACGAGGACATTCGAGCACTCCAGGAAGATTTGAATAGACTGATGCAGTGGTCGGAGAAGTGGCAGATGCAGTTTAATATAGACAAATGCAAAGTTCTAAATGTTGGACAGGACAATAACCATGCCACATATAAACTAAATAATGTAGATCTTAATATTACGGATTGCGAAAAAGATTTAGGAGTTATGGTTAGCAGTAATCTGAAACCAAGACAACAGTGCATAAGTGTTCGCAATAAAGCTAATAGAATCCTTGGCTTCATATCAAGAAGCATAAATAATAGGAGTCCTCAGGTTGTTCTTCAACTCTATACATCCTTGGTTAGGCCTCATTTAGATTATGCTGCACAGTTTTGGTCACCTTATTACAGAATGGATATAAATTCTCTGGAAAATGTACAAAGGAGGATGACAAAGTTGATCCCATGTATCAGAAACCTTCCCTATGAGGATAGACTAAGGGCCCTGAATCTGCACTCTCTAGAAAGACGTAGAATTAGGGGGGATATGATTGAGGTGTATAAATGGAAGACAGGAATAAATAAAGGGGATGTAAATAGTGTGCTGAAAATATCTAGCCTAGACAGGACTCGCAGCAATGGTTTTAAGTTGGAAAAATTCAGATTCAGGAAGGATATAGGAAAGTACTGGTTTGGTAATAGAGTTGTGGATGAGTGGAACAAACTCCCAAGTACCGTTATAGAGGCCAGAACGTTGTGTAGCTTTAAAAATAGGTTGGATAAATACATGAGTGGATGTGGGTGGGTGTGAGTTAGACCTGATAGCTTGTGCTACCAGGTCGGTTGCCGTGTTCCTCCCTTAAGTCAATGTGACCTGACCTGACTAGGTTGGGTGCATTGGCTTAAGCCGGTAGGAGACTTGGACCTGCCTTGCATGGGCCAGTAGGCCTTCTGCAGTGTTCCTTCGTTCTTATGTTCTTATGTTCTTAAGAGTGTATCAGTCTGGAGTGGAAGGAAGGCGGGGTAGGGGTCAGCCTAGGAAAGGTTGGAGGGAGGGGGTAAAGGAGATTTTGTGTGCGAGGGGCTTGGACTTCCAGCGGGCATGCGTGAGCGTGACTCAAGAAATCGTAATGACACGATTACAAACAAACCATACCCCCGGCCGGGATTGAACCCGCTGTCAGAGTCTCAAAACTCCAGCCCGTCACGTTAGCCACTAGACCAGCTAGCCACAATAAGATTCATCCAACTAGGTATATTTCTACACCATAGGAAGGTTAGCACAGGCACCACTGTGACCACAAATGCAAGTTTTTACAGACGAATCTCCAGCTAGCGTGGCCGTGAAGGGACTTGAGCTAGAGTTCGTCACGGCCACGCTAGCTGGAGATTCGTCTGTAAAAACTTGCATTTGTGGTCACAGTGGTGCCTGTGCTAACCTTCCTATGGTGTAGAAATATACCTAGTTGGATGAATCTTATTGTGGCTAGCTGGTCTAGTGGCTAACGCGACGGGCTGGAGTTTTGAGACTCTATGACTGCGGGTTCAATTCCGTCCGGGGGTATGGTTGGTTTTTTTATGCGTGAGCGTGTTTGATAGGAGTGAATGGAGACAAATGGTTTTTAATACTTGACGTGCTGTTGGAGTGTGAGCAAAGTAATATTTATGAAGGGATTCAGGGAAACCGGCAGGCCGGACTCGAGTCCTGGAGATGGGAAGTACAGTGCCTGCACTCTGAAGGAGGGGTGTTAATGTTGCAGTTTAAAAACTGTAGTGTAAAGCACCATTCTGGCAAGACAGTGATGGAATGAATGATGGTGAAAGTTTTTCTTTTTCAGGCCACCCTGCCTTGGTGGGAATCAGCCAGTGTGTTAATAAATTAATAATAAAAAAAATAAGATGTTATCTTCATTATAGAATAATAAGAAAATATTATAACATTTATATTATAATAATAAGGTAAAAGGACCCCAATGGAAATAAGTAACTCTGTCTGACTTTTTTGGGTTGTCCTAGGTTCTCTACACATATGCTGCTATGTATGATAATTCTATGTAACTGTATTTGTGTATACCTGAATATACTTACTTAAGATCTTACAGGGCTGAGTAAGCCTTCACACTGTCTTTTAGTTGTGTTGGTGGTAATGTTGCTTTGTGGAGGCGAGTTCTAGATGATAGCCTTCCTTCATCCTCCTTGAATTATATTACATTATCTCTGCTTCATGTTCCATCTTTACTCTCTCTCCATTCTAGTCCTCATTATCCTCCTCTTGTTCTCTCTCCATTTTTTCATTCTCTCCCAAAACATTTAAATAGAAAGCAACTCTCCCTCGCCTAATTCCTCCTTGACACTCTTCCCTCCCCGACCCACTCCTCTTGCATATGATGCAGCCTTTAACCCTTTGACTGTTTCAGGCCCCTCTCTGAAACTGTCATTCTATGTTGCCAAATATTCGAAAAAAAAAAAATTATTTTTTCTTATGAAAATGTTAGGAATATTTTTAGTAGTGTTTTAAGCCTAAAAAAATTTTTTTTGCCATCAGTACTTACCGAGATATAGAGCCGCAAAGTTTGCAGAAAGTGACGTGCGTACGGCAACAGCGGCGACTGCCGCCCACCCGGTATTCTTTTATTTACTCTAATTCAAAGGTTTCTTGCATTTTTCAATATTTTTCTTTTCCAGGTAACTTATGTGGCCTGTGAGACCAATGTAAGGTGCATTCTTCAAATATACACTCATTGTTTACAACACAATAACAGAACAAACTTTATCACTATTAGTTTGTGTATACACTTTGTTTACACAAACAAACAATACAAAACAATGTTTATTACTATTGTTCCATAATATATATACATATGTACAGTCACTAAACACGTTCCTAGAACTGCTGCAGCTTGTGGAAGTCTTTGAAACATGGGTATATGCAGAGGGGCACTTCACACTCCTCACACATAAAACGAGTGTCTCTGCGTGTTTGTGGGCGTTTTGTGGTATGCATACATACATAACACCTCTTCTGAGCATTTTTCTTGGCAGTAGTAGGAGGCAGTTGTATGGGGTAGTGATCACCAGGCCTGAAACGAGATGACGTGTGTGGGCGCTGGTCTATTGCAGGAGTTGCTTCTTGGTACTTTGCAATTATTTGTCTGATTACTGACAGGCAAAATTCACCATATTTTGGTGTTTTGTTGGTCTTCATCTTGTATATGTTATAAGCATTTAGCATAGAGATATCAACAAGATGGAAAAAAAGTTTTATATACCACTTATAACTCTTGCGTACACAGTCTGCAAACCCAATCTGCATGTCACATTTGTCCACTAAGCGCATATTGAGGTTGTAGTCCATGACAGCTGCAGGCTTTAGAATGGGTTCATTGGTCTCTCTGTTGTCCCTGCCACTGGGTACCATTTCGTTTCTGTGAACTGATGTCATCAATGTGACATCACGTTTGTCATGCCACCGAAATGCCATGATGTCATTGGCAGCAAAGGCTTGCACCTCACCTCTGCGAGTGCCAGCGTTGAACCTTGGCATATGTTTACGATTACCACGCACTGTGCCACACACGTCTGTCAAGTTCACTTGCAAGAAATCACTGAGTAAGGGGCTTGTGTACCAGTTATCAGTAAATAACATATGCCCCTTACCAAGATATGGTTCCATCATTGTTCGAACCACATCACCAGAGATACCCAATAACTTCATGGTATCTCTCAAAGTATTACTGCCAGTGTACACAATTATATCCAAAACTAGACCACTTCTGCAATCACACAGTACAAATAGCTTTATACCAAAGCGTTTCCTCTTGCTTGGTATATATTGCTTGAATGAGAGTTTTCCTTTGAATAAAATCAAGGACTCATCAATAACAAGCTTTCTGAAGGGATAAAAATACATGCAGCACTTTTGTTTCAGGTACATAAACACATTTCTGATCTTATATAATCTGTCGCTTCTGTCAGGCCTGGTTTTGTCTGAAAAGTGCAACATACGTTAAC
This sequence comes from Cherax quadricarinatus, assembly GCF_038502225.1. Classification (NCBI taxonomy): domain Eukaryota; kingdom Metazoa; phylum Arthropoda; class Malacostraca; order Decapoda; family Parastacidae; genus Cherax; species Cherax quadricarinatus. Next base: position 8,596,811 of record NC_091343.1, on the reverse strand, counting down.
AGTATCAGGAAACGATTGACACCTATAATGTCACTAAAACATGGAGTTGAAATCAGGCGTTCTGTTGCCCAGTATGTGGTGACAGTGTGCTTATACACATGTGGCATAAGCATTATTGTGGCAAAAAACAGGTACATCTCTGCCACGGTTGTATCCTTCCACTTGTGTAGCCGTGGTTTTGGTGAGAGAATTGTATTTGCCATGGTGTAATCACAGTATGTGTTTGTTTCCCTGACAATGATGTTCATCAGGGGTTCATCGAAGAATAACTCAAAGCAGTCCAGTTCACTGGCATTGTTCCCAAGTGGACAAGATGGCTTTATTCCACTTTGTGTTTCATCAAAGTCATGGGGACTGGGAACAAACTCGTCACCGTCCTGCCAATCCCAGATGCGGTCTGCTGGTGGGGTCTGGATATTGTACCGTGGTTGTGGTTGTGCAGGTTGTGGTGGTGCAGGTTGTGGGAGTGTGGGGCAGGGTGAGGCTGGTTGTTGTGCTGCGTCAGCAGCGTGGGTAGTAGCGTGGCCCGCTGATGGTGCCACATGGGCCGTGCCACCCTCACTATCACCACCACTGCCTCCTCCCTCACTGTCACCATTCATACCCATCGTTACAATATCGTCATCTTCACTATCAGGTCGTGGTGTAGGGCCACGGGATGTGCTCCCGGAGTTTCTCCTTCCCCTTGGAACAACATATGAAACACTACCAGACCGCATGCTACGTCGTACATACTGCCGCTTCACTGGGGAATATTCACTCTCACTGTCACTAGAACTGCTTTCAATGACCTTGAAATCACTATCACTGTTATCATCTGGGTGTTGTACACGACCAAATAGTTTCCTCTTTTGTCCTGGTACAGGCGAACGTGAACAAGCCGGCACAGCACCAGAGGTGGAAGGTTGTGGGTCATCTGGGTTTTCATCACTAATTACGTTATCCTGGGCACTTTTTCCAGTAGCACTCACTTCAAAACCCTGGAATTCACTGTCACTGACATTTTCATCGCTTTTAGAGTTATCACTTGGGAACAAAAGACCTCCAATCCGCCGAGGAGTGAGGAACTTCTTACCGAGAGGCATGGTGAAAATGGACTAACAACATGGCGTTCCCACAATGCACCGCTGGGTCCCAGATTTTTTTCACAGGGTGCACACCGACCACTGAGACCCATTCTCTCTCGTGTAGGCCTACCAGACCTTTGGCGGTTGATTTGAAGCCGCTAGAATTTGTGTGTATAAATACGTCAGAAACATTGGCTCGTAAGACGTATTTATACGTCGGAAACAGTCAAAGGGTTAAAAATGTCAAGACACACTAATGTGACAAGATTGTTAAACTAATTTTTGAGAGATCTAATGATAAAAGTACTGATTAGACCATTTTAACCAGAGAAATAATTAGAAATGGATTTTACAGCACTGTTTGCCAGTTATCCCTCTAATGTGTCCCATCTTCCTTTTCTCATTCTTAACCCTTTCAGGGTCCAAGGCCAAAATCTGAAGGGGTGTCCAAGAAATTTTTAAAAAAAAAAAAAAAAAAAAAAAAAATCTTAAAGAATTAAAGATAATATTTTTGTGAAGGTAATAAAACAAAAACAAAAAAAATCTGATCAGTACTTACCGAGATACAATGTGGGGAAGTTGACCCAAAATGACCAGGTGGCGGCAACATCAGCAACTTCCGCAAAATTGCATTTTTTTTATTTTACGTGTTTTTATACTTTTTTTCTTTTCTAATTTTCTTTTTCTAGTAACATTTGTGGCCTGAGACCAATATAATGTATATTGTATTCAACACAATAACTGCACTAATTTGTTTATCATTACAGTGGAACCTCAAAAATCGAATGTATCACATATCGAACGTTTCGAAAATAGGACCATTTTTTCGGACAAACTGTGTCCCTATTATCAAATGCGCCCCTATTTTCGGACTGCTGGGCACGGGACCTGTCTGCCGCCCGCTCTGTCCTCGTCCCCGCGCAGGCGCCCTGAGCAGTCTAGCTTTGTTTATGCTTTAGTGAACACTAACCTGCACTCTCATTCACGCAATTTACGATTATTTCGTTGTGTTTAGTGCTTGTGGGACTGTGAAATAAGCTGCCATAGGCCCAAAGAAACTTGCTAGTGGTACCCCTGCAGTAAAGAAAGTGAGAAACACCATAGATGTGAAGAAGGAAATAATACAGAAGTATGAGAGTGGTGTGAGACTAGTTGAACTTGCCAGGATGTATGGGAAAAACAAGTTGACCATCGGTTCTATCCTGTCAAAGAAGGAACAAATCAAGGAAGCTGATGTTGCGAAAGGTGTTAATATAGGGAGTGGATGAGGTGCCTTATTCAAAGATTAAGGAGATTTGTGCCAAGTGGAATGATGTCCAAATGTTTGTGCAGAAGTGCCACCCTGAGCAAGCTGAAACAAGCCATCTTTGCAACAAGTTCAGTGACAGAACCATGTCTCATTTTAGGGAAATGTTAAAGATGCGCCAGAAACAGAGGACTGTGGACAGTTATTTTGTGAGACAGGGGTCCAGTGACTCTCAAGCTGGTCCTAGTGGCATTAAAAGACAGAGAAGGGAAGTAACCCCAGAGAGGGCTTTACCTGAAGTCCTCATGGAGGGGGATTCTCCTTCCAATCACTAACCCCAACTCCCTCTCTCCTCCTCCCTATCTTCCAGATGCCATCACCAATCTTCAATAAAGGTAAGTAAAAATGTTATTTTATATGTATTACTATACATAATTAAAAAACTACAGTATTTGTTGTATGTAAAACTGTAATTAATCTCTATAAAATGTATTTTTTGTGTGAATATTTTTGGGTTTCTGGAACAGATTAATTGTATTTCCATTATTTCTTATGGGAAATATTGCTTCGAATTTCAGACTTTTCGAATTTAGAACTAGCTCCTGGAACGGATTAAGTTCGATTTTTGAGGTTCCACTGTATATTGCTTACAAAACTTGTTTACAAGTTTATTGTAAACAAAATGTTGAAAATATTAGTGCAGTTATTGTGTTGAATACAACAGTACCATATAGTACCATATGGTAGAATATGGTACAATGGCACCATATGATGCAATGGTACCATATGGTACAATAACATATGGTTTACAAGTTTATTGTAAACAAAATGTTGAAAATATTAGTACCATATAGTACCATATGGTACAATGGTGCCATATGATGCAATGGTACCATATGGTACTGTTGTATTCAACACAATAAATACACTAATATTTTCAGCATTATTTTGTTTACAATAATTGTTTACAACAAAAATATGCAAAAATGTTGTATATCAGTAATGTTCTATTATATTTTTACAAATGTACAGCCACTCCACATGTTCCTTGAGATGGATGACAAAGCGCTTTGTCTTGGAAACTGCTGAGTCGTTGATTTGCGTCGCCACTCAGTCTTGGCTGCTGCCTTGTGGCATCAACATCTCCAACTGACCATATGGTACATGGTATCATATGTTAGAGCATACCATATGGTGCAGGGTACCATGTGGTACAGGGTACCATATGGTACAGGACACCATATGGTACAGATACAGTGATCCTTATGGAAGTAAGTCACCCTGACTTTTCTGGGTTATCCTAGGATTTTATACATATGCTGCTATGTATGATAATCTATGTAACTATATTTGTGTACACCTGAATAAACTTACTCAAGCACATGTGGCATCGTAAGTTTATTTAGGTACGTATACACAAATAAAGTTAGAGATTATCATACACAGCAGCATATGTTTGGAGAACCTAGGATCCCTGTACCATATGGTACCATTGTACCATTTGGTTCAAAACCATAGAATTCCTCTTCAGATCCACTTCCATCAGTCTTAGAGCTGTAAGTTGTGAAGAGAGTCAGAATTCGCCAGGAGAGTGAGTGGGGAGTGAAAGCTTCCTTGCCGCCAGACATGATGTACAAAGCTACTTTGGCGGTGTTTCCACAATGCCATGCAGGCGTCCAGATTTTTTCTTTAGTGCCACACTGACCACCCAGACCCATTCTCTTAGATGTAGGCCTACCATCCTTCTTGCGCTAAATTTGACACTGCTAGAATTTTGGCGGAGATCTAAGGTGTGGACCCTCAACATAAAGCCGTAGATCTACGGCACGGATCCTGAAAGGGTTAAATGATGCAGGCTCTGAAGACATCATACAGGCTGATGTGGCAGAGTTGCTATAATCCCATTGAGAATTTCTCCTTCTTAACCTGAAGCATCTGTTTTTTTTTTTTCCTAAATTACATAACTTGAACAAAGTTGCCATGCAAAGTGATATTTACAGTATAAGTTTAAATAAAATTTTAAAATAAGCAAAAGTATACACAAATAACCCGCACATAAAAGAGAGAAGCTTACGACGACGTTTCGGTCCGACTTGGACCATTGACAAAGTCACTTTGTCAATGGTGACTTTGTCAATGGTCCAAGTCGGACCGAAACGTCGTCGTAAGCTTCTCTCTTTTATGTGCGGGTTATTTGTGTATCGTTCCAGTCACGGTATTGTGGCTTTTTGTTATTTAAGCAAAAGTATAATTGAACTCTCGTGCATCATGATGAAATATAATGTTTTTTATGTAGAAAACACTAGGATTAAATATAAGTATACTAAACAGCAGTGAAATGATAGTTATGATGCTTGCAACCTATGATTTGATGAAGACAGTAAATAGAAATGTGTTAGTGTAAACATGCCACATCAAGTTGTTATAATAATGGCCAAAGAGTTTTTTTTTCCTGCATGGAAATCAATAGCGTTTTTAAAAGTGTTTCAAATAGGGTTCATTCTAGTTACATGATAGGAATACCAGCATGATGAAATTCACAATAAAACTTCCTTCTTTTTATGTGAATTTCACCTTGCTTCAGAGACTATCATACACTGAAACACATGTATAGTGTTAATCACCTTGTGTGTCAAGTGTAAATAGTTCAACACATGGGGAAAAAAAAGTCTTAGCTAATACTGTAATGTATTTTATTAGTGTTACATTGAAAAAATTACCCTGATATTCTGAGAGATTCTCACCCTCCCTCATTAGACTTCATATTTTTTTGTGATAAATCAAGACAAAAATAAAAGTATTCAGTGGAAATGGCAAGGTTCCCCACTGTGCAATTTAAGAATATAGGGCATCCCCCCTAACTGACCACCATCACCATAATGTATAGCTACTTATACAGTATATCAAGAATGGTGGGGTGGGGGGGGGGACTCAGAAATGAGCCTTTTATCATTAAGTGTACTGTGCCATGGTATAAAAAATGTTACAAGTAATAATTAAAATTTTCTGTCATCTGTTCTGGATGACTCAGAGCTTCAGGGTTCCTTTATAATAGTAATTAAAAATTATGATAAAAAATCCTGCTATTTTCCCACCAAAATCAATTTTGCCTATTTATTACAATAAAAGCATGGCATGTTAATCTCATTTCTGGGCTATGATTTTATAATCTACATTTTTGTAGCTTCTGGAGTAAATTTATGCTTTAAGATGATGCTCTGTTTTTCCAAAATGTACAAGAGGAAATTTACAGTGTATGATGTACAGTAAACCAAGTTGCATGCAATGGATTTTGTAGGGTATTAAAAAAAAAAAATTCCTACAGTATTTATTCTCTGATAATTTTACAGTGCTTCACCACTAAAGATACAACCAAAGATCTAAAACACACTGTTAACTTCATTTAAATACAGATAGTTTGTCCACATTGCTCGATTCCAATACTGCACTCAGAAGGCACGGTGGCACATGCAGCTCCATGTAATGGCCCCATAGTTAAGGCAGAAGTAATTTTCTTGCAGTAAACATTGGCATTTAATCGTGTACATAAAATTCCTTTAACAGTGGAGATGTATTTATTCTGAATCTTACTTAATTTTACACTTGTCTACCTGCTAGTGCTTGATAAGAAAAATGATAGTATGTTATCATAGTTACAAATGTAGTGTCAACACATTTACTTTCATATTTTATGCAAAAAAGTCAACTTTAAATCAGCAATATCTATACTCAGAATCATAATTTTTCTTCTCATCTACATGTTTGTGCTGGGTAACTGATGAATGTGTAAACATGCATTGCTTTCATATTTTAAACAGAATTACAACTTATATTGTACCTCTCAAATCAGACTTTTGATTTTTTGATCTCCAATTAATCTCTTATTCCTTTGTAGAGTAACGCTTTTAGGTCTCAGACTACATTGGTCTGCTTCATATTTGTAATTACAGAAGTACAGTGGACCTTTGACCAATGGCATTAATCCGTTCCAGAGAGCTAGCCATTAGTCGAATTAATTTTCCCCATAAGAAATACTGGAAATAAATTAATCCGTTCTAGACGCCCAAAAGTATTAAACAAAATATTTTTTTTTTACATGAAATATACATTTCCCAGCACACAAACGAATGGGACATGCAAAATAAACAATAATTAAATGCTCCTTACCTTTATTGTGGAGTTGTTGATGAGTGATGAGATGGTAGGAGGGAAGATGACGCAGGTGTTTTATTGTTTGGAAGGGGAATCCCCTTCCATAAAGACTTGAAGTACTAAGTCCTTTGGTGGGGTTACCTCCCTTCATGGGTTTTTAATGCCACTAGGACCAGCTCGAGTCACTGGACCCCTGTCGCACCAAAAATCTTACCAGAGAGCTCTGTTTCTCACGCCTTACCTATAAGGTTTATGCAACTGAGGATGTTGAAGTGATCTTTCCAAAACTCTCTTAGGGTCAATTGAGTGCCTGAGGTCACTTCAAAGCACTTTTGAAACACTGCTTTTGTGTAGAATTTTTTGAAGTTTGAAATGATCTGCTGGTCCATGGGTTGGAGGAGAGGAGTTGTATTAGGAGGCAAAAACTAAACTTTCACAAAAGCAAACTCCCCTGCAATTTCTTCTTGCAAGTCATGAGGATGAGCATTGTCCATTACCAGGAGGCACTTGAGTGACAATTTCTTTTCCTGGAGGTATTTTGTCACAGTGGGGCCAAACATACCATAAAACCAGTCCAAGAAAAATTCCCTAGTGACCCATGTCTTACTGTTTGATCTCCACAGCATACACAAATTACCCTGACAATATTTTTTCCTGAACACACTGGGAGTTTCAGAGTGATACACCAATAAAGGCTTCACTTTCCAATCACCACTAGCATTACTACACATTAACCCTTTGGGGGTCGCCAGGCCCTCTCAAGAGACTTGTTCTCAGGGTCGCCAAAATAAATAAAAAAAAAATGATTTTTTTCTTGTGAAAAGATAGAGAATCTTTTCCCGATCATAATAACACCAAAAGTATGAAATTTGATGGAAAACTTACGGAATTATGCTCTCGCGAAGTTAGGGGTCTCGACGATGTTTACGCATTGGCGATTTTGCCCACTTTGAGCCCTATTTTCGGCCAGTTCCAGTGTACTAGTCAACAAAAATCATAACTATTTCGCTAGAACTCCATTTTTCCTATCGAATGAGTACAAGAAACCACCCATTTACTGATTTCAACTATCCAATAAAGTGGTCAGAATTTAGCAATTTTGCCAATTTCACACAAATTTCAAAAGATGCCAATTTCCAAATAGGGTCCAGAATAAACAAGAAAGACATTCTTGGCACTAAAATAACAAGTTCTTTGTTCGTTAGTCACATCCACAGGACCCTCTTATATTTCTTTGGCTTTCCACTTTGAATTTTTAATCTTACAAAAAATAGAATATTTAGTTATGCAGACTACTGCATTAGTGTAGAAATGGTATAAATAATATCAGCGCACTTGTGAAAGAATATTAGACTCGCCAGTTGACGTGTATTGGATGCTTGGCATGATTTGTTTACTTTTGAAATTTGGTAAAAATCGAACATTTCTGCTACTTTGAGCTCAATTTCAAGGTACTTTTCATTGTAAAACCAGTCAAAATCATCTCAATTTCTGTAATATGTCTTCCATTCAATAAAATGAGACCAAGAAAACTAGAATACAACAATAAATACCATACAAAAATACAGTGCAAAGTCGCTGTTTTAATCCAAAAACAGTTTTTTTTTCCTCATTACGCACTGTGTGCTGCAGGATTTTTTTTTTTTATACTGCACACACTGACCACATAGACCCATTCTTTCATATGTAGGCCTACCAGCTTTCTCTCACTAGATTTGAGGGAGCTAGAATTTAGGCGTACTAGTACAGTGGACCCCCGGTTAACGATTTTAATCCGTGCAAGAGGGCTCATCGTTATGCGAAATAATCGTTATGCGAATGAATTTTCCCCATAAGAAATAATGGAAATCAAATTAATCCGTGCAAGACGCCCAAAAGTATGAAAAAAATTTTTTTTTACCACATGAAATGTTAATTTTAATACACACAAACTGAAAAAGGCATGCACAATTAAATGACACTTACTTTTATTGAAGATCTGGTGATGATTGATGGGATGGGAGGAGGGGAGAGCATTATCTTCTTACTGTTTAGAAGGGGAATCCCCTTCCATTACGACTTGAGGTAGCAAGTCCTTTTCCGGGGTTACTTCCCTTCTTCTTTTAATGCCACTAGGACCAGCTTGAGAGTCACTGGACCTCTGTCGCACAACAAATCTGTCCATAGAGCTCTGTACCTCCCGTTCCTTTACGATTTGTCTAAAATGGGCCACAACATTGTCATTGAAATAGTCACCAGCACGGCTTGCAACAGCTGTGTCAGGGTGATTTTCATCTATAAAGGTTTGCAGTTCAACCCACTGTGCACACATTTCCTTAATCTTTGAAGTAGGCACAATGGATTCCACAACTGGCATAGGCTTCTCAGGGTTAGCCCCAAACCCTTCAAAATCTTTCTTAATTTCCATACTAATTCTCACCCTTTTTACCACAGGGTTGTCAAAAACATTGGACCGTCTGGGAAAATCGTAAGTAATCGCCGTACTAGTACAGCCGAAACCCCCAAAGGGTTACTGTCAGTCTGTCTTTCATAGGCTTATGTCCTGGGAATGCCTTTTCCTTCTGAGTAATGTAGGTCCTGTTTGGCATTTTCTTCCAAAACAGGCCTGTTTTTGTCACAAACACTTGTTCAGGTTTTAAGTTTTCAGTCTCTTATGTATTCCTTAAAGTCCTGCACATATTTTTCAGCCGCTTTTTTGTCTGAACTGGCAGCCTCATCATGCCTTACCACATTGTGTATGCCACTACGATTCTTAAATCTCTCAAACCAGCCTTTGCTGGCCTTAAATTCATCAATATCATAACTATTTTGAGGCAGTTTCTTAATGAGATCATCATGCAACTGCCTTGCCTTTTCACAAATTGTAGACTGGGAAACGCTCTCTCCTGATAATTGTTTTTCGTTTATCCATACCAATAACAGTCTCTCTACCTCTTCAATTATTTGTGATCTCCATTTTGAAAACATACTTGCACCTTTTGCAACAACAGCTTCCTTGATTGCCTTTCTGTTCGCCAAGTTAGTACTGATGATTGAATGGGGTTTGTTGTATAGCCTTTCCAACTCGGACATATGCACTCCACTTTCATATTTTTCAATTCTCTCTCTTTTCATTTCCATCGTAATTCTCACCCTTTCTAACACAGGCTGGCACTAGAAGCTTTCTTGGGGCGGTTATGAGCACTAAAAACACAAATGGTAGGTACACGTGGAAGCGACCGCAACAGCTTGTAAACAATGGCACACTGAGTCTTGGAGTGGCTGGGCCCGCTCAGGCCGCGCTCCCGCTGCATGGACATGTTTCTTGCCGTTGGTAGCCATTTTTTTTTATGCCAAAGAGCTCCGTTAGATGAATTTGCCGTTACTTGATGCCGCCATTGGGCAGGGGTCCACTGTACTGTGGAACCTGTTTTCATTTGCCCTGGTTTTCGATGACTTTTTTCATCAAAATTTTGTCCCAATTTTCGTTTATCACCTCGGTTTTTGTCGTCAGTCTGCCATACTGAATGTGCGCGCCTGCCGCACCCACACAAAGCATCCCACACATTCTGAGTCAGTCTGGCTTTGTTTCTCGTTGAGTGAGCATTACCCTGCATTTTCATCCGAAACATTTCGTAATACGTAATCCACTGTTTTTTGTGATTGTTTATCAAGTGCGACTGCTAAATAAGCCACCATGGGGCCAAAGAGTTCTGAGTGCCAACCCTTTGATAAAGAAGGCAAGAAATTGTGGCCAGAATGTGTCCAAGAGAAGGATTTTGAAGGGTTTGAGGCTGACCCTGACAACCCTACGCTTGTTGTGTAATTAATTATGGCTTTGGGAAAGTCCATGGGGTTGGATGCGAGTGGCCAGGGTGTGGAAGAGTTGGTGGATGACCACAGGGAAAGAGCTAACCACTGAAGAGCTGGAACACCTTCAACTGGAACAGCAAACAGATTGCAGCTGAGGAAATTGCTTCAGAGGAGGAGGAAGAGAGGGAAGAATGTGCCCTTTTCAGCGATTAAGGACATGTGTGCAAAGTGGAGTGAGTTGCAAAGTTTTGTGGAGAAATATCACCCTAACAAAGCTGTTGCAAGCTGTGTCTGCAGCATGTTCAATGACAATGCCTTGTCCCCTTTTAGGCAAATCTTAGAGATGCCAGAAACAGACCTCTCTGGACAGATTTTTTGTGCAACAAGGGTCCAGTGCCAGTAAAAGACAAAGAAGGGAAGTAACCCCGGATAGGGACTTGATACCTGAAGTCCTTATGGAGGGGGATTCCCCTTCCAACCAATAGCCTCTCCCCTCCTTGTATCTTCCATGTGCCAACAAGTCTTCAATAAGTGATATTAAATGTTCATTTATCCATTTCATTAGTCCTTTATGTATACAGTGGACCCTCGACCTACGATTTTAATCAGTTCCAGAGAGCTTGTCCTTAGCCAAATTTATCATTAGCCGATTTAATTTCCCCCATAAGAAAAAATGGAAATCCAATTAATCCATTCCAGACACCCAAAAGTATGAATTTTTTTTCACATGAAATATACATTTTCCTACGCAGAAAACAATGATACATGCACAATAAATACTACATGAAGAATAAATGACAGTTACCTTTATTGAAGATGTAGTGATGAGTGATGAGAGGGGAGGAGGGGAGATGATGGTAGTGTATTATTGTTTGGAAGGGGAATCCCCTTCCATAAGGACTTTAGGTGCCAAGTCCTTTTCCGGGGTTACTTCCCTTCTTTTTCTAATACCACTGGACCTCTGTCGCACCAAAAATCTGCCCATAGAGCTCTGTACCTGGCGTTCCTTTAAGATTTTCCTAAAATGGGCCACAACATTGTCATTGTAAAAGTCACCAGCACGGCTTGCAATAGCTGTGTCGGGGTAATGTTCTTCCATAAAGGCTTGCACCTTTGTCCACATTGTACAAATGTCCTTAAGCATTGAAGAAGGCAACTTCCTCTCTCTCTCTCTCCCCTCCTCTGAAGCAATTTCCTCAGTTGTGGTCTCTTGCTGTTGCAGCTTATCAGTGGTTCTTCATCATCGTCCTACACCAACTCTTCCACATCCTTCCCACAAACCTCCAACCCCATGGACTTCCCCAATGACACAATAGATTCCACAACTGGCATAGGCTCCTGAGGGTTAGCCCCAAACCCCTCAAAATCCCTCTCATGTACACATTGTGGCCACAATTTCCTCCAAGCAGAGTTCAAGGTCCTGTTAGTCACTCCCTCCCAAGCCTTACCTATAAGGCTTATGCAACTGAGGATACTAAAGTGATCTTTCCAAAACTCTCTTAGGGTCAATTCAGTGTCTGAGGTCACTTCAAAGAACTTTTGAAACACTGCTTTGGTGTACAGTTTTTTGAAATTTGAAATGACCTGCTGGTCCATGGGCTGGAGGAGAGAAGTGGTATTAGGAGGCAAAACCTTCACTTTTATGAAGCTCAATTCCCTCACAATTTGCTCTGGCAAGTCTGAAGGATGAGCAGGAGCACTGTCTAATACCAGGAGGCACTTGAGGTCCAATTTATTTTTCAGGAGGTAATTTTTCACAGTGGGGTCAAACACAAGATAGAACCAATCATAGGAAATATCCCTAGTGACCCATGCCTTACTGTTTGCCCTCCACATTACACACAAATTAGCCTTGACGGCACTGTTTTTCTTGAACACTGGGATTTTCAGAGTGATACACGAGTAGAGGCTTCACTTTGCAATCCCCACTAGCATTACTACAAAACATTAGAGTTAGCCTGTCTTTCATAGGCTTGTGTCCTGGGAGTGCCTTTTCCTCCTGTGTAATGTAGGTCCTGTTTGGCATTTTCTTCCAAAACAGGCCTGTTTTATCACAAACACTTGTTGGGGTTTTAATTTTTCAGTGTCTATGTACTCCTTGAATTCCTGCACATATTTTTCAGCCACTTTTTGGTCACAACTGGCAGCCTCGCCATGCCTTATCACACTGTGTATACCACTACGATTCTTAAATCTCTCAAACCAACCATTGCTGGCCTTAAATTCACTAACATCACCACTAGTTGCAGGCATTTTTTTAATTAAATCGTCATGTAACTGCCTTGCCTTTTCACATACGTATTATTGACTGAGAAACACTATCACCTGATATTTGTTTTTCGTTTATCCACACCAACAACAGTCTCTTCACATCTTTGAGTATTTGCGCTCTCTGTTTTGAAAACACACTTGCACCTTTCGCAACAACAGCTTCCTTGATTGCCTTTCTGTTGGCCAAGATAGTAGCGATAATTGATTGGGGTTTATTATACAACCTAGCCAGCTCGCAGGCACGCACTCCACTTTCATACTTTGTGATTATCTGTTTCTTTAATTCCATAGTAATTCTCACCCGTTTTACCACAGGGTTGGCACTAGAAGCTTTCTTGGGGCCCATGGTGGCTTATTTAGCAGTTACAAGCACTAAAACACTGGAATAATACAAAATACATCGCAGGTACATGTGGAACCGTTCTCAGTGGCTTGTAAACAATGGCACACTAGCTGAAGGCAGGGCAGCTGAGGCGCGCTCAGGCTGGCTGGACAGGCGGACGCGTTCAGGACAAATGTCCTGAGTTTTTCATCGTTGGTCAAGCCAATATTTTTACGCAAAAATACATCGTTGCCTGATTTTATCATTAGTCGATGCCATGGTTGGTCGAGGGTCCACCGTATTTCTCATTTATTCTGTATGTAAAACTATAGTTATTCTCTATAAAATGTTAATACTTTTGGGTGTCTGTAACGGATTAATTGGATTCACATTTCTTATGGGAAATATTGCTTCAGTTTTTGTCGAATTTGGTTTTCGTCAGACTTTCTGGAATGAATTAATCCTCTTCAAGGGGGGGCTCCTTGTTGTGGTGAAGAGGCTCTTGGTCTTAGGAATCAGACCTGTCGGTCTCCTTCCTCAGACCGAACCTAATTACCCCCCTCCCTATCCCATCCTCCCCTTTTTCCTTTCCTCCTCCTCCTCCCCACCCCTCCCTTTTGCCCTTCCTCTTTTTGGCCTTTGGGATTTCTCCCACAGGTGCGCTAGTTCCTAGGTAGGGGAAAGGATACCGGGGTCCATCCCATTCCGTTGAGGTTCTTGGCAGTGGCGTAGTTTGCCATGGGATCTGGATCGCCTGGGGATGTCCCGATCCCTCTCCGGTATCCCGGAGTAGCTTTGGGTGTCTTTCGGGCGACAGGTGTATCTCTGGAAGCCACCTTTCGGATTCCGGGGGTGGTGGCCGAAGGAGGTATGCTTTGTGGTGGATATCCGGCCACCCTCTCTTTTGTCCACCGAGGTAGCTCGGCAGATGCGAGGTTGCTATCCCGGATTGCTGGTTTACTGGCATGAAGGGTAGGGTATGGCACGGGTTCCATGCTGCATCTGCGCTACTAGCAGTGCTGAGGTCCTCTTGGGCGCGGAGGGAGATTTCCGGCCCTTTCATTCCTCCTGGGAACTATTCCACCCCGCTCCCCCCTTTTTTTATTTTTTTTATTTTTATTTTCTTTTCTTTTTTTTTCTTAAAAACAAAAACCAAAGGAGTAGCCTAACCATGGAGAACCCAATCCACGAACCCACTACCCCCGGGCCCCTTCTTGATACCGCACCCCATTCTGACCCTGCCTTGTTTTTAGACCATTCTTAGGACACTCCTGATACCCCTGTACCTCTTGCTGTTTCCTCACCCGCTTCAGTTACCGGGGCTTCGACTGACTCCTTCGATTTGTCTGACACCCGCTCTCCTTTGACTATGCTTCCGGCCTCTCCCTCTACGGTACGGCAATTTTCGAATCGCCAGCCCATTTCACGCCGGACCAACTCCGGTCTTACTCCTAAACACCAACGTCAATCTCCTGATGATGCTCCTTCGTTACCTTCCCATTCTACTCGGAAAAGACCGACACGTCATGCACTCCCTCTCCACGCTCAGTTTCAGACCACACAATGGACTAAATTCTTTACTTAAAGACCGACTTCTTCTTCTGCCTATCTTTCTGACCATAGTATTGGCAAAGCGCTCCTGCGTCATGTTGGTAGAGATATTTCATTTCATGCTCTCAAGAGCGGTAAGCGCATCGTCACTGTCCAGAATGCTACCCAAGCTCATGATCTGTCTCTCCTTTCGAATATCGATACTACTCCTATCACTATTGAAAAACATCTTTCTCTCAATTCTTGTAGTGGTACTGTCATTCTGCCCCATACCATAGTCCAACAGAATTTTCAGTCATGTGGCAATGACATTCTTGAACAGCTGGAACTCCAAGATCTCCCAATCCTCAAAGTAGACACTTATGTCCTTCCTGCCCGTGGGCAGAGACGTTACCCTTGCAATGTGGCTCGTTTAACTTTTGACAGCCGAGAACTCCCGTCCTCTGTATATGTTGCGGGACATCGGTTACAAGTTCGAAAGGTGATACCTACACCGCAACAGTGTAGAAATTGCTGGCGTTTTGGTCACCCAGTGAAATATTGCAGATCTATAGCCGAATGCCCAGTCTGTGGTGCCGACGACCATTCTAATACATCTTGCAGTCAACTTCCATCTTGCCTTAATTGTAATGAAGCTCACCCTTTGTACTCCCGCCATTGCCAGGTCTACTTAAATGAACGTGAAATCCGTTGCCTCAAAGAGGCAGAAGGTCTCCCTTATGCTATGGCAGTTACTCATCTCTGCCTCCAAGGGAGACTACCCCGTGTTTCTTATTCTCGTGCTTCAAAACATCCCCCCACTTCTGGGATCCCATCTTCTGCAGCCTCCTCTGTTGTTACCCCTCCCATAGCCACTCCGGCATCTAATCCTTTTGCTGTCCTTGGCTCTGACGTCCCGACTACAACTCAGTCTGTTCTCACATCTTCGCGTCCTTCCTCACAAGCCCCAGTATCGACAAGACCTCGTAGGACACCTTATAGGCTTATACCAATCGCCCCTCTACTTCTCAGAAGTCCAAAAAATCCACATTGCTTAAATCTTCTTTACCCCTTCCTTCCCTTCTTCCACCTCCACACTTTACCTTTCCAGTCTCTGTGCCTAGTTCTTCCCCTCTCTCTGGCTCTATTACAAGTGTGGAGATTCACCCTCCTCCTCGTACTGTCTTTCACCCCCATCCCCTCCCAAGTTTCTCCCTCTTCTGCCACCTCCCAGGTTTCTGCCTCTTCTGTCCCCCCCCCCCACACTTCATCTCCAGTCCCTTACACTCTTTCGTCCCCCTCTACTTTGGTACAGTCCATTACTGTCCCAATCTTTACTCGCTCTCCCCCTTCTACCTCCAATATGGTCTCCCATACATTTTTGAATTCAGAAACACTTGAAGCCATTTCAGAATATATTGCAGAGACTAAACCTTCAATGGATACTGATTCACTTCCTGTTCCTTCTCTTCCCTCTCCTCCATCTTTACAACCCCATTCTTCACAACGCTCTGCTCCTTCGCTGCTTGAACGTCTTCCAATGCCACCACACGTTGACTTTTCTAACCCCTCTAGTCCGTAGGTGCCTTTCCCTACGGATTCCTGGTACGTATTTTCTTCATCACCAATCATGGCCTATTTACAGTGGAATATCTGCGGCCTCAGGGGTAATCGGGGTGAGCTTCAGATGTTGCTTTCCAGGTTTTCCCCTGTTGGTGCTTGCTTACAAGAACCAAAATTACACTCAGCTGTTTTCCAACCTATCTCAGGCTATAATTTATTGTATTCTTCGGATCCTTTCTCAGATGGGACCTTTAATGAAAGTGCCCTTCTTCTACGCAATGATATTCTGTACTCTCAACTATTTGTCCATACCTCGCTGCATTACACTGCAGCCCGTATCCACTTGAATAAGTGGTTTACAATATGTTCTTTATATCTCTCTCCTTCTCGAGCATTTTCTATCCCAGACTTTGCCTTTCTTGTTTCATCCTTACCACCACCACTTCTGTTACTTGGTGATTTTAACGCCCACCATTTCCTCTGGGGGGGGGGGTCTCATTGTGACTCACGTGGCATCCAGTTGGAGGCTTTTCTCGCCTCTCACCCCCTCCATGTTTTAAATACGGGTACTCCCACCCATTTTGATCCTCGTACTCATACTCCCTCTTGCATCGATCTATCAGTCTGCTCTTCCTCCACTGCACTAGACTTCACCTGGTCTGTTCTACCGGACTTACATGACAGCGATCATTTTCCAATCATTCTTACTTCTCTTTCATATTCACCACCTTTCCGTAGCCCTTGCTGGCAATTTGATAGGGCAAATTGGGACCTTTACTCGCAGCTCACTGGTTTTAGTGAGGTTCCTTCTTCATCCTCCATTGATGAGCTCCTACACCTCTTCTCGACGTCAGTCTATACCGCAGCTTCTCATTCTATACCCCAAACCTCAGGCAAGCATTCTCAGAAGTGCGTGCCTTGGTCTCCTGCTTGTGCTCGTGCAGTACGTTTGAAACGCGCTGCATGGGGCAGGTACCGATACAATAGAACCAATGAGAGACTTCTTGATTTTAAGCAGAAGCGTGCGATCGCTCGCCGTGTCATCCGTGATGCTAAACGCACTTGCTGGCGAGACTATGTTTCCACCATCACCTCTGCTTCCTCTATGAGTGCAGTCTGGAAAAAAGTGAGGAAATTGAGTGGTAAATACTCTCCTGACCCGGCTCCTGTTCTACGGGTCGCCGGTATTGATGTAGCAAACCCTCTTGATGTTGCCATTGAAATTGGCACTCATCTGGTCTGTATTTCCCGGGGGCTCCATCTATGCCCCTTGTTTCTTTCCTCAAAGTCTGCCAGAAAATTAGTACCCTTGGACTCTTCTTCTCTCAGAGAAGAACAGTATAATGTGCCTTTTACACTTCAGGAACTGGAGGCAACACACTCAGCTTGCCGATCATCGGCAGCTGGACCTGACGACATTCATATTCGTATGTTACAACATTTACATCAGTCAGCCCTTGTAGTCCTCTTACACCTCTTCAATCTTATTTGGGCACAAGGAGTTCTACCCCAGCTGTGGAAATCTGCCATTTTTCTCCCTTTCCACAAGCCGGGTACTACAGGACATGATGCCTCCCACTATCGTCCCATCGCTCTTACTAGTGCAGTTTGCAAAGTGATGGAATGTCTGGTAAATCGCCGTTTAATGTGGTATTTAGAGACACACAACAGTCTCTCCGCTAGTCAATATGGTTTTCGTAAGGGCCGTTCTACCATAGACCCCTAACTACGCTTGGATACATATGTTCGTAATGCCTTTGCAAATAATCACTCAGTTATTGCCATATTTTTTGACCTTGAGAAGGCATATGACACAACTTGGAGGTATAATATTTTGGCCCAAGCCCACTCCTTAGGCCTCCGAGGCAATCTACCATCCTTCCTTAAGAACTTTTTGACAGACACTTCCGTGTTCGAGTCAATAATGTGCTTTCCCCGGACTTTGTCCAAGCTGAAGGTGTCCCTCAGGGATGTGTTCTGAGCACAACACTTTTTCTCCTTGCTATAAATGATTTGGCCTCTGTTCTTCCACCCAATATTTGGTCATCACTCTATGTTGATGACTTTGCTATTGCTTGTGCAGGCACTGACTGTCATCTCATTGCAGTTTCTCTCCAGCATGCGGTCGACCGTGTTTCCACTTGGGCCACCACGCATGGGTTTAAATTTTCCAGTACCAAAACTCACCAAATTACCTTCACTAGACGCTCTGTCATCTCCTATCATCCTTTGTATCTCTATGGCTCTCGTATCCCCGAACGTGATAGTCAGGTTTCTAGGCCTTCTCTTTGACCGTAGGTTATCCTGGAAACCTCACATTACCTCTCTGAAGGCAACTTGTCACAGCCGGCTAAACCTTCTTAAAACCCTTGCTCATCTTTCCTGGGGAGCTGATCATCGAACTCTGCTTCGCCTACATTCAGCCCTCATTTTATCAAAACTAGATTATGGTGACCAGATTTATTCAGCGGCCTCTCCTGCTACTCTCTCTAGCCTTAACCCCATCCATCACCAAGTATTACGTTTATGCCTTGGTGCTTTTCGCTCTTCCCGTTGAGAGCCTCTATGCAGAAGTGAATGTTCCATCCTTGTCTGATGCCGTGATGCCCATTGCCTTCGCTACTATGTACGCTCTCACGATCTCCACAATCCTTCCATTTATAGAATGGTCACCGATATTAGTAGACATTCTTTATTTGTTCGCCGCCCCTGTTTGCTCTGTCCCTTTTCTCTCTGCCTACATTCGCTCTTGTCTTCCCTTCAGTTACCACCTTTATATGTTCATGTAGCATCTCACTTTTCCCTACCCCCCTGGGAAGTTCCAGCTGTTCGGGTCTGTTCTTTCTCATTCCCTTGCTCGAAAGCCCAACTGCCTATGGTGGCTTCCCGCTCTCTTTTTCTTGATCACTTCCACTCTCATTCTCATGCCATCGCTGTGTACACAGATGGCTCTAAGTCTTCAGACGGTGTCGGATTCGCAGTAGTGTTTCCAGACAGCGTCGTGCGAGGGCATTTACTATCTTCGGCTAGCATTTTTACTGCTGAATTGTATGCTATTCTTGCAGCACTTATTTGTATCGCATCTATGCCTATGTCATCATTTGTGGTAGTCTCAGACTCCCTTAGTGCTCTACCTGCTGTACGAAAATTTGATACATCTCGCCCCCTAGTTCTCCGTATCCAACTTTGGCTACGCCGTATCTCTACCAAGCATAAAGATATTGTTTTTTGTTGGGTCCCTGGTCATGTCGACGTACAGGGCAATGAACAGGCAGACACTGCTGCGCGGTCAGCAGTACATGACCTACCAATTTCCTATAGAGGTGTTCCATTTCTGGACTATTTTGCTGCAATAGCTACCGACCTTTACACCCGTTGCCAACAACGTTGGTCAACTCTGCTTGGTAACAAACTTCATTCTATTAAACCGAGCATAGGTTACTGGCCGTCTTCTTGTCATCAGTGCCGAGGTTGGGGGACCACTCTCTCCCGCCTTCGCATTGGCCACACTCGTCTTACTCATGGGTATCTTATGGAGAGGCACCCTGTTCCTCTCTGTGAGCAGTGTCAAGTTCCAGTATCGATTAGCCACATTCTGTTAGACTGCCCTCTCTATCAACGAGCACGCAGAATTTACCTCCAACGTTGTCTTCGTTCTACTACTCTCTCTTTACCTTCTCTTCTTGCTGATGGACCCTCCTTTAATCCTGACTCTCTCATTGACTTCTTGACAACGACTGGTTTACTCCACAAACTCTGATGATGATACCTTTCGCACTCCCCTCAGCCCTTTCTAGTTCAGTCTCTTGCTGCCCTTTACCCTTTCACCATCCACTGCCCCGCTGTTATCCGTAACCTATTACTCGTCCATCTCCCTTTTGCCACCTGATGCCCTCGCTTCCTTCCTGCCCTGCAGCGCTGTATAGCCCTTGTGGCTTAGCGCTTCTTTTTGATTATAATAATAATAATGGAATGAATTAATGATGAAAACCGAGGTTCCACTGTACTGCTGTTTTGATGAACATGCATGTGCAAGAGTGAGGCATCTTTGTTGATGTTTAGGTGTTACAATGGGTCTTACTCATCATTATTATTACATTCATGAGGAAGCACTAAATCCACAAGAGATCATCTTGTTGGTATTGTATAACATTTATAATAAAGGTCTATGCTTCATGTGCGACATGAACTGTTTGTAGAAAACGAGCAGAGCAGAGCTCATAGTGACCCATATTCAGTGTTAAATAATGTATAGTTTAAATCTGCAGTTGTTGTAGCACGTGCAACAGCTTTTTGCATCTCATGCTAGTGTTCTAATACTGATCAGAAAATTTCTAGTATCATTCCACCATTGTTTTTTCACAGTTAACAACTGTTGATGGTGCTAACAGGACACTCAACTTTTTTTTTTTTATTTTGCATATAGCTATCATGTCTTCTTTCTATTGGCAACAAGTATATTAATTTCTTTTTTTTTCATATTTTGCAGCTCTGGGAGCTGGTTTGTTACTCGTATTATGATTTTTTGGTGTGTGAACACCACGCAACTTATACATTTTGTGATGTGTGTAAACTTTTTATTAAGCTGTTAAGTATTTTATAATGGCTATTTTGTAGTTTGTTATGAGTCTTAAGATTTCATTTAAATAGTTTTCCAGTGATAATCTCTGAGGCTTTTAATATTTTATTGCAATCTGTTGATTCATGTATTCTGCTGCATTTATTTCTATTACACTAAATACATTCATTTCTATCATTTGTCACTGCATTTATACAATTGTACTTGTACAAATTTACTGTCACTTTTATTGCTTATTTTGTTTCATCTGCAAGCATATTCATACTACAAGTCCACCATCACAAATCCGGCAATCAGTTACTCGGCACTAATTTTGGCTAGCATAATTTCAAATTTCCAGGGTCGCCACACCAACCTGCTGGTACTGTTTGGTGGCGCTACTTGCTGCATAAGTCATTCCAATTTCTTTTTCTCCATTTATTGTTTTAACCTGCTTACTTTTAGCCCTAGCCATGGTTCCAATGAATAAAAGAAATGCTTCTCATTATGTAATGCGCCTACACAGTACATTATCCATTAAAGATAAGGTGGCTTTGAAGCCACTGTCGGTTGCCATGAACTCAGTCTCATGAAGCAGGAGAATATGCTTTATTATTATGCTAATATCAATACTCCAGCTTATTTGCCTATCACAATTGATCTAATATGACATAATAAACAATATAAATAAAATAAAACATCTTAAATACTCCAGAATGAATAATATTTGGCATAACACCGAGCAGTTCGACAGAGTTATGAAGAGAATATGGTAAACAAATACCATTCTCCTATCCTTGTCTTGGGGACTTATATTAGAGAAAATGGAGTATAGCACGGGGCTAACTATGATATACACTCATACTCCACCATAAACATGAAACAAAAAAAGTTATTTTCTCTCTATAGATTATCACACACATAGCAGCATATGTGTAGAGAACCCCAAAAAAGTCAACATGGCTTATTTTAAGTACCTGGCTTGGGTTAGCTATATATGATTTTTGGTAAATATTCGATTCCCAGCCAGGGTAGAAACATTAGGCGTGTTTCTTTACACCTGTTGTCTATGTTTACCCATCAGTAAATGGGTACCTGGGTGTTAGTCGACTAGTGTGGGTGTTATCCTGGGACACTGACCTAATTTTCTTGAAATACTCAGCATAACAAGTGGCTTTCTATACAGTAGTATGTCACTGATGTCAGCTAGGTCTGTATACCTTGTACATGTACGTGTAGTAAATAAAGATATTATTATATTATTATTATTATTATTATTATTATTTTCTCAGTTGTTTGTTGGGTTATCTTACTCAAACTCGGGCAATGTATGATGGAAAGATACTTCTTCACGTACACCAAAAATGAAAGAAATCAGACCATAAATAGCGGAATTCACTTCTCAGCCATTAGTGGCCGCTTAGCGGTATATTTTTGTATGGTTGTTATGGTTATATTCTCATTTTTTCGGTCTCATTTGATAGAATGAAAGATATATTACAGAAATATATATGATTTTGATTGCTTTCATGACGACAAGTACCTTGAAATTGCGCTCACAGTAGTGAAAATGTTCTATTCTTTAGCGAAGCTCAAGAGTAAACAAATGACGTCACCGTCCAATACCTGTCCGCCTGCCAGTCCAAATTCCAGTACGGAGTCAAGAATGGATTGACATTATTTATACAATTACAGTAGTCTGCATAACAGTAAATCATCTATTTTTTTTGTGAATAAAAATTTCAAATGGTAAGCAAGAGTAATATAAGAGGGGCCTGTAGCCGTGACTAATGAACAGAGAAAATGTTATTTTAGTGCCAGGAATGTCTGCATTGTTTATTCTGGATCCTATTTTGAAATTGGCATCTGTTGAAATTTGTGTTAAATCGGCCGAATTGCCAATTTCTGACCACTTTATTGGGTAGTTGAAATAAGTGAATGGGCGGTTTCTTGTACTCAGTTGACAGAAGTTTATTCAGGTATACACAAATACAGTTATAGATTATCGTACATAGCAGCGTATGTACAGAGAACCTAGGATAACCCAGAAAAGTCAAAGTGACTTATTTCCAGTACCTGGCTTGGGCTTGCCATATATGATTTTTGGTAAATATTTTTTTTTCTCGGTTGTTTGTTGGGCTATCTCATTGAAACTTGGGCAATGTATGATGGAAAGATGCTTCTTAACGTACAACAAAAATAAAAAAGACGGACGATAAATAAGGGAGTTCACTTCTCAGCCATTAGCCGCCTCTTTGCAGTATATTTTCATATGGTTTTTATGGTTGTATTTTCATTTTTTGGACTCATTTGATAGAATGGAAGATATATTACAGAAATAGACATGATTTTGATTGCTTTCATGACGAAAAGTACCTTGAAATTGAGCTCAAAGTAGCGGAAATGTTCGATTTTTGCCGATGTTCAATGAACTGTGTAAGTCAAGTTGGTTAATTTTATTAAGTGTATTCTAACCTAACCACTCTGTAATTCGGCAAACTCAGTAATCTGGCACACTACAGGTCCCAATGATGCCGGATTTGTGATGGAGGACCTATAGTACATATTTTAATTCCTTTTGGCAAGTCATTCTTATAAATTAGAAATATTAGGACAAATACCAGTCCTTGTGGCACTCTGCTGATGAATTTTCATCCTCTTTCATTGTTTGCATCTCTCATCTACTTAACTGCATGACCCTTGTCAGTTTAGCGCTTTATTTGATTATAATATTAATCATCTACTGAAATAGTTTGACTTTCATTCTTCCTTTGTGTTGTAGGTTCCATGTTAGCATTTCACAAGGCTGTCTATCATCAAAAACTTTCTTGGTCTAAATATTCAGTAAATACAATCTGCTTATCCATTTCTTTAATTTTTTAATGTCATACATGTACTGTATAACTTTGCCCTCCAGCCAGTTCCAGCTATATAAACTTAGCATTGGCTCTATGTTTGATGTCGGCCTTTTTTTCAGAAAAATCTTACTGTTATTGCATTATGCACAAGTTATTGAATAGAAGTGGCTCTTATAATTAATGCTACTAAATTACTACATTCATGACATGATTTTTTTTTCTGAGGAAATTCATACTTCAATGAAAAAATTAAAGTGATGAACATGGCAGATGGAGCTCTCTAGTTTCTGAGTCCATTGACTGTATTTTGTAAATGTTCTGCATGTGTAAGAATGGTAACCAAGCTGATATTGTGAATTTTAAGAAGTCTTCAATGATTTTTTTTAAAAATACAGTACATGAAAGGTTTGGAAGAGTATAACTAACAGTGTGTGATGAATGGTTTGAAAAACCGACAAGTTGAAGATTGAGACACTTATGCAGCATATGGGAATCTTTATTCAGGAAACGTTTCGCCACTGTGTGCCGAAACGTTTCCTGAATAAAGATTCCCATATGCTGCATAAGTGTCTCAATCTTCATAACTAACAAAAGATGTGAAGCCTCATAGTGTATAACACCTCTCAGGTGATAATGTGCCAGCTTTCTGACCATTCAGAGACCTGTTATGAACTGCTACATGAACATATTAAATATTTTCTCTACAAAATGTAGAGATATCCTATCCCTGATGTACACATTTACTTTTATTTCCATTTTAATGTATATTTTTACTATCCTGTATTTTAAAATGATGTATTCTTTATCAAATGAACTTTTTAATTACAGTATATAAATTACAAATAGTTATTTTGAATCATTAGCTTAAGAACTATGACTTAAGACTGTAAAATACATGTAGATACTGTGTGTTATATGCATAAAGGTTTATTTTTATGTTTAAATTTGAATGGTTCCTTGCAGCAAATCATTCATAGCAAAATGTAATAAAAATATGGATACTGAACATGCATGTTGTGCCATAGCTTACAACGGACCCTCTTAACATGATTACGTGACGTGTCAAACTCTGTGTTCATTATCTATGTGTAATAAAATGTAGACTACCACATTTACCTTTACATCTTTCCTTTTTTTTTAATTTCGCACCTTTGCTTTAAGCAACAAGGTGAATCAGGTTCACTGGACCTCCTTATTCTATGTGTATCCTTGCCTAATTCATAATGAATGCATTACAGCATTTGCAACAACGAGAAGCCCGTATGGGGTTTTTCAGAGTTGCATAGCAAACTGGTGATAAAATTACGAAAAAGTGTTGAGGGTGAGTTTATGGGTGAAAACTGTCAGTCAGTTTGAATAATTCCTTGCTTATACCGGGCATAACTAAACCAACAAGAATAACCAAGATGAGTGCAACCACAACTGACCATATCTGGACCAATATAACAGCTCCTCTCACAGCAGGGATAATCTCAGACAATACTACTGATCACTTACCCACCTAACTCACAACCAACACATGTAAACTACCACTCAACACTAGTATCTAGTATGATCTTTTGTCTTCATGATGAGACATTAAATAACTTCACTACAACAGTAAGTTACATTGACTGGTAGAGTTAACTGATGAGGGCATTGACAAATGGTCAAAATTTTTGTGCCAAAAATATAAAGGCTGTACAATAGACATTGTACTGTTAAAACTAAGCAGATCACATCAAAGTGACCCATGGCTAACAAATAGCATCTTCAGGTCCACTGATAAACATATGAAAAACAATATAGATTGGTCTTAAACAAATAAGGAAGACTAAACAACTATATTATGCTAGTAGGTGGTGACATGAAGACCTGGAACACACACTTAAATCCTGGGCTCTCAAAAATTTTTCAAAGGAAGAGTTCATGTACTTTCATTCATTACAACCGAGCATAGGTTACTGGCCGTCTTCTTGTCATCAGTGCCGGGGTTGGGAGACCACACTCTCCCGCCTTCGCATTGGTCACACTCGTCTTGCTCATGGGTATCTCATGGAGAGGCACCCTGTTCCTCTCTGTGAGCAGTGTCAAGTTCCAGTATCGATTAGCCACATTCTGTTAGACTGCCCTCTCTATTAACGAGCACGCAGAATTTACCTCCAACGTCGTCTTCGTTCTACTACTCTCTCTTTACCTTCCCTTCTTGCTGATGGACCCTCCTTTAATCCTGACTCTCTCATTGACTTCTTGACAACGACTGATTTACTCCACAAACTCTGATGATACTTTTCGCACTCCCCTCAGCCCTTTCTAGTTCAGTCTCTTGCTGCCCTTTACCCTTTCACCATCCACTACCCCGCTGTTATCCGTAACCTATTACTCATCAATCTCCCTTTTGCCACCTGATGCCCTTGCTTCCTTCCTGCCCTGCAGCGCTGTATAGTCCTTGTGGCTTAGCACTTCTTTTTGATTATAATAATAATAATTTCATTCATTACAATATTGTTCAACAAATCATTAGAAACCAACGCTTTCCTGTCAATACTAAAGACAGCAAGGTTAATGAAATACACAAAAGTGGGGAATAATCAGATTTAAATAACTAATGACCAATATCTAATTTACCATTGTCATCCAAAATTTTCAAAAAATTAAGCCACAAGAGATTACACTGTTTTCTAGTGTCACTTAATATACTCAAGCCCTGCCAGTTTGGATTCAGACCAAATAAAAGCACAAATAATACAAAACTTCCTTTGTGCAAATCTTGAAAATAATGAATATCTACTAGGGCTCTTTATGAACCTTAGGGAATGCACTTGCATATATAAAGTCCTACCTTAGCAGATACAATTACATCTCTATCAAAGGCATAACCTTGACAAAATCACCTATCGACATAGGGGTGCTGCGCAGGGCAGTGTTCTCAGCTCTCTTGCTTATCCTCATATACATCAGTGATCTTCCAAATGCATCTCAGCAACTTAGACCTGTTCTATTTACAGAGACAACTTATGTCATCTCACACTGTTAATGAGGAGCCCAAAGATATCTACCTGGATGACTACCAATAAACCCATGCTTAACACTAACAAGACCTTCTATATGATGTTCTGAAACAGCTACAAATCTCCAAGGAAAATTTTTAGGTCTGTTCCTTGACAGCCACTTGAAATTCAACACCCACATTCAAAACAAAAAAAAAAGTATCCAAATAAGTTAGCATCATATGTTACTATATACCTCAAACAGCACTACTTATAGTATACTATCTAATCTATCCCTACCTCAATCTGGGGCTCCACTGCAACAAATCACTCTAAGCCAATAATGACAACAAAAAAGGCTGCATGAATTATCACCATCTAGTGCCAAACAACACTGACTCCTCCCAAATTCAAAAGTTTAAACCTACAGTGGACCCCCGGATTACTTAATTAATCTGTTCCAGAGTGTGTGACTTATCCCGAATCTGACTTATTCTGAATTAATTTTCCCCATAAGAAATACAATTAATCCATTTGACATTTACTTACACAGAAAACAATGATACATGAAGAATAAAACAATAATAACATCACACTTATCTTTACTGAAGACATGGTAATGTATGGAAGATGGAAGGAGGGGAGAGGATGGAGGAGTTTACAATATTATAACCAAGTCATTGCCATTGCCATTGTCATTTTTTACTTATTATTCTTTTGGTACTTTAATTTGTGAATTTTATTTTGTCAATTCAAATCTAGTTATACTCTTGATCTTGTTAACAACCTATATCAGACCCTAGTGCAATTGCAAGTACCATTTTAATTTGTATTTTTATATTATAAGTTTATACCTAGTTGTACTTTAGCTCATTCTAGCTCAATACATAGACAACACCTAAACTAACTATACCTAGTCATACTTTAGCTCATTCTAGCTCAATACATAGACAAAATTAAATTCATTATATTAGACCTTAGTGCAATTACAAGAGTGAGTCTGGTGCCACTTGTAATTTGTTTTTTTTTATAGTATTAGTTTATACCTAGTTGTACTTTAGCTCATTCTAGCACAACACATAGACAATATCAATTTCATTATGTTTATTAGTGACTATACTCTATATGACCAAAGTGCTTTAGCGGTATACTTATCCAAACCTCCCACCACTACAGAAATCAGTATTAGAACTCACCACATAATACAGGATATAAACAACCACTATTTAAACCTAAAAGATGAATGATCACGTTGACCCTGATCTAAACCTCCATAATCTAACACACAATCAAAACTTATTGGAAAGTAACTGTCTTTATTACACAGCATCACAAGCCAGCACTATCCTGAACACTGCTCAAAGTCTATCAGTTCTTAACTACAACATCAGGTCCTTAAGCAAACACTATGATGACCTCCTGGCACTCCTTGAGTCACTAAAGACACCCTTCTCCTGCATTATTCTTACTGAGACCTGGCTTAAGCAGGACACAATTGATATCTACCCACTACCAGGATACACAGCAATCCACAACTGCAGACCATACCAAGTTGGGGGAGGTACTGCAATCTATTACTCTAACCAACTATCTTGTATTAGCACGAACTGCTTTAGTGATGAATATGGGGAATAAATTTTTTTGCTAATTTTACTGTAAAAAACCTCAAGACGCCTATAACAATCGGTGCCATATACTGGATACCGTAGACAAACATCCCAAACTTCAGTGAGACTCTAAAGTCACTAATAACAAACAGACAAATGAACAAGCACCACCTTCTCTTAGCTGGAGACTTCAATATCAACTTATGTCATCTCCCACCCTAATCTTGCCACCCTCAACACCATTGTTAACAAGGAGCTGCTCAAAATATCGACTTGGATGACAGCCAATAAACTTACACTTAACACTAGCAAAACCTACTATATTATGTTTGGTAGCAGAGCAGGTGTTGCGCAACTTAACATTAAGATCGACAACGCTCTAATTGCCAAACATAATGAGGGCAAATTCCTTGGCCTATACCTCGACAACAACCTAAATTACTGTTGGCTGGTGCTATAGCCTTTATCGACTCCTGCTGCTTTAGTATCGTACATATTTCACAATCACTGAAAAAGGCACATTTTCTCCTCTCAGCCCTTTACCAAAGGACTGGCTGGCACTAGAAGCTTTCTTTGGGGCCATGGTGGCTTATTTAGCAGTTACAAGCACTAAAAAGAATGGAATAATACAAAATGTATCATATGAACGGGTGTTACTTTGCTCACACTCCAACAGCTCCACTGCCTCCAGCCTTCTCCTCGCTGCAACATTCATCACCCACGCTTCACACCCATATAAGAGCGTTGGTAAAACTATACTCTCATACATTCCCCTCTTTGCCTCCAAGGACAAAGTTCTTTGTCTCCACAGACTCCTAAGTGCACCACTCACTCTTTTTCCCTCATCAATTCTATGATTCACCTCATCTTTCATAGACCCATCCGCTGACACGTCCACTCCCAAATATCTGAATACGTTCACATCCTCCATACTCTCTCCCTCCAATCTGATATTCAATCTTTCATCACCTAATCTTTTGTTATCCTCATAACCTTACTCTTTCCTGTATTCACCTTTAATTTTCTTCTTTTGCACACCCTACCAAATTCATCCACCAATCTCTGCAACTTCTCTTCAGAATCTCCCAAGAGCACAGTGTCATCAGCAAAGAGCAGCTGTGACAACTCCCACTTTGTGTGTGATTCTTTATCTTTTAACTCCACGCCTCTTGCCAAGACCCTCGCATTTACTTCTCTTACAACCCCATCTATAAATATATTAAACAACCACGGTGACATCACACATCCTTGTCTAAGGCCTACTTTTACTGGGAAAAAATTTCCCTCTTTCCTACATACTCTAACTTGAGCCTCACTATCCTCGTAAAAACTCTGCTTTCAGTAACCTACCTCCTACACCATACACTTGCAACATCTGCCACATTGGTCATAAAATCCATAAATGCCACAAAGACATCTTTAGCCTTATCTAAATACTGTTCACTTATATGTTTCACTGTAAACACCTGCTACCTTTCCTAAAGCCTCCTTGTTCACTCCGTCTTACTGGAGACTTATCACCCTATAATTTTTGCACTCTCTTTTATCCCCTTTGGCATGCTCTCTGCCAATCCCTAGGTACCTTACCCTCTTCCATACATTTATTAAATAATTGCACCAACCACTCCAAAACTATATCCCCACCTGCTTTTAACATTTCTATCTTTATCCCATCAATCCCGGCTGCCTTACCCCCTTTCATTTTACCTACTGCCTCACGAACTTCCCCCACACTCACAACTGGCTCTTCCTCACTCCTACAAGATGTTATTCCTCCTTGCCCTATACACAAAATCACAGCTTCCCTATCTTCATCAACATTTAACAATTCCTCAAAATATTCCTTCCATCTTCCCAATACCTCTAACTCTCCATTTAATAACTCTCCTCTCCTATTTTTAACTGACAAATCCATTTGTTCTCTAGGCTTTCTTAACTTGTTAATCTCACTCCAAAACTTTTTCTTATTTTCAACAAAATTTGTTGATAACATCTCACCCACTCTCTCATTTGCTCTCTTTTTACATTGCTTCACCACTCTCTTAACTTCTCTCTTTTTCTCCATATACTCTTCCCTCCTTGCATCACTTCTACTTTGTAAAAACTTCTCATATGCTAACTTTTTCTCCCTTACTACTCTCTTTACATCATCATTCCACCAATCGCTCCTCTTCCCTCCTGCATTTCCTGTAACCACAAACTACACTCTAACACTACATTTTTAAACCTACCCCATACCTCTTCGACCCCATTGCCTATGCTCTCATTAGCCCATCTATCCTCCAATAGCTGTTTATATCTTACCCTAACTGCCTCCTCTTTTAGTTTATAAACCTTCACCTCTCTCTTCCCTGATGCTTCTATTCTCCTTGTATCCCATCTACCTTTTACTCTCAGTGTAGCTACAACTAGAAAGTGATCTGATATATCTGTGGCCCCTCTATAAACATGTACATCCTGAAGTCTACTCAACAGTCTTTTATCTACCAATACATAATCCAACAAACTACTGTCATTTCGCCCTACATCATATCGTGTATACTTATTTATCCTCTTTTTCTCAAAATATGTATTACCTATAACTAATTTAATAACTATTTAGCAGTTACAAGCACTAAAAAGAATGGAATAATACAAAATGTATCATATGAACGGGTGGGATTGTCCTCACTGGTTGGTAAACAATGATACACTGGCTGTACATGGAGTGTCGGGGCCGCTCAGGCTGCGCGGACACGCTCTGGACGAATGACATACCGAGTTTAGTGACATTCTCTATAAATTTTATAGAGAATAACTATAGTGTTGCAGCGCTTCAGTGGTAAGCACTTCCCTGTGGTCGTCCACCAACTCTTCCACATCCTAGTCACTCACATCCAACCCCATGGACTTCTCCAAAGCCACAATTGATTTCACATCAGGCATAGGGTCGTCACGTTTACACTAACTTATATTAAGTTAGTAATAGAACTAGACATTAAAAAACACAATAAAAAGTAAAATACATACACAGTACATTCATTACTTACCTTGAAATATTTGTAGTCTTAATGTAGGGCGAGAGGTGAGTAATACTTATTTGTAGGAAGTCAGGTGTAGGTAGCCGGTAGATGTAGATATGTAGTTCGCCTGGGCTACATACCTACACCTACCTACATAGCTACACAATATTTAATGCAGCCCAGTGCTATTTTATTACCATTGACATACCATGTTCACTGAGTTTAATAATTTCTAACAACTTCCTTTAGATGCCATCATAAACAAAGGGAGAAGTAATGAATAATTCATGGTATTAAGGGGGGTGACTGGGCCAACGCAGATTCATACACATTTTCTCTGGTGCTGGACCAGAGAAAATGTAATGTTTTCCCTCCACCCGACTACCACCCCTCCATAGCATATAAACACTGCATGTTTATATGCTATGTAACACGTTTCTTATATAATTTTGAAGAAAACATCATAGATGGATTAATGAAAATGTCTTTATTAATGTAAAATAAGACACTTAATGTGCCCAAGAGTGATTATTAGTACATATTAGTATTATTACTATGGCATTAAGACTACAGGGACACTCTTAGTGAACAAGTAACAAAGGCAGACTGATTCACAACCCTATGAGCAGCTGCATCCTGCAGGCAGGCAGATGTGTCTGGTACTGACAATTTCCAAGCGGATGTACAAAAACGGGGAAAACTTTGCCCAAAAAAGTGGTTGAAAACTGAATTGTAAGATAACCGAACCGGATGAAAACCGGGGTTCCATTGTAATAAAAAGAGTTTCTTCCGAAATGGTAGAGAATTTTTTTCTGGACATAATGACACCAAAAGTATGAAATTTGATGAAACACTTATGGAATTATGCAGAGACAAAGTTAGAGGTCTCAGCACGATTTACACTATGGTGATTTCACTGAATTTGAGTCCTGATTAAAGTCAATTCCATTGCTCCAGTAAACCAAATTCTTTGATATTCACTACTATACCTTCAGTTCTATTGATTGAGCATAAACAACTGCCCAGTCTACTATCACAACTATCCTATAAAGTGCACAGAATTTAGTAATTTAACCAACTTTACAGAAAATTTAAAAAAATACTAATATAAAAACAGAGGCCAAAATAACAATGTAGACATTACTGGCACTAAAACAACATTTTTCTCTGTTCATTAATCATGTCTCCAGGCTTTTACTGTATTACAGTTGCCATCCATGTTGAATTCAGAATCATACAAAAATAGAAGTTTTACATTATTTATCTGATAAAATAAAACCAGGAATGCTTAATCTTGGTTTACATGTCCCAATAATTGAATTAGATCTCTCAGAAACCCATAAAACAGACTGGGGGGTCCTAGGGGGCCTTTCTCATCCTCAGGAAAATCGTCAAAAATGTAACATTTCCACTACTTTGAGCTTAAACCAACCAAATCAATCTCTATTTCAGTAGTATGTCTTCCATTCTATCAAATAATATCAAATAATATCCAGTAAAATGATAATAACCATGCAAGAAAACACCTCAAATTAGTTATTTTAACCCTTTTACTGCTCATACCAAAAGGTCAAAAGGTCAGAAAGTTTCATTTCAAAGAAATGAGAGCAAGTTTCATCCCCCCCCCCCAAAAAAAAAAAAAAATTCTTTTGAAATGGTAGAGAATTTTTCTGGAGATAATGACACTAAAAGTACAAAATTTGATGGAAAACTTAGGGAATTATACTAGTGCAAAGCTAGCAGTCTCAGTGCAATTTACAAACTGGTAATTTCACCCACTTTAACCCTTAAACTGATGAAACATAGATCTACGTTCACATGCGTAGTGCTCCGAACATAGATCTACGTTTTTACATGCTTTCAAATGTAAAAAAATGTAAATCTATGTTTGGAGCACTACGCATGTGAATGTAGATCTATGTTTGAACAGTGTAAGGGTTAAGTACTACTTTAGGCCGATTCCACTGTTCCAGTCAACCAAATTCTTAGTTATTTTGTTGTTATGCCTTCCATTCTATTAACTGAGCCACCAATTCAGCCATTTCTACTATCCTATAAAGTGATCAGAATTCGGTAATTTGGCCAGTTTCATACAAAATTAAAAAATGCCAGTTTAAAAAAAAAAGTCCCTAATAAACAATGTGCCCTGCAGGTGCATGCTGTCCCCTTGTTCTCTTCACCCACTGTATGTCCCATGTGGCCAGATGGGCATAGGTGTGTGGGTGAGGGGATGGGTAGAGGAGGATGGGTGTGGGTGAGGGGATGGGTAGAGGAGGATGGGTGATGGTATGTGGGCAAAGATATGCAGAAGATGTGCTGGTGAGGGTGGAAATATTTCTGGGAGTGGAAGGTGCAAGCATTAGGGGCAGCCTCTGAAAGCATGGGCAAAAGGAGTATGGGTGAAGGGCAACTGTGGGAAACAGGTGAAGGTGGAGGACTGATATTTTGGGTGAAGGCATTGGTCCTGCCTTCCCCCCTCCAGCATATGGGTGTACAGGTGTATGGGCAGGAGGTAGAGGGCATATGGGTGAGGGACAGAATGTATGGGCAGAAGAGTGCAAAAAAAATGGGCAGAGGGGTATGAAAAATTGGTCTTAGCAATGGACATGGCAAGTGAGGGTGGGTATGAAGGATGAAAGTGTCAAGTAAAGGTTAGAGTGCCATGTTCTTTACCCTCCATCTTGCAGTGAGGCTCAGCGCTCTGTTTGTACGCAAACAGTACCACACCTCGGCCACACACCCATGCCACACTGCATGCCTCAACCCACACCATCCACTTATATAACCTCCTCCCTTCTCCCTCCATGGTTACAACCTCACCACCTACAACCCCCATCCATACCACCTGCCCCTATAATTCCCCCAGGCCATGTGCCTTGACCCACTCCATGTTTCCAATCCACACCTGTGTCCCCCACCCATACTACCCATTCCTGTAATTCCCCCATGCCTTCAGCCACATCATTCCAACCAGCAACCTCCACCCACACATCTCCCCCACAGCGATATGCCTTAACCCTCCACCCACACAATCCGCCTATACAATTCTCCCTCACAGCCACACACGGCATGCCTACATCTACACCGTTCCCCCATTTCTCCACTACCTTAAGACGGCACTTTCCTTAGCTTCATGCCCTCACCAACACCATCCACATACTTAATCACGTAGTCACCCACTGCCCTCATTTCCACCTACACCACCAACCGCACATTCATCTGCCTGGTCATTCATCATCCACATCACCATGCACACCAGGCTGCCGACAACCATATCTTTCACCAACAGTTTCAAGCTCACATGGCTTCTACCCACACCTTTCACTCACACTCCCTCCCCCCTCTAGCTTCAACAGCCTTAAGCCCACAGCCTCATACCCACATCTTACCCGTGCTTGCATGGCCCACACACCCTAACATGCCATCCACACACCTAGTTACATACAACTGCTGGCAAACAAACAGGGTGTGGAACTAGCAGGATGATGCCTCATTTGTTGAAAGTTTATTACAATCTGATGATCCTAACAGTGGAATTGTGGAACTGTCTTGCAGTCTCTGAACCCACAGATAAAAGTTATTTACAACCAAATGCAACATCTTTGATACAACCACTGGACTGAATACTTAAATGCCGCTACACGTATACACAGAGAAGGGCAGAAATTGGCAGCAATGGATGATAACTCAAGAGGTTGGAGGGCTCAAGTTCTGGCAAAAAATAAACACTGCAAATGTAACAGCCAATGTAAAAGTTGTAATAATGTTGGTAGAAATACCGACGACATGTTAGGTAAAAGGACACAAGTGTAACTGATTATTATTATATTTTTTATTATCACACTGGCTGATTCCCTCCAAGGCAGGGTGGCCCGAAAAAGAAAAACTTTCACCATCATTCACTCCATCACTGTCTTGCCAGAAGGGTGCTTTACACTACAGTTTTTAAACTGCAATATTAACACCCCTCCTTCAGAGTGCAGGCACTGTACTTCCCATCTCTAGGACTCAAGTCCGGCCTGCCGGTTTCCCTGAACCCCTTCATAAATGTTACTTTGCTCACACTCCAACAGCACGTCAAGTATTAAAAACCATTCATCTCCATTCACTCCTATCAAACACGCTCACGCACGCCTGCTGGAAGTCCAAGCCCCTCGCACACAAAACCTCCTTTACCCCCTCCCTCCAACCTTTCCTAGGCCGACCCCTACCCCGCCTTCCTTCCACTACAGACTGATACACTCTTGAAGTCATTCTGTTTCGCTCCATTCTCTCTACATGTCCGAACCACCTCAACAACCCTTCCTCAGCCCTCTGGACAACAGTTTTGGTAATCCCGCACCTCCTCCTAACTTCCAAACTACGAATTCTCTGCATTATATTCACACCACACATTGCCCTCAGACATGACATCTCCACTGCCTCCAGCCTTCTCCTCGCTGCAACATTCATCACCCATGCTTCACACCCATATAAGAGCGTTGGTAAAACTATACTCTCATACATTCCCCTCTTTGCCTCCATGGACAAAGTTCTTTGTCTCCACAGACTCCTAAGTGCACCACTCACCCTTTTCCCCTCATCAATTCTATGATTCACCTCATCCTTCATAGACCCATCCGCTGACACGTCCACTCCCAAATATCTGAATACATTCACCTCCTCCATACTCTCTCCCTCCAATCTGATATCCAATCTTTCATCACCTAATATTTTTGTTATCCTCATAACCTTACTCTTTCCTGTATTCACTTTTAATTTTCTTCTTTTGCACACCCTACCAAATTCATCCACCAATCTCTGCAACTTCTCTTCAGAATCTCCCAAGAGCACAGTGTCATCAGCAAAGAGCAACTGTGACAACTCCCACTTTATGTGTGATTCTTTATCTTTTAACTCCACGCCTCTTGTCAAGACCCTCGCATTTACTTCTCTTACAACCCCATCTATAAATATATTAAACAACCACGGTGACATCACACATCCTTGTCTAAGGCCTACTTTTACTGGGAAATAATTTCCCTCTTTCCTATGTACTCTAACTTGAGCCTCACTATCCTCGTAAAAACTCTTCACTGCTTTCAGTAACCTACCTCCTACACCATACACCTGCAACATCTGCCACATTGCCCCCCTATCCACCCTGTCATACGCCTTTTCCAAATCCATAAATGCCACAAAGATCTCTTTAGCCTTATCTAAATACTGTTCACTTATATGTTTCACTGTAAACACCTGGTCCACACACCCCCTACCTTTCCTAAAGCCTCCTTGTTCATCTGCTATCCTATTCTCAGTCTTACTTTTAATTCTTTCAATAATAACTCTACCATACACTTTACCAGGTATACTCAACAGACTTATCCCCCTATAATTTTTGCACTCTCTTTTGTCCCCTTTGCCTTTATACAAAGGAACTATGCATGCTCTCTGCCAATCCCTAGGTACCTTACCCTCTTCCATACATTTATTAAATAATTGCACCAACCACTCCAAAACTATATCCCCACCTGCTTTTAACATTTCTATCTTTATCCCATCAATCCTGGCTGCCTTACCCCCTTTCATTTTACCTACTGCCTCACGAACTTCCCCCACACTCATAACTGGCTCTTCCTCACTCCTACAAGATGATGTTCCTCCTTGCCCTATACACGAAATCACAGCTTCCCTATCTTCATCAACATTTAACAATTCCTCAAAATATTCCCTCCATCTTCCCAATACCTCTAACTCTCCATTTAATAACTCTCCTCTCCTATTTTTAACTGACAAATCCATTTGTTCTCTAGGCTTCCTTAACTTGTTAATCTCACTCCAAAACTTTTTCTTATTTTCAACAAAATTTGTTGATAACATCTCACCCACTCTCTCATTTGCTCTCTTTTTACATTGCTTCACCACTCTCTTAACCTCTCTCTTTTTCTCCATATACTCTTCCTTCCTTGCATCACTTCTACTTTGTAAAAACTTCTCATATGCTAACTTTTTCTCCCTTACTACTCTCTTTACATCATCATTCCACCAATCGCTCCTCTTCCCTCCCGCACCCACTTTCCTGTAACCACAAACTTCTGCTGAACACTCTAACACTACATTTTTAAACCTACCCCATACCTCTTCGACCCCATTGCCTATGCTCTCATTAGCCCATCTATCCTCCAATAGCTGTTTATATCTTTCCCTAACTGCCTCCTCTTTTAGTTTATAAACCTTCACCTCTCTCTTCCCTGATGCTTCTATTCTCCTTGTATCCCATCTACCTTTTACTCTCAGTGTAGCTACAACTAGAAAGTGATCTGATATATCTGTGGCCCCTCTATAAACATGTACATCCTGAAGTCTACTCAACAGTCTTTTATCTACCAATACATAATCCAACAAACTACTGTCATTTCGCCCTACATCATATCTTGTATACTTATTTATCCTCTTTTTCTTAAAATATGTATTACCTATAACTAAACCCCTTTCTATACAAAGTTCAATCAAAGGGCTCCCATTATCATTTACACCTGGCACCCCAAACTTACCTACCACACCCTCTCTAAAAGTTTCTCCTACTTTAGCATTCAGGTCCCCTACCACAATTACTCTCTCACTTGGTTCAAAGGCTCCTATACATTCACTTAACATCTCCCAAAATCTCTCTCTCTCCTCTGCATTCCTCTCTTCTCCAGGTGCATACACGCTTATTATGACCCACTTCTCGCATCCAACCTTTACTTTAATCCACATAATTCTTGCATTTACAGATTCATATTCTCTTTTCTCCTTCCATAACTGATCATTCAACATTACTGCTACCCCTTCCTTTGCTCTAACTCTCTCAGATACTCCAGATTTAATCCCATTTATTCCCCCCACCGAAACTCCCCTACCCCCTTCAGCTTTGTTTCGCTTAGGGCCAGGACATCCAACTTCTTTTCATTCATAACATCAGCAATCATCTGTTTCTTGTCATCTGCACTACATCCACGCACATTCAAGCATCCCAGTTTTATAAAGCTTTTCTTCTTCTCTTTTTTAGTAAATGTCTACAGGAGAAGGGGTTACTAGCCCATTGCTCCCGGCATTTTAGTCGCCTCATACGACACGCATGGCTTACGGAGGAAAGATTCTTTTCCACTTCCCCATGGACAATAGAAGAAATAAAGAAGAACAAGAGCTATGTAGAAAAAGGAGAAAAACCTAGATGTATGTATATATATATGCATGTGCATGTCTGTGAAGTGTGACCAAAGTGTAAGTTGGAGTAGCAAGATATCCCTGTTATCTAGCATGTTTATGAGACAGAAAAAGACACCAGCAATCCTACCATCATGCAAAACAGTTACAGGTTTCTGTTTCACAGTCATCTGGCAGGACGGTAGTACTTCCCTGGGTGGTTGCTGTCTACCAACCTACTACATTTTATTGTGGACAGTGAAATTTTGCCACAATAAAATGTCATATTAGTTGCACTTGTGTCCTTTTACCTAACAATGTAAAAGTTGCATGGAATCAAGTAGCCAGTCAACATTAAATGCAAGATGGGAAAAATTATGGCCTAGTGTGGTGAATAATTTCACAGGTTTTTCCTCAGTAGAAAGGTAGATCCAATAAATCATTGGTCTAGCAAGAAGTGTGCCAGGCGAAGGATTAGAAGATACTCAGCCAAAGGATTTGGATGAACTATTAGTTGATGATGACAAAGAACAAACTGCAGAGGAAATGTTTCAGGAGCTGAATTTCCAGATAGAAAGGATGCAAATAATGGAAGAGAATGAGGAAGAATCTGAACTTAACCCTTAAACTGTCCAAAGTAGATTTACATTTGCTCGTGTAGCGCTCCGAACGTAGATTATGTTTTTTTACATTCTTTCTTATGGAGAATATCAAGGTCGGAGCAATACATGCACAAACATAGATCTATTTCTGGACAGTTCAAGGATTAAATAACTGACATTTCAAGGCCTACGATAGATAATGCATGGTGCTGGTAAACTTGCAGACACTTTCACTGAAAAAGACCTGGACTCATCTAGAAGTATTGATGGGAAAAATACAGCAGAGAAGCATGACAGAATTCCTGTAAGTAACAACTCTGCATTAATTTCATCCCACAAGCCAAAGCCATCCATCTCATCCTACAAAATACAACCATTCACCACGGCCAAGTAGAGTCACAGCAATCCTCTTCACTGATGTCCAAGTTGATATGCATCATTTCAATCATATAATTTTAAGTGAATGACATGCTAAGTATGGTTTGTATCCCCATACCCCCCTCTTTTTGCATCTGACACATTCCTGACAACAGAACTATATGTGAAACAGCATTTACATTATGTACTTATGAATCCATAACATCTGTATGCTGTAAAAATCATTGTAAAAAATTACATGATATGTACCCTAAACCTAAATAAAACAAAACTCAATAAACTTAAGCAAGACTTATGGAAGCTTTCGTATGATGAATTTACCATATATATATCTCTTCCATAGAGAATGGGCAGAGACTAAGACAGGGTGATAGAAAGGTATAAAATGGAGTGATAGTGTAGTGAATGTTGGAGGGTGGGACAGTAAGTGGCTAGTCAACTTGCACCACCACAACTCAAGTGTGTCCAGACACTGATGGGAGGATGAAATTTCATCATTCACGGTTTTGAACTAAGTATTAAATCTATGGTTCTTGACCAATCTTTACCAAATAAATGTGAACTGTCTATACACACACAGAATAATCATGTACGAAGTAGGAATTCATTTGGTTAAAAACTAACCAAAGAAATAAACCCGTAATACTGTACGAATATTAAATTCACGTTTCCTGACCAATTTCTAGAAAACAAATGCGAGCTCTCTATACATGAATATAATGACCATACATATAGTATAAATGTACTTCATAAAAAATTAACAGAATTTTTTTATAATTTAATGATTGACACTAGAATGATGAAAATATCATTTACTGTGAAAGCTGGGTAGATATAACAAAAATTGAACACAGGACAAAATTTAAATCATGACGTGATGAAAGCACAGTAGCTGGGTGCACGGAAGGTGGGGGTTTACTGAAATCAGTAGTAATACAGAATAATCAAGACTTTGATTCACAATCATTCAATGAATTCTTGAACCATATAAACTTACAAGCTCAACAACTAAAACTACTTCTGGTGCACATACAAGTTATAATGTACATACTCTAAATCCAGAATGCAATGGTCCCTTGAGTTATGATATTAATCCATTCCAGAAGACATGTCATATCTCAAAACTATCATAAATCAAACCTAAAATATATTGTTTTATGGCAGTTCATTCCAAGACCCTAGAAGTGCAACTTTTACTGCACCTTGGAATTGCATAATCACAAATATCACTTGCAGCCACTGTATCTTCCTTCATCTGCTTCTCTCTTATCCACAATAACAAGTTTTTCCATCCCTATGATAATTTCTCATGCATCAGTGCACTAATTCTGACTATTTTTTTTTTTCACAATTTCTGGCTTGATCTTCAGAGAAATTGCCTGTTTACTGTGCACTTCAGGGGCCATGATGACTTGGTAACACA
Source organism: Cherax quadricarinatus (assembly GCF_038502225.1). Taxonomy (NCBI): domain Eukaryota; kingdom Metazoa; phylum Arthropoda; class Malacostraca; order Decapoda; family Parastacidae; genus Cherax; species Cherax quadricarinatus. The sequence continues at coordinate 8,556,304 of NC_091343.1, read as the reverse complement.
AAAGATAGGGAAATTAAATCACAAATGCATGTAGTACAGTAGACCGTCGATGAACACAGGTTCCTTTAAAGCATTTTCTCCATTACACTACTGTCAAATTGTGGGATATTTTCATCTTACACTTCGTAAAATTCACTTTAAACGGTTCTGCTTCTCGGTAGGGAAAAAAATTTCAGCACCTCAAGCTGGACAGCATGGATTTTCCCCTGTGTAGTGAGTGTTAGGCAGTCTGAGTGTGGGTCAGGCCATTGTCTTTTACGGGGGAGGCCCTAGTTTCCTAACCTGCCACCTCCATACCAGTGCTCCATATGTACACGTCCAGTACAGTACCCAGCACTGTCTGAGAATTGGGTTTTGGTCTTTTCATTACCTTACATTGCATCTGCCACAGAACCATGGCATCCAGGAAGCATGCAAGTAATGCAGGAAGTGGCAAGACAAAGTTAAAACATTCAAGTCTTGGAGTTATGAAGAAAATCAAGATGTTAAATAAGAGTAAATGTGGTGCCTGTGTGGTGGACATGGCAAGAGCTTATGGCCTTAATGAAGCATCGGTTCATATGATTAAAAACAGTGAGGTAAATATATGGGCTTGTGCAATAAATAACCCGGGCTGTCGTCTGATTTACTGAATGACTAACTGACAGACCTGATTTACTGACTTGATTGACCTGAAAGACTTGACTGACCTGACTTGACTGATTTACTGACTTGATTGACTGATTTATTGAATGACTTACTGAATGACTTGACTGATTAACTGACTTAATTTACTGACTTGACTGACTTACTGACTTGGCTGATTTATTTAATGACAACTGATTTACTGAATTACTGACTGGCCTACTGACTTGACTGATTTACTGAATGACTTACTTAACTGATTTATTGAATGACTTACTTGACTGATTTACTGAATGACTTACCTGATTGATTTACTGAATGATTTACCTGACTGACCTATTGACTTGACCAATTTACTGATTTGACTGGCTTACTGACCAACTTAACTGATATCCTGACTGACTTGACTGACTTAACTGACCTGCTGATTCAACTGACTCACTGGACTACCATCCACCTCAGCCCAGATGGGCCTCAGCATGCCTCTCCACTCCCTCCTTCACAATCATTGACAAATGCCAGCAAACACAATGAAGAGTAACAAATATTGTTTTTGTTGTATTTGTAGCCTTAAACAACAGAAAAAAACATACATAACAACAATGAACAACAATTTTATTATTTTTTTATTTGAGTAAGATTTGGAAACCTAAAAAAAAAGTTGTTTGGCCTTTTTTTTTGGGGGGGGGGAAGGGGGGGGTTCCCAGGAATGTAACTCTATTTTTCCCGCAAGTTCTTCAGTTCCTTTAACACAGATTTGTCTAACACTGCATTTTCAAGAGCGTAACTACTGTGTTAATCGACACTATTGTATTTCAAAATTTTCATCATAAAACTCAAAGCTCAATTCCTTTGTGAGGGTAAATTGAAACTCAAAATTATTATAAGTCAAGACCATCATAACTTAAGGGACCACTGTACATACAAAGTACATGAAACATGTGAATAAAGACACTGTAACTCAACTGAAATATAGCACTAAGCATATTAAAATCTTGACACACAGTACAGTGGAACCCAGGATTTTGATCGTAATCCATTCCAGAAGGTCGGCCTAAATCCAAAAAGGCCGAAAACCAAAGTAATATTTCACATAAGAATTAATGTAAATACAATTTATCCATTCCAGATACCCAGAAATATTAACAAAAAATACATTTTTTAAAGATTAACTATAGTTTTACATACACAAAATAATGAGAACTAAATAAAATGTCTAATGAAATGGATAAATGAACATTTAACATGACATTTACCTTTATTGAAGATTCTTGTTGGCATATGGAAGACAGGGAGGACTGATTATTGTTTGGAAGGGGAATCCCCTCCATAAGGACTTCAGGTATCAAGTCCCTATCTGGGGTTACTTCCCTTCTTTGTCTTTTACTGGCACTAGGACCAGCTTGAGAATCACTGCACCCCTGTCACACAAAAAAACTGTCTAGAGAGGTCTGTTTCTGGCATCTCATTAAAATTTTCCTGAAGTGGGACAAGGTTTTGTCACTGAATTCTATTATGTTTCTCACTTTCTTTACCAAAGGTCTGGCACTAGGAACTTTCTTTGGGCCCATGGTGGCTTATTTCACAGTCACACTCAATAAACAACCACAAAAAACAATGGATTACGACGAAATGTTTGGATGAATGCGCGGAGTGTTGGTCACTCACCGAGAGACACAGCCAGACTGACTATTGCATGCGGCGTGGCAGGCGGATGCATCCAATATGGCCAATTTCCGAGTTGCTGGCCGAAATCCAGGATAGAATTTCGGCCAAAAAAGCGGCTGAAATCCGATTTGGCCGATATCCGCACTGACCGATATCCGGGGGTCCACTGTATTTGGTAACAAATTATTCTCAGAAAGAAAATACAAAATTTCACACAATTTTACAAATAATGTCTATTTACACCAAGTTCAGGTACATAATAAAAATTTTTCACTCTTAAACCACACGAATGTGCACTAGCATGAACATTACTCTGATCAGCAGTACAAAGTAATACACTGTACATCATTGGATACATTATTATCTTGGAATTCATCATTAGAAATAACTCCATCTGCTTGAGATGTGTCTTTACATTGTCTATTGGCTAATTATACATCACCTTTAAATCTGTACACAATAACATGAACCAATAAATTTTTTGTCAAGTTTAGGCATAGCTGAATTTTTGTTTCTATAATTAACATTATCTTAGAGCTTACTTTGATGTTATTGGTTCTGCATGAGAATTTCTCATTTTTGTGAATTCAGCTCTAGCCTTTTCTAAAGTTCCCTTAACACATCCAAAGACTAACTACTCATTACAGGTTTTAATCATAACAGAATCATTGTGATTTGGTAATGGTGGCAAATAAAGCAAATCATAAGAAAGTCTTCTATCAACTTTACAGAAAACAAAATAAGGTGTTTCACTGACTGAAACATCAAATGAGAAATTTATAGTACATCATACATTTGGTATAGGTTCACCCCTTGTAAAACTCAGGATTTATAGTGACTCTTAAAATAAGTAAAAGTTTACTGTATGCTCTACTAATCCATTATCAGCTGGATGATGAGCTGTTATTGTAGATTAATTGTGTACGAACTGTTCAATCAACCTAACTAGAATTTCACTGCAAAATTCACCCCATTATCAGATTCAATTGACTTGGTAGTATGACAAATAATCCTTTCCCTGAATACGCTTGCAACTGCTTCAGTCGTTTTATCTTTAAGGGTAAGCAAATTCACAGAATCTTCGGATATAGTCAACCAAAGAGAGAAACCCTAACTATTATTACCAATCAGATTTTTACATTAGCCTTGAAAATGTGATTGGCAAATATTGTAATTCAAATGCCATTTAGAAGAAAAATGTATCTTTATATATTCCAAGAATTAAAAATTGTTGTAAATTTAAAAATAATATTTTGCAATATCTCCATGGGGGAACTGGAACAGAATTCTTCCTCCGTAGGCCATGCGTGTTGTAAGAGGCGACTAAAATGCCAGGAGCAAGAGGCTAGTAACCCCTTCTCTTGTATATATTATTAAATCTAAAAGAAGAAACTTCAGTTTTTCCTTTTGGGCCACCCTGCCTTGGTGGGATACGGCCGGTTTGTTGAAAGAAGAAGATTTTGCAATATGCCATTTATATTTTTTCACCCTCTTTGAAGGTTATTAATGTTTGCTAACGTTTTTTTTTTTTTTTTAACAAGTCGGCCATCTCCCACCGAGGCAGGGTGACCCAAAAAGAAGGAAAATCCCCAAAAAGAAAATACTTTCATCATTATTCAACACTTTCACCTCACTCACACATAATCACTGTTTTTGCAGAGGTGCCCAAAATACAACAGTTTAGAAGCATATATGTATAAAGATACACAACATATCCCTCCAAACTGCTAATATCCCGAACCCCTCCTTTAGAGTGCAGGCATTGTACTTCCCATTTCCAGGACTCAAGTCCGGCTATACAAAAATAACCGGTTTCCCTGAATTTTTTTTTTTTTTTTCAACACGTCGGCCGTCTCCCACCGAGGCAGGGTGACCCAAAAAAGAAAGAAAATCCCCAAAAAGAAAATACTTTCATCATCATTCAACACTTTCACCACACTCACACATTATCACTGTTTTTGCAGAGGTGCTCAGAATACAACAGTTTAGAAGCATATACGTATAAAGATACACAACACATCCCTCCAAACTGCCAATATCCCAAACCCCTCCTTTAAAGTGCAGGCATTGTACTTCCCATTTCCAGGACTCAAGTCCGACTATATGAAAATAACCGGTTTCCCTGAATCCCTTCACTAAATATTACCCTGCTCACACTCCAATAGATCGTCAGGTCCCAAATACCATTCGTCTCCATTCACTCCTATCGAACACGCTCATGCATGTCTGCTGGAAGTCCAAGCCCCTCGCCCACAAAACCTCCCTTACCCTTTCCTTCCAACCTTTTCGAGGACGACCCCCTACACCACCTTCCTTCCCTACAGATTTATACGCTCTCCATGTCATTCTACTTTGATCCATTCTCTCTAAATGACCAAACCACCTCAACAACCCCTCTTCAGCCCTCTAATACTTTTATTACTCCACACCTTCTCCTAATTTCCACACTCTGAATTTTCTGCATAATATTTACACTACACATTGCCCTTAGACAGGACATCTCCATTGCCTCCAACCGTCTCCTCGCTGCTGCATTCACAACCCAAGCTTCACACCCATATAAGAGTGTTGGTACTACTATACTTTCATACATTCCCTTCTTTGCCTCCATAGATAACGTTTTTTGTCTCCACATATACCTCGACGCACCACTATATTAGTAAAATGCAGTAGACTGTTAAGTGGCATACCTATACTGCTGAAATACACAGAACTGTAATGCACCTTAGAAAACAATGCAATATTTAAATAACAATACCTTGTTGAACTTTAATTTTATGAAGACCTGGATCAGAACCCGAGTAAGAGTAAAAACTATCGTGCTCTGTGGAAGAATAAAAAAAAATAATGCTGTAGCTAGAGGAAAGCTGGCATGTACAATATATTAATTATATAATATTTAACATAGGTGTTGTTTTATTCTTAACTACATATGCAATTTTAAGTAACAATAGGACAGATTTTCCCCCACTTTATGCAGGGTCACTATTATGAATGTCCTATTTCTATTGGTAATTCTCAATGTGTGATGAACATATTTTTTTAACGGGAGAAGCACTCAGCCCATAGGGGTGATACAACACCTGGGTAATGGGAGGCAATGAGGTTCAATCCAAAGAAGGCAAGGATAAATCTAATTTCTCAAATCAAGAGATTCTCTTTCTGGTCCTTGAAGAGGCAATGTACATAAGCCATATGAATTGGTGCTGTTTGCAAGATGATATACGAACAGTAGTACCTTGGTACTTGAATTTAATTCATTCCAGAAGGCTGTTCAAGTGCTGATTTATTCGAGCACCAAACAAATTTTTTCAATAAGGAATAATGTAAATTAGATTAATCCGTTTCGGAGCCCCAAAAAAACACTTACAAAAGCATTTTAACACAGTTTACAAACCTAGCATGCTTTGAACACTTCACTACCTGTATCAGCATTCATTCCAGGAGTGTTCTTCAAGAGATCGGAGTGCAGATGTTTTGCTTTTTCACAAATAAAAGTCTCAGAAACACTATCAACAGCTAACTGTTTTTAATTGATCCAAATCAACAACAATTTCTCAATCTCTTCAATTGTCTGTGGTCTTTGTTTCATAACCACTTTCACTCCTTTTACAACATCAGCCTTTTAAATGGCTTCTTTTATTTTTTAATATCGTAGAGATTGTAGATTTTGCCATATGACACTCAGTAGCAAGATCAGACATGCGTGCACCGCTTTCATATTTTGCTATGAGTTCTTTTTTCATCTCTATTGTGACTAACCAATTTTCTTCTTGGTTGGCCGTTATCACTAATCTTCTTAGGCCCCATGATGATTTATTTATACAAATAATATAAAAAACACCAAAAAATGCAAATAAACACAAAACAGTTTACAGCGAAGTTCTGGCAGGTCATGTTTGTTTGGTCGGGTGCCGAGCAAACAGTCGACTACTGAGCGATTTTTTACCAAACAAAGCATTCAAATACAGAATTGTTCGAGTTGGGAGCCGTTCAAGTACCGAGGTACTACTGTGTATCTAAGATTGCAATTAAGCAGACCTAAGTGTTGATGGTTTGACTGAGCTTAGTACAGTTGTTGTGGGGCCTGAGCACATCTACTGCATAAAGTGAGGCACACTTAAAAATAATGGACAGTACAACTGACCACTGCCCAACATTTCAAGTCTCTATTACAAAAAGCCCATTAAAAAACTTTCAGATGCCATAATGATGCCTTAATTAAGAATCATACTGATGATATATTTGGTAAAAATACTGACAATATGTTAGGCACAAAGAAACAAGTAGCTACATTTTGTTCACCAGGGAGGACACAAGACAAGGCAGATACACAACATGGGATACATCAGAGTAATGTAGGGAAAGTATGGGATAAACAATACAATATAGGGAAATAGGATGGTTATATACACCTGACAATATATAAAAATTACTCTGGGATACACCTGACAATATATAAAAAACTGTGGGATACATTAGTACAATATCAGGAAACAGCATGGGATACACAAGACAATGCAGGGAAGCAGCATGGGATACACAGTGTATGGAAATAGAATGGGATACATATTTTAGATCTAGGTAGTAGGTTGGTAGACAGCAACCGCCCAGGGAGGTACTACCGTCCTGCCAAGTGAGTGTAAAACGAAAGCCTGTAATTATTTACATGATGGTAGGATTGCTGGTGTCCATTTTTCTGTCTCATAAACATCCAAGGATTCAGGTATATCTTGCTACTTCTACTTACACTTAGGTCACACTACACATACATGTACAAGCATATATATACACACCCCTCTGGGTTTTCTTCTATTTTCTTACTAGTTCTTGTTCTTGTTTATTTCCTCTTACCTCCATGGGGAAGTGGAACAGAATTCTTCCTCCGTAAGCCATGCGTGTTGTAAGAGGTGACTAAAATGCCAGGAGCAAGGGGCTAGTAACCCCTTCTCCTGTATATACACTTACCATCCGACTTACGACCTGCTCGACATACGACGACTCGACTTACGACCATGTTTTTTATGCCAAATTTTTGGGAAATAAACAAGTGTTTGTGTTGTACACAGTGTTTATCCTAAACCTTAGTATAAAATACAGTACTGACAGCATAAAAAGTAAAGTAAAACATGAAATACCAAAATAAAACAATAAAATAAAGTCATTACAAAAATGTTACGTTGATATTCAGTAGAAAAGCTCGACTTACATCCATTTCGACTTACGACCGGTTTCTCGGAACCGAACTCGGTCGTAAGTCGGATGGTAGGTATATTACTAAATATAAAAGGAGAAACTTTCATTTCTCCTTTTGGGCTACCCCGCCTCGGTGGGATACGGCTGATGTGTTGAAAGAAAGAAGAACATATTTTAGAGGAAACAATATGGGATTAGAAAAACAATGTAAAGAATTAGTATAAGGCACAAACCAAGAGAAACTAATGTGGGATACACTAGAAGAATATAGGGAAAAATCATCAGACACTCATGGTAATGTAGGGAAGCAGCTGGGGATATACAAGAGTAATGTAGGGAAACATCAGGAAAGGTTCCTGGACACTGATCTGTCCCTGCATGCCAGTAACCAGCATGGGCAAGACTTTGTTCATCACATCCACATCACAAGCTTCATAGAGGTACTGACCACCTTCACCTACTTCCACTTGTCACACCCCAAGATCAATGGCAACAGTATATGCTGGGTGAGGATCAATGCCATGGATGCATGCTATCACTCCTGTTCACTCTGTGACTTCTGTAAAAATGCCACCCTCTACCCTCAACTTTATCCTGACCTCTACCCTGAGAATTTCCCAAGGCCACAGTTTCAGTGGTTGCAGTGTGATATAACAAGTTCACTCATGTGAACTTGGATATGGTGTTCAAGCACAAGACTTCAAGAATGAGGATGAAGGTTTGGCCCTGTATGTCCAGGTTCATGTGGAGTTTCCTCCTGCCACTACTAACAACATTTCCACACATGTGGAGGTCCTCCTCTGGCATGAGAGCTGGCCATATATGCCATCAGCACCTTGGTCACCTCATGTATCAATGGAAACAGAATACAGTAAGGCCCCGCTTTATGGCGTTTTGCCTTACGGCGTTCCACTAATACGGCGATGTCAAATTATGACCAAAATTTGCTATATGGCAAGCGGTCTTTTAAATACGGCGCCCCCACCTGGTTTGTTTACATTTTCCGTGACCACATCTATTATGTGAGGAAACTTTCCAAAATTTAAAGTGTTTTAAAGCTACTGCATATTTTATATGTACTCTGATAATTATACTTATGTGTACCTGTACTTAAATATACTTACACACTGTGCTGGTGTGCAGGTACACATTAAAATCGCTAAGTCTCTCTCTACTCATGACGCCAATACTATGTAATAATAATCACTCTTGGGCACACTAAATGTCTTATTTTACATCTATATAGGCATTTTCATTAATCCATCTATGATATTTTCCTCAAAATTATATATGAAACCCATTACATAGCATATAAACATGATACATACACTCAGAATAAAAATTGATGTAAATTCAAATTCAAAGTTTATTCTCTATAAAGATTACAATGTTGAATTTACAGAATTTGGTTGTTGTGTGGTTTGCATGTAGTTAAATAATGATTACAGAGTGTACCACTAGAACGCCTAGCATGGCTAGGCATTTTGGGCAGACTTAGTTTAATTCTTTATTTTAAAATATTACAAATTATGAGGTAAGTTGGTATTATGGCTAAGTGACTAAATACTAGTTTGTGAGTTTAGCAATGTGAATGCTTTTGTTTTGGCACAGTACATAGTTTCAGTATTGGAGTATCATAGGATTCATTATTTTAAGATTGAGATTAATATTTCTGTTTATGGTCAAATGGGTGAGTGAGTGTAAGTGTGAACCACCAGGTGGTATTCGTGTAGTTAGTTGATGGGGTTTATCAGGGAGATAAGATGTTTTCTAATGGTAGTTTTGAAGGTGATGAATGTGTCTGCAGTTCTAGAGTTCTCAGGTAGGGTGTTCCAAATTTTAGGGCCTTTGACATACAATGAATGTTTGTAAAGGTTTAGTCGGACATGGGGAATGTCGTAGAGATGTTTGTGTCTGGTGTTATGCCTGTGGGTTCTGTCACAACTATCAAGAAAGCATTTTAGGTCAAGGTTGATATTGGAGTTTAAGGTCCTGTAGATGTAGATTGCACAGTAGTAAGTGTGGATGTACTGAACAGGGAGTAAGTTTAGATCTATGAAGAGTGGGGGGGTGTGTTGCCAGGGATGCGATTTAGTGATTATTCTTACTGCAGCTTTTTGTTGGGTTATTATTGGCTTTAGGTGTGTTGCTGCAGTTGATCCCCAAGCACAAATAGCATAGGTGAGGTATGGATAAATGAGTGAGTGGTATAGTGTGAGAAGGGCATTTTGCGGCACGTAGTATCGTATCCTGGAGAGGATCCCAACTGTTTTGGATACTTTTTTGGTTATGTGTTGGATATGGGTGCTGAAATTCAGGTTGTTGTCAAGGTATAGGCCTAGGAATTTGCCCTCATTATGTCTGGTAATTAGAGTGTTGTCGATCTTAATGTTAATTTGTGCATCTGCTCTGCTACCAAACATAATAGGTTTTGTCAGTGTTAAGCGTAAGTTTATTGGCTGTCATCCAAGTCGATATTTTGATCAGCTCCTCGTTAACAATGGTGTTGAGGGGTGGCAAGATTAGGGTGAGAGATGACATAAGTCGTGTCGTCAGCAAAGAGAATGGGTTTCAGGTGTTGGGATACGTTTGGAAGATCATTGATGTATATGAGGAAGAGCAGGGGACCAAGGACACTTCCCTGCGGAACTCCAGTATCAAGTGGCCGTGTTGTTGATGCTGTGTCTTTAATGGTAACATACTGATACCTATTAGTAAGGTAAGATTTGAAATAAGCAAGCGCATGGCCTCTTATACCGTAATGGTCAAGTTTGTGGAGTAGGATGTCGTGGTTTACTGTGTCAAAAGCTTTTCTTAGGTCAATAAAAATTCCTAGTGGATATTCCTTATTTTCCAATGCTGTGTAAAGCAGATCTAGCATTTTTATGATTGCATCATTAGTGCTTTTATTTTTCCTAAATCCAAATTGGCAGGGGTTGAGTATGTTTTGTGCTGTTATAAATGAATATAGTCTCCTGTGCACGAGTTTCTCAAAGATTTTGGATAGCAATGGTAAGTTTGATATTGGCCTATAGTTGTTTAAGTTTGTAGGGTCACCACCTTTATGTATTGGTGTAACCCTTGCCATCTTGAGTAGTTTCGGGAAGGTGCTAGTTTCTAGTGACTTGTTAAAAAGTAATGAAATAGCATGCGAAAGGATATGGGCTGCTCGCTTGTACAGTAATGGTGGGACATTAGACAGATTCCCTGAGTTGTTTTTAAGTGACTTTATAATCTCGGTGACTTCCGAGGGCTCAGTTGGTGCAAGATAGAAGGAATTTGGGAAATTGCTTTGTTTACAAAGCAGCTGTGTAGGTAGTGTCGGAAGAATTAAGTTTTCTCTAGTCAAACACTGGGGGGTAACTGTAGAAAAATATTCTTTTCGTATGCCTTTACTCTATGTATAGCAATTCACGACCCTTGTGGGTTTAGTTCTTTTTATAATAATAATAATAATAATAATAATAATAATTATTATTATTATTAATAATAATATTATTATTATTAATATTAACATTAATAATATTATTATTATTATTATTTTTTTTTTTCAACAAGTCGGCCGTCTCCCACCGAGGCAGGGTGACCCAAAAAAGAAAGAAAATCCCCAAAAAGAAAATGCTTTCATCATCATTCAACACTTTCACCACACTCACACATTATCACTGTTTTTGCAGAGGTGCTCAGAATACAACAGTTTAGAAGCATATACGTATAAAGATACACAACGTATCCCTCCAAACTGCCAATATCCCAAACCCCTCCTTTAAAGTGCAGGCATTGTACTTCCCATTTCCAGGACTCAAGTCCGACTATATGACTATATATATTATTATTATTATTAATATTATTATCTTCATTCACTCTAAAAATGGTGTGTTGCTGTTTGTTTATTCTGAACTAACTTGTACAACTTGTACACAATGTAAGAGTACAGTGGACCCCCGCATAGCGACCTTAATCCGTGCAAGAGGGCTGGCTGTTATGCGAAATGTTCGCTATGTGAATGAATTTTCCCCATAAGAAATAATGGAAATAAAATTAATCCGTGCAAGACACCCAAAAGTTTGAAAAAAAAAATTTTACCACATGAAATATACATTTTCCTACACACAAAGAGAAGGATACATGCACAATAGTAGAGTAGTACATGCACAATATATATTGTGCATGTACTACTCTACTAAATGAAGAATAAATGACACTTACCTTTATTGAAGATGCAGCAATGACTGATGAGACACTGTGTCCTGGGAGTGCCTTTTCCTCCTGAGTACTGTAGGTCCTGTTTGGTATTTTCTTCCAGAACAGGCCTTATCACACTGTGTATGTCACTACGATTCTTAAATCTCTCAAACCAACCTTTGCTGGCTCTAAATTCACCAATATGAGCACTAGTTCCAGGCATTTTCCCTGTTCACCTGGGTGTTAGTCGACTGGTGTGGGTTGCATCCTGGGAGACAAGATTAAGGACCCCAATGGAAATAAGTTAGACAGTCTTCGATGACACTGACTTTTTTGGGCTATCCTGGGTGGCAAATCCTCTGGGGTTAATTGTTTCTTGGTATTCTCAATAAGCCACACCAACAACGGTGCTACAGCAGCAGCAGCAGCTGACGGTGGTACAGCAGCAGCAGCTGACAGTGCAGCAGCAGCTGACGGTGATACAGCAGCAGCAGCAGCTGTACCACCAATAGTAGCGATGGTTGATTGGGGTTTATTATACAACCTGGCCAGCTCGGAGACACGCACTCCACTTTCATACTTATCAATGATCTGTTTCTTCATCTCCATAGTAATTCTCACCCTTATTGCTGTAGGGTTGGCACTAGAAGCTTTCTTGGGGCCCATGGTCACTTATTTTCCAGAAAAAAAATCACCAAAAACACTGTAATAATACAAAATGTTCCGATTGTATGCTTGGATGTTACCGCGGAGGCTGGCTGGTAAACAATGCCACCCGCGGAACATGTGAGCGTGGCTCAGGCCGCACATTGGACGCGTCTCGGACGAAGGCCGCTGAGCGGGTTTTTGTCCACTATGCGGGGCAAAATTTTAGCGAACAAAGCGTCCGCTATGCGGATTGTCCGCTATGCAAGGCGTCCGTTATACGGGGGTCCACTGTATTTGTATTGTGAGGTAATTATTATTAAAATAAAAAAAATATTGAGGTAAATGTTTTACAAACTCTTACAAATGGACGTGAATGAACTAAAAGTAGACACATATTAATACGCATTTCGCCTGACCAAGTGATCGTCCACTACCTGTTCAGTTTGTGTTCTTACATTGTCTCAACTCTGTATCTCGTTCTCTCTCTCGTTTACTCTTTCATTAACTAGTTGGCTCTCATTGACGATGGCGTCTAAGGTTAGCTGTAATAAAAGGAGAAGTCGTAAGCCTCTTGTTTTAAGTGCCAAGTTAGAGGATGATGGTGTGCCATTTTGATTTTATTCAATAAACACCCTGCCACTCACCTCTCACACATTAATATTAATATTTTAAGGTAAGTAATAAGCATACTCTCTGTGTATCTTACCTTTTATTGTGTTTTTAATGCCTATTTCTATTGCTAACTTAATATAAGTTAGTGTAAACTTGTTGTCTGGCATTTATTGCATATTTTATATGCTCTGATAATAATACTTGTGGAGCCAGGTGGAGGGACAACATTATGTTTTCTCTGTTCAGCCATCAGAGAAAATGTGTATGAATCTGCGTTTGGCCCAGCCACTCCCTCACTCCGCTTTTGTTTACAATTTTCAGCATGAATTATTCATTACTTCTACCTTCGTTTATGATGGCATCTAAAGGTAGTTGTTAGAAATTATTAAATTCAGTGAACAAGGCATGTCGATGTTAATAATATGGCTCTGGGCCACAGTGTAGGTAGCCGGTAGGTGTAGCCCAGGCTACACCTACCGGCTACCTACACTGACTTTATACAAATAAATACTGCTCACCTCTCTTCCTATATTAAGACGACACATATTTTAAGGTAAATAATGAGTGTACTGTATGTGCATTTTACCTCTCTGGGATGTTTTAAATATCGTATATTAAGTATGAGACGGGGAGCCAGTACTACCTACACCTGGGCTACCTGCACCTGACTTTCTACAAATAAGTACTACTCACCTCTCTCCCTACATTAAGATTACAAATACAGTGGACCCCCGGGTAACGAACTTTTTTCATTCCAGTAGTATGTTCAGGTGCCAGTACTGACCGAATTTTTTCCCATAAGGAATATTGTGAAGTAGATTAGTCCATTTCAGACCCCCAAACATACACGTACAAACGCACTTACATAAATACACTTACATAATTGGTCGCATTCGGAGGTGATCGTTAAGCGGGGGTCCACTGTACTTTAAGATATGTAATGAATTTACTGTGACTGTATTTTACTTTGTGTGTTTTTAATGCCTAGTTCTATTACTAACTTAATATAATTTAGTGTAAACTTGTTGTCTGGCATTTATATGCATTTATAAATGGAAAAAATGGAGTTCTGCCTTCCGGCGATGTCTGTTTTCCGGCAACAGCCTGGAACCTAACCCGCCGTATAAGTGGGGCCCTACTGTACACCAGAATTTTCTAAGAAAAAACTTGGGATTCATTAGAGAAATGTAAGAAAAGTGGATGCACTAAGACAATGATGGAAAGAACTGTGGGATAAATTATAGTAGTATGGGAAAACAGCATGGGAAACAATAGTGTAGTGAAACATGGGATATACTAATGTAGATAAACACTATGGAATAAAAAGGATGTGGGAAAAGAGTGTGGGACACACACTAGTAATACAGACAGCACTGAATACACTAGAGTAATGTACAGGCACAATGGGATACACAGGAGTAATATCGGGAAAAATCCATGAGATACACAAGACAAGGTGGGGAAACAGTTGGGGACACATTAGAATAATGTAGGAAACAGCTGAGGATATACAAAAGTAATGCAGGGAACCATCATGGGAACCCCCCTATGTCTCACATAACCCCCCCTGGGGTTATGTGAGACATAAGGGGTTATGTGATATGGGAAATACATACCTGGATGGTGCAGACACTGAAACTAATTATTAGTAAACCCTCAATTTAACAGACTTCAGAAATATGCAACTAAATCAGCAGGGTCAACTGATACAGAAACAACAGTCGGCTAATGGCTGTTACTGTTACGATCAGGGCAAAACATTTATCTTTATCCACCACAATCTTTATTACTGGCCATCCACTCTTTATTACTGGCCATGCGTGTCATATGAGGCGAATAAAATGCCGGGAGCGATGGGCTAGTAACCCCTTCTCCTGTACACATTTACTAAAAAAGAGAAGAAAAACTTTATAAAACTGGGATGCCTGAATGTGCGTGGATGTAGTGCGGATGACAAGAAACAGATGATTGCTGATGTTATGAATGAAAAGAAGTTGGATGTCCTGGCCCTAAGCGAAACAAAGCTGAAGGGGGTAGGGGAGTTTCGGTGGGGGAAATAAATGGGATTAAATCTGGAGTATCTGAGAGAGTTAGAGCTAAGGAAGGGGTAGCAGTAATGTTGAAGGATCAGTTATGGAAGGAGAAATGATAATATGAATGTGTAAATTCAAGGATTATGTGGATTAAAGTAAAGGTTGGATGTGAAAAGTAGGTCATAATAAGAGTATATGCACCTGGAGAAGAGAGAAATGTAGAGGAAAGAGAGAGATTTTGGGAGATGTTAAGCGAATGTATAGGAACTTTTGAACCAAGTGAGAGAGTAATTGTGGTAGGGGACCTGAATGCTAAAGTAGGAGAAACTTTTAGAGAGGGTGTGGTAGGTAAGTTTGGGGTGCCAGGTGTAAATGATAATGGAAGCCCTTTGATTGAACTTTGTATAGAAAGGGGTTTAGTTATAGGTAATATATATTTTAAGAAAAAGAGGATAAATAAGTATACAAGATATGATGTAGGGCAAAATGACAGTAGTTTGTTGGATTATGTATTGGTAGATAAAAGACTGTTGAGTAGACTTCAGGATGTACATGTTTATAGAGGGGCCACAGATATATCAGATCACTTTTTAGTTGTAGCTACACTGAGAGTAGCTACAATTGGGATACAAGGAGAATAGAAGCATCAGGGAAGAGAGAGGTGAAGGTTTATAAACTAAAAGAGGAGGCAGTTAGGGTAAGATATAAACAGCTATTGGAGGATAGATGGGCTAATGAGAGCATAGGCAATGGGGTCGAAGAAGTATGGGGTAGGTTTAAAAATGTAGTGTTAGAGTGTTCAGCAGAAGTTTGTGGTTACAGGAAAGTGGGTGCAGGAGGGAAGAGGAGCGATTGGTGGAATGATGATGTAAAGAGAGTAGTAAGGGAGAAAAAGTTAGCATATGAGAAGTTTTTACAAAGTAGAAGTGATGCAAGGAGGGAAAAGTATATGGAGAAAAAGAGAGAGGTTAAGAGAGTGGTGAGGCAATGTAAAAAGAGAGCAAATGAGAGAGTGGGTGAGATGTTATCAACAAATTTTGTTGAAAATAAGAAAAAGTTTTGGAGTGAGATTAACAAGTTAAGGAAGCCTAGAGAACAAATGGATTTGTCAGTTAAAAATAGGAGAGGAGAGTTATTAAATGGAGGGTTAGAGGTATTGGGAAGATGGAGGGAATATTTTGAGGAATTGAAAATGTTGATGAAGATAGGGAAGCTGTGATTTCATGTATAGGGCAAGGAGGAATAACATCTTGTAGGAGTGAGGAAGAGCCAGTTGTGAGTGTGGGGAAAGTTCGTGAGGCAGTAGGTAAAATGAAAGGGGGTAAGGCAGCTGGGATTGATGGGATAAAGATAGAAATGTTAAAAGCAGTCGGGGATATAGTTTTGGAGTGGTTGGTGCAATTATTTAATAAATGAGTGTAAAACGAAAGCCTGTAATTGTTTTACATGATGGTAGGATTGCTGGTGTCCTTTTTTTCTGTCTCATAAACATGCAAGATTTCAGGTACGTCTTGTTACTTCTACTTACACTTAGGTCACACTACACATGCATGTACAAGCATATATATGTATATATACACATCCCTCTGGCTTTTCTTCTATTTTCTTTCTAGTTCTTGTTGTTGTTTATTTCCTCTTATCTCCATGGGGAAGTGGAACAGAATTCTTCCTCCGTAAGCCATGCGTGTTGTAAGAGGCGACTAAAATGCCAGGAGCTAGTAACCCCTTCTCCCGTATAAATTACTAAATTTAAAAAGAGAAACTTTCGTTTTTCTTTTTGGGCCACCCTGCCTTGGTGGGATACGGCCGGTTTGTTGAAAAAAAAAAAAAAAAAAGTCTGTTGAGTATACCTGGTAAAGTGTATGGTAGAGTTATTATTGAAAGAATTAAGAGTAAGATGGAGAATAGGATAGCAGATGAACAAGGAGGCTTTAGGAAAGATAGGGGGTGTGTGGACCATGTGTTTACAGTGAAACATATAACATAAGGGCAAGGAGGAATAACATCTTGTAAGAGTGAGGAAGAGCCAGTTGTGAGTGTGGGGGAAGTTCGTGAGGCAGTAGGTAAAATGAAAGGGGGTAAGGCAGCCGGGATTGATGGGATAAAGATAGAAATGTTAAAAGCAGGTGGGGATATAGTTTTGGAGTGGTTGGTGCAATTATTTAATAAATGTATGGAAGAGGGTAAGGTACCTAGGGATTGGAAGAGAGCATGCATAGTTCCTTTGTATAAAGGCAAAGGGGACAAAAGAGAGTGCAAAAATTATAGGGGGATAAGTCTGTTGAGTATACCTGGTAAAGTGTATGGTTCTAAGAGTTATTACTGAAAGAATTAAGAGTAAGATGGAGAATAGGATAGCAGATGAACAAGGAGGCTTTAGGAAAGATAGGGGGTGTGTGGACCATGTGTTTACAGTGAAACATATAAGTGAACAGTATTTAGATAAGGCTAAAGAGGTTTTTGTGGCATTTATGGATTTGGAAAAGGCGTATGACAGGGTGGATAGGGGGGCAATGTGGCAGATGTTGCAGGTGTATGGTGTAGGAGGTAGGTTACTGAAAGCAGTGAAGAGTTTTTACAAGGATAGTGAGGCTCAAGTTAGAGTATGTAGGAAAGAGGGAGATTATTTCCCAGTAAAAGTAGGCCTTAGACAAGGATGTGTGATGTCACCATGGTTGTTTAATATATTTATAGATGGGGTTGTAAGAGAAGTAAATGCGAGGGTCTTGGCAAGAGGTGTGGATTTAAAAGATAAAGAATCACACATAAAGTGGGAGTTGTCACAGTTGCTCTTTGCTGATGACACTGTGCTCTTGGGAGATTCTGAAGAGAAGTTGCAGAGGTTGGTGGATGAATTTGGTAGGGTATGTAAAAGAAGAAAATTGAAAGTGAATACAGGAAAGAGTAAGGTTATGAGGATAACAAAAAGATTAGGTGATGAAAGATTGGATATCAGATTGGAGGGAGAGAGTATGGAGGAGGTGAATGTATTCAGATATTTGGGAGTGGACGTGTCAGCGGATGGGTCTATGAAAGATGAGGTGAATCATAGAATTGATGAGGGAAAAAGGGTGAGTGGTGCACTTAGGAGTCTGTGGAAACAAAGAACTTTGTCCTTGGAGGCAAAGAGGGGAATGTATGAGAGTATAGTTTTACCAACGCTCTTATATGGGTGTGAAGCATGGGTGATGAATGTTGCAGCGAGGAGAAGGCTGGAGGCAGTGGAGATGTCATGTCTGAGGGCAATGTGTGGTGTGAATATAATGCAGAGAATTCGTAGTTTGAAAGTTAGGAGGAGGTGCGGGATTACCAAAACTGTTGTCCAGAGGACTGAGGAAGGGTTGTTGAGGTGGTTCGGACATGTAAAGAGAATGGAGCGAAACAGAATGACTTCAATAGTGTATCAGTCTGTAGTGGAAGGAAGGCGGGGTAGGGGTCGGCCTAGGAAAGGTTGGAGGGAGGGAGTAAAGGAGGTTTCGTGTGCGAGGGGCTTGGACTTCCAGCGGGCATGCATGAGCGTGTTTGATAGGAGTGAATGGAGACAAATCGTTTTTAATACTTGACGTACTGTTGGAGAATGAGCAAAGTAACATTTATGAAGGGATTCAGGGAATCCGGCGGGCCGGACTTGAGTCCTGGAGATGGGAAGTACAGTGCCTGCACTCTGAAGGAGGGGTGTTAATGTTGCAGTTTAACCCTTTCAGGGTCCAAGGCCCAAATCTGGAGTCACGCACCAGTGTCCAAGAATTTTAAAAAAAAAAATTTGTTATTTTTTCTTATGAAATCGTAGAGAATCTTTTTGTGAAGGTAATAAAACAAAAAGTACGAAATTTGGTGGAAAATTGACGAAATTATACTCTCGCGAATTTTGATGTGTCAGCGATATTTACGAATCGGCGATTTTGCCGACTTCGACTCCCATTTTAGGCCAATTACATTATTCCAGTCAACCAAATTCTTAGCTATTTCACTAGTATTACTTCTATTCTATCGATTGAGCACAAGAAATCGCCAAGTCAACTGTTTCAACTACAAAATAAAGTGATCGGAAATTGTTAATTTGGCCAATTTAACACAAAGTTCAAAATATTCCAATTTCAAAATAGGGTCCAGAATGAACAATGTAGGCATTCCTGGCACTAAACTAACATTTCCTCTGTTCATTAGTTATGTTTTGAGGCTTTACAAATAAATTCCATTTTGATTTTTTATTCACATAATGAATTTTTATTCACACCAAAAAATAGAAGATTTACTGTTATGCAATACTGTAATAATTGTATAAATATCATCACCATATTTGTGAATGTATATTAGACCCACCAGCTGATGTGTATTAGACGTGTGAGGTCGTTTGTTTACTCTTGAATATCGGCAAAAATTTAACATTTCTGCTACTTTGAGCTCAGTTTCAAGCCATTTCCAGTGCTAAAACCAATCAAAATCATCTCTATTTCTGTAATATGTCTTCCATTCTATCAAATGAGACCAAGAAATCGCAAATACAACTATAAAAAACATACGAAAAACACTGCAAAGTTGCTGTTTTAATCGAAAAATCATGATTTCATTTTTTTTCTCTCATTATACACAATGTGCTACAGGATCTATTTTATGTGGTGCACACATACCACATAGATGTATTCTCTCATATCTAGGCCCAAATGTACCACTCACAGTTTATCAGAGTGAGCTGAGCTCATGGCGTAGATCTACGGTTTGGACCCTGAACGTAAAGCCGTAGATCTACGGGACGGACCCTGAAAGGGTTAAAAACTGTAGTGTAAAGCACCCTTCTGGCAAGACAGTGATGGAGTGAATGATGGTGAAAGTTTTTCTTTTTCGGGCCACTCTGCCTTGGTGGGAATCGGCCAGTGTGTTAATAATAATACAGTGGACCCCCGCTTTACGATCAGCTCCCAATGCGACCAATTATGTAAGTGTATTTATGTAAGTGCTTTTGTACGTGTATGTTTGGGGGTCTGAAATGGACTAATCTAATTCACAATATTCCTTATGGGAACAAGTTCGTTCAGTAATGGCACCTGAACATACTTCTGGAATGAAATAATATCGTTAGCCGGGGGTCCACTGTATATCCACTCCTGTTAGTCCATTAATCAAGGGTTTACTGTATTATTATTATTATTATTATTATTATTATTATTATTATTATGATTATTATTATTAATATTATTAGTAGAAGTGACACAGTTACTTTTTGCTGATGATACTGTGCTTATGGGAGATTCTAAAGAAAAATTGCAAAGGTTAGTGGACGAATCTGGGAGTGTGTGTGACTTTGTCAATGGTCCAAGTCGGACCGAAACGTCGTCGTAAGCTTCTGTCTTTTATGTGCGGGTTATTTGTGTATAGTGTGTGTGAAGGTAGAAAGTTGAAAGTGAACATAGAAAAGAGTAAGGGGATGAGGGTATCAAATGATTTAGATAAAGAAAAATTGGATATCAAATTGGGGAGGAGGAGTATGGAAGAAGTGAATGTTTTCAGATACTTGGGAGTTGACGTGTCGGTGGATGGATTTATGAAGGATGAGGTTAATCATAGAATTGATGAAGGAAAAAAGGTGAGTGGTGCACTGAGGCAAAAAATGTTATCTATTGAGGCAAAGAAGGGAATATATGAAAGTATAGTAGTAACAACACTCTTATATGGGTGTGAAGCTTGGGTTGTAAATGCTGCCGTGATGAGGCGGTCGGAGGCAGTGGAGATGTCCTGTCTAAGGGCGATGTGTGGTGTAAATATTATGCAGAAAATTCAGTGTGTGGAAATTGGGAGAAGGTGTGGCATTAATAAAAGTATTAGTCAGAGGGCTGAAGAGGGTTTGTTGAGGTGGTTTGGTCATTTAGAGAGAATGGATCAAAGTAGAATGCCATGGAGAGCATATAAATCTGTAGGGGGAGGAAGGCAGGGTAGGGGTTGTCCTCGAAAAGGTTGGAGGAAGGGGGTAAAGGAGGTGTTGTGGGTGAGAGGTTTGGACTTCCAGCAAGCGTGCGTGAGCGTGTTAGATAGGAGTGAATGGAGACAAATGGTATTTGGGACCTGACGAGCTGTTGGAGTGTGAGCAGGGTAATATTTAGTGAAGGGATTCAGGGAAACCGGTTATTTTATATAACTGGGCTTGAGTCCTGGAAATGGGAAGTACATACAATGCCTGCACTCTAAAGGAGGGGTTTGGGATACTGGCAATTTGGAGGGATACATTGCGTATTTTTATATGTATATCCTGCTTCTAAACTGTTGTATTCTGGGCACCTCTGCAAAAACAGTGATTATGTGTGAGTGAGGTGAAATTGTTGAATGATGATGAAAGTATTTTCTTTTTGGGGATTTTCTTTCTTTTTGGGTCACCCTGCCTCAGTGGGAGATGGCCGACTTGTTGAAAGAAAAAAAAAAGCAGTAGTAGGCACTGCTTGTTTTGTGTAGTTATCACCTATGAGGTTGAATGAACTGTTACTGGGTGGATCCCTCATCAGATCTTTCAGTCATTGTGTGCATCTGCATTTGTACACAGTAATAATAATAATATTTTATTTCTGCATGATAAAAGTTTGTACAGTCATGGGCGATATTTAGTTGTGCATGCAGAAAGCCCATAGTTATGCAGAGCATTTTGGGCAAGTACATAAGTAAATGCATGTTTTTGTGTCTGAACATTTGCAAATAATAAATGAAAGTACATTACCTTCAATAATAATGCCACCCTCTCCAATGGTGTAGCTGAATGTAGCAAATGGAGCAACTGGAGATTTTGCAATTATTAGCTGTAGGAAGGGAAGAGTGCAGGTTACCTTGTGACAAATATGGAATCATTTTACATTAAAGTCTTTTCCATTATTCTTATAAAAGTCTATATTGGTGCACTTCTACTTTCACTTTGATCTATGTTAGTAGTCAGATAAATAATTATACTGTATATCTTTGCCATAGATGTAGCCCAACAGAACATGTAGATATTATTGTTTCAAAGTAAACATAAATTTAGCAACTGTTTGAGCATTATGTGAATTTTGCATTATGGGTCACATCATGATGCTGGTTGAACTAATGCAGTCCAATGTTCTTTCAGCCTGTGAAATCTAGGCGAGTCCTAGATCTCACAGACCAGTGTGCAAACCACTGGACCAACTGGTTCTAATAGGATTCGTCTAACTAGGTATACAGTTTGCGATGGCATCGGTATCCGATAAATCCGGTATTCGATACATTTGAACGCAAAAATTTTGCCTCGGTTCCCGTTAAAAAACCCGGTATACGCGATTCGTCCGAGACGTGTCCACAAGTGGCCTGAACTGCCCCATGTGTGCTAGTGTTTACAAGCCAGCCGGTGTGCTCGCATCTAAGGATACATTCGGTACATTCCATATTATCACAGTGTTTTTGGTGCTTGTTTCTGCAAAATAAGTCACCATGGGCCCCAAGAAAGCTTCTAGTGCCAACCCTTCGAGAAAAAGGGTGCTAATGACTATTGAAATGAAGAAAGAGATAATTGCAAAGTACAAAAATGGAGTGCGTGTGTCGGAGCTACCCAGGTTGTATACAAAACCCCAATCAACCATCGCTACTATAGTGACCAGGAAAACGGCAATCAAGGAAGCTGTTGTTGCAAAACGTGCAACTGTGATTACGAAACAGCGACCGCAAGTGTTAGAAGATGTTGAGAGACTGTTATTGGTGTGGATAAATGAAAAACAGATAGCAGGAGATAACATCTCTCAAGCGATCATTTGTGAAAAGGCTAGGCAGTTGCATGACGATTTGGTAAGAAATTGCCTGCAACTAGTGGTGATGTGAGTGAATTTAAGGCCAGCAAAGGTTGGTTTGAAAGATTTAAAAATTGTAGTGGCATGCATAGTGTGATTAGGCATGGTGAGGCTGCCAGTTCGGACCAAAAAGCAGCTGAAAAATATGTGAAGGAATTCAAGGATTACATAGACAGTGAAGACTTGAAACCTGAACAAGTGTTTAATTGCGATGAAACAGGCCTGTTTTGGAAGAAATTGCCAAGCAGGACCTACATTACCCAGGAGGAAAAGGCACTCCCAGGACATAAGCCTATGAAAGACAGGCTTACTCTTCTGATGTGTGCTAATGCTAGTGGTGATTGCAAAGTGAAGCCTTTATTGGTGTATCACTCAGAAACTTCCAGAGCGTTCAGGCAAAAGAATATCCTCAAGGCTAATTTGTGTGTGCTGTGGAGGGCAAACAGTAAGGCATGGGTCACTAGGGACTTTTTCTATGACTGGTTACACCATGCATTTACCCCCAATGTGAAAAATTACCTAATTGAAAAGAAATTAGACCTTAAGTGCCTCCTGGTATTAGACAATGCCCATGGTCATCCTACAGACTTGGCAGAGCGACTTTCTGGGGACATGAGCTTCATTAAGGTCAAGTTTTTGCCTCCTAATACCACTCCTCTCCTGCAGCCCATGGACCAGCAGGTCATTTCCAACTTCAAGAAACTGTACACAAAAGCTATGTTTGAAAGTGCTTTGAAGTGACCACAGACACTCGATTGACTCTAAAAGAGTTTTGGAAGGATCACTTTAATATCCTCAATTGTGTAAACCTTATAGGTAAGGCTTGGGAGGGAGTGACTAAGAGGACCTTGAACTCCGCTTGGAAAAAACTGTGGCCAGAATGTGTAGACAAAAGGGATTTTGAAGGGTTTGAGGCTAACCCTGGGAATCCTATGCCAGTTGAGGAATCCATTGTGGCATTGGGAAAGTCCTTGGGGTTGGAGGTTAGTGGGGAGGATGTGGAAGAGTTGGTGGAGGAGGACAATGATGAACTAACCACTGATGAGCTGCTAGATCATCTTCAACAGCAAGAGGCCACACCTGAGGAAACTGCTTCGGAGGAGGGGGATAGAGAAATTCAAGAAGTTGCCTACCTCAAAGATTAAGGAAATGTGTGCAAAGTGGCTTGAAGTGCAAACCTTTTTTGATGAAAATCACCCTCACATAGCTACTGCAAGCCGTGTTGGCAACCTGTACAATGACAATGTTGTGAACCACTTTAGGAAAGTCATAAAGGAACGAGAGGTACAGGCCTCTATGGACAGATATGTTGTGCGACAGAAGTCCAGTGACTCTCAAGCTGGTCCTAGTGGCATTAAAAGAAGAAGGGAAGTAACCCCAGAAAAGGACTTGCTACCTCAAGTCCTAATGGAAGGGGATTCCCCTTCTAAACAATAAGTTCAAGACTCTCCCCTCCTCCCATCCCATCAATCATCACCAGATCTTCATTAACCCTTAAATGGTCCAAACGTATATATATGTTTTTTCAACATCTGAAAGTATGTAAAAAAATGTAGATCATTTTTTTTTTACATTTGAAAACATGTAAAAGAAACTTTTATCTACATTTTTTTTTTGTTATATTTGAAAATATGTAAAAAAAAGTAGATCTACTTTTGTAGCACTACGAATTTGAACGTCGATCTCTTTGGACCGTTTAAGGGTTAAAGGTAAATGTCATGTATTCTATTGTAGTAGAGTACTACAAACTGTGCATGTCTTCTTCAGTTTGTGTGCATTAAACTTAATATTTCATGTGGTAAAAATTTTTTTTCATACTTTTGGGTGTCTTGCACGGATTAATTTGATTTCCATTATTTCATATGGGGAAAATTGATTCGCTTTTCGATAATTTTGGTTTACGATGAGCTCTCAGGAACGGATTAATATCGCAAACCGGGGGTCCACTGTATTTCCATACACCATAGGAAGGTTATCATGGGCCCCTCTGTGACCACAAATGTAGATTTTTACAGACAAATCCCACACTAGCTTAGCTGTGGCATGCTTTCTATCAAATCCCTTCAAAGCCACCATCATGACTCATGAAATCGTAATAACACAATTGCAAACAAATCACAGAATGGGTGGGGCTTCAACCCATGACGAGCGAGTCCTAAAACTCACAGGCCAGTCATGGCGGCGGCATTGAAGGGACTTCAGCTAGAAAACACCCAAGCCATGCTGGTGTGGGACTTGTCTGTAAAAACCTGCATTTGGAATTGCAGTGAAGTCAATGCTAAGCTCCCTATGATGTACAAAAATGTATCTACGTATTTGGATAAATTCTATTAGAGCCAACTGATCCAGTGGTAAACACACTGGCATCTGAGTTTTAGGATTCTCCTGCCATAGGTCCAAGCCTCACCCATTCTCTGATCTGTTTGCAATTGTTATTTTGATTTTGTGTCATATTCCTCAGTTTCAAAGGCCCACTATTCTTTGATAGTTTCTAAATTAATTTTTGCTAATTCAAATGCAAAACTTGTGATAAAATCCCACCTGGATTTTCTACAGGAATGATCAAAAGTACCTTACAAACCATTATCTATGAAAGGAAGAGACATTTGGCATAGCTGCAATATCAGAAAATAATCAGTTGCAAATGAATTTGAAAAATTACTCAGCTGTTTACCTTTGTTTATAAATGATCCTAAAAGCATATTCAATGTGGCAACAATACTGCAGTGACAAATTGCTCTGAGTATGCAGAATCGGAGATGATGATTAAGGTACATGTGCAACACTAGGTATTTTCATTGAAGAAATATTTCATCTGCACTGCTAGCATCATCATTTGAATATATGTGTATAGATGAATTGCAGTCTTGTAGACAGTAGACAGAGTGGAGAAGTATTGAAGCAACCAGTCCCTCAACCTTGGTGGAAGATAATCAGACTCTCAACCATTTTCACCACGATTATCAAAATTGGGGGATTGAATACAGGAGGGCCCCGCATACACAGACCTTCTTTTCAGTGTCGCCTGTTTTCATTGGCTTCATGATGAGCCACTGTTCATTATGCTCCACCCATCAGTGACAATCACCAGTGGGTGAAACATAATGAGCAATGACTCAATTGAAATCTAACAAAAACATGGAACACCACATATATGTGCTGTATATGCAGGGCCCTTCTGTACTGTATTTGATTGATAAAGCCTGAAGCACAGGCAAAATGTTTCAGCAATGAAGATACCTGGTGTTGTACGTACTTGTGTCTTACATGTCATCCTGTTGTACTGTATACCATTTATTTTATTTTTTTTTTATTATCACACTGGCCGATTCCCACCAAGGCAGGGTGGCCCGAAAAAGAAAAACTTTCACCATCATTCACTCCATCACTGTCTTGCCAGAAGGGTGCTTTACACTACAGTTTTTAAACTGCAACATTAACACCCCTCCTTCAGAGTGCAGGCACTGTACAGTGGACCCCCGCATACCGCACGCATCGCATACCGTACAATCCGCATACCGCTCGCTTTTTTCGCAAAAATTTTGCCTCGCATACCACCCAAAAACCCGCTCACCGCCCTTCGTCCGAGACGCGTCCAATGTGTGGCCTGAGCCACGCTCACATGTTCCGCCGGTGGCACTGTTTACCAGCCAGCCTCCGCGGTAACATCCACGCATACAATCGGAACATTTCGTATTATTACAGTGTTTTTGGTGATTTTTTTCTGGAAAATAAGTGACCATGGGCCCCAAGAAAGCTTCTAGTGCCAACCCTACAGCAATAAGGGTGAGAATTACTATAGAGATGAACAAAAAGATCATTGATAAGTATGAAAGTGGAGTGCGTGTCTCCAAGCTGGCCAGGTTGTATAATAAACCCCAGTCAACCATCACTACTATTGGTGGTACAGCTGCTGCTGCTGCTGCTGCTGTACCACCGTCAGCTGCTGCTGTACTGTCAGCTGCTGCTGCTGCTGTACCACCGTCAGCTGCTGCTGCTGCTGTAGCATCGTCTGCTGCTGCTGTAGCATCGTCTGCTGCTGTTGTAGCATCGTCTGCTGCTGCTGTAGCATCGTCTGCTGCTGCTGTAGCATCGTCTGCTGCTGCTGTAGCATCGTCTGCTGCTGCTGTAGCATCGTCTGCTGCTGCTGTAGCATCGTCTGTTGCTGCTGTAGCATCGTCTGCTGCTGCTGTAGCATCGTCTGCTGCTGCTGTAGCATCGTCTGTGGCTGCTGTAGCATCGTCTGTTGCTGCTGTACCACCATCAGCTGCTGCTGCTGCTGTAGCACCGTTGTTGGTGTGGCTTATTGAGAATACCAAGAAACAATTAACCCCAGAGGATTTTCCACCCAGGATAACCCAAAAAAGTCAGTGTCATCGAAGACTGTCTAACTTATTTCCATTGGGGTCCTTAATCTTGTCTCCCAGGATGCAACCCACACCAGTCGACTAACACCCAGGTGAACAGGGAAAAATGCCTGGAACTAGTGCTCATATTGGTGAATTTAAAGCCAGCAAAGGTTGGTTTGAGAGATTTAAGAATCGTAGTGGCATACACAGTGTGATAAGGCCTGTTCTGGAAGAAAATGCCAAACAGGACCTACAGTACTCAGGAGGAAAAGGCACTCCCAGGACACAGTGTCTCATCAGTCATTGCTGCATCTTCAATAAAGGTAAGTGTCATTTATTCTTCATTTAGTAGAGTAGTACATGCACAATATATACTGTGCATGTACTACTCTACTATTGTGCATGTATGCTTCTCTTTGTGTGTAGGAAAATGTATATTTCATGTGGTAAAATTTTTTTTTCATACTTTTGGGTGTCTTGCACGGATTAATTTGATTTCCATTATTTCTTATGGGGAAAAGTCATTCGTATACCGAACATTTCGCATAACAATCAGCCCTCTTGCACGGATTAAGGTCGCTATGCGGGGGTCCACTGTACTTCCCATCTCCAG
Organism: Cherax quadricarinatus; assembly: GCF_038502225.1. Classification (NCBI taxonomy): domain Eukaryota; kingdom Metazoa; phylum Arthropoda; class Malacostraca; order Decapoda; family Parastacidae; genus Cherax; species Cherax quadricarinatus. Next base: position 8,528,595 of record NC_091343.1, on the reverse strand, counting down.
GACTCAAGTCCGGCTTGCCGGTTTCCCTGAACCCCTTCATGTCACCAAGCTTCTAAGTTTCACCAGTTTCATTACCACATACATAGCAGAAATGTAGAAACTCAGTTAGCAGCTAGATACAATATTCACAAGAACAAGCCCTCATTTCATGAACTACAGCACCTCTGCTGCAGGTCTGCAATACTGAGTCATGCTGTAAGCAGTGGCCAGTAATATTTACAAACAAGGAAAGAAGTTACTCAAAAATAACAGTGGACCCCCCCCCTTTTCGTATTTAATTCATTCCAGGGAGTCCAAAATGTGAAATCAACTAAAATTGAAACCATTTTCCCCATAAGAAATAATGTAAATCCAATTAATCCATTTCAGACATCCAAAAGCATAAACAAAAAATACATTTTATAGAGAAGAACTATATTCTATGGCTTATTTATCACAATTCATCTAACATGACATAATAAACAATATTATTAACAAAGAAACACGAAAGAATGAATAAATGATGTCATTATGTATGTAAGGAGTAAGTAGTGGTGTTGCTGTTGTTGGGTTTATAAGGGCCACTGAGAGAAGCCGTACATATTAGTGTAGTGGAGGCGGCAGCAGAAGCCACCAAAACTATTCACACAAACAATGTATGTAATTTATAAATAAGAAATATACTATATATATATATATATATATATTTTTTAACTCTTTCAGGGTTTCGGCCGTACTAGTACGGCTTATGCACCAGGGTCCATGACGTACTAGTATTCATAAATTCTAGCGCCTTCAAATCTAGTGAGAGAAAGCTGGTAGGCCTACACATGAAAGAATGGGTCTATGTGGTCAGTGTGCGCAGTATAAAAAAAATCCTGCAGCACACAGTGCGTAATGAGAAAAAAAAAAACTTTGTGTTTTTGGATTAAAACAGCGACTTTGCACTGTATTTTTGTATGGTATTTATTGTTGTATTCTAGTTTTCCTGGTCTCATTGTATAGAATGCAAGACATATTACAGAAATTGAGATGATTTTGACTGGTTTTACAATGAAAAGTACCTTGAAATTGAGCTCAAAGTAGCAGAGATGTTCGATTTTTACCAAAGTTCAAAAGTAAACAAATCATGCTAAGCGTCCAATACACGTCAACTGGTGAGTCTAATATTCTTTCACAAGTGCGCCGATATTATTTATACCATTTCTACACTAATGCAGTAGTCTGCATATAAGTAAATCTTCTATTTTTTGTGAGAATAAAAATTCAAAATGGAAAGCAAAAGAATGTAAGAGGGGCATGGGGACGTGACTAATGAACAGAGGAAATGTTATTTTAGTGCCAGGAATGTCTGTCTTGTTTATTCTGGACCCTATTTGGAAATTGGCATCTTTTGAAATTTGTGTGAAATTGGCAAAATTGCTAAATTCTGACCACTGTATTGGATAGTTGAAATCATTAAATTGGTGGTTTCTTGTACTCATTCGATAGAAAAAATGGAGTTCTAGCGAAATAGTTATGATTTTTGTCGACTAGTACACTGGAATTGACTGAAAATAGGGCTCAAAGTGGGCAAAATCGCCGATGCGTGAACATTGTCGAGACCGCTAACTTCGCGAGAGCATAATTCCGTAAGTTTTCCATCAAATTTCATACTTTTGGTATCATTATGATCGGGAAAAGATTCTCTATCTTTTCATAAGAAAATAATTTTTTTTTTTTAAATTTGAGGGACCCTGAGAACAAGTCTCTGAGAGGGCCTGTGGACCCTGAAAGGTTTAACAAGTAGGCCGTCTCCCACCGAGGCAGGGTGATCCAAAACTAAAGAAAATCCCTAAAAAGAAAATACTTTCATCATCATTCAACACTTTCACCTCACTCACACATAATCACTGTTTTTGCAGAGGTGCTCAGAACGCAACAGTTTAGAAGCATATACATATAAAGATACACAACATATCCCTCCAAACTGCTAATATCCTGAAACCCCTCCTTTAGAGTGCAGGCATTGTACTTCCCATTTCCAGGACTCAAGTCCGGCTACATAAAAATAACCGGTTTCCCTGAATCCCTTCACTAAATATTACCCTGCTCACACTCCAACAGATCGTCAGGTCCCAAATATCTTGGAGATGCTGGCATTAGTTTAGGGTGGTGGAAGATAGGCAGGACGGCGTATGTTTGTCAGTGGCCCTACATACCTCCAATAACATTGGAGGAGTCAATTTCGTGCTGTCTTTTTTCTATCGCTTAACTTACTTGCTACACTGTTAATACTATACTTTATCGCTTGCTGGCGCTATAGCCTTTATCGACTCCTGCTGCTTTAGTATCGTGCATATCGGAGAATCACTGAATCACTGAAGAAGGCACATTCTCCCCTCTCTCTTCCTCCTCCACTTTGGTACTTTGCTACAAGTTTTTTCTTGAATTCTATTATGTTTCTCACCTTCTTTATCAACGGGCTGGCACTAGCAGCCTTTTTTGGGCCCATGGTGGCTTATTTAGCAGTCACACAGAATAAACAAGTGCAAAAAACAATGAATTATTATGAAATGTTTCCTATGGCCTCACAGGATAATATTCACTCACTTGGTGAAACGTTTCTTTAGTAAATGTCTTAATCATTTCACATGTTTTTTTCCTACAACTTGTCAATATCACCATACCAGCTCTGTCACGAAATTCTGAGTCAGCATCAACTGTTTCAATAATAAAAGTCAGTTTTATAAGCTCAGTATAAAATTTAAGAGCACAAATATTTAAATAAAAATTTCTTTACCTGTCTGGATTTTGAATCGGTGTACTGCAAAATGAAGCGAGTATTGACACAGTGTGTCCAGGTGTTTCCTAAAGCTGGGGTCACATGATGAGAAAATGTTTTGTCACTCCAGCCTATAAAAAGGACAACAGAATTGTGAAATTTTAATAAATGGTGCTTTACAAAATTAATTAACAACAGCCTACTTGCCCGTGTCTAAAGATGCCCTCTTCTCTCTAAAATTTATCGTCTTATGCTGTGATCTCAAGCAGCAGTTTCCCAAAACATTCAAATTACTTTGTAGCTGCTACATACACCAGTTAGCATTTCTTTCTTCCACCTTTGATGCACAGTATTATAATTACCAGTTAGGCCAGATTCTCAATGAATCTGCCCTAACTAACTTTTTATCATCACAGTCATAACCTCACAATTCCACCTATCTATCCACCTCCTTGCTAGTACTTGATTATGCAAGAGATTTTCCTCCCATTTTAAGATTATTATTGTAACTATTAGTTTTAGCACTTAAATATTTCCTCCCATTTTAAGATTGTTGCTAATATCACTACTGAAATGTTTTTATGATTACTAACAGGAAAATGCCTTGTATGTTTCAGCTTTATTATAATATGATGATAGTATCAGTGGAATTCAGTCCAAAAAGCACTGAATTATATTTAACCTGAGAATGCTCAATCAAGTTAAAAAATGTGACTTCCATGTTGTGAGAAGTATCACTCTTTGAAACAATTGCAATATCATAAAATTTCCTTATACATAGTGTTAGAAGACAAAACAAACAGAAATAAAAACAAACTGTTTATAGAAATTTATAGTGAATACTGCAACTAAGAATAAGACTTGCTGTGGTTCTCTGTACGTTTCCAGTACTAAAACACCTTCAAACATGCCAGTATTAATGACTAATGATAATTTATCTCCAACTTCAACACTCCATAAATCAGTGAGTTTCCATGTTTTCTTTTTTTATTCTGTTTAGAAAAATGAACACTTCAAAATTATAGGAAAAATAATTTTCTCATTTTTGAATATTTTGTCATGCTGTCAGCTCTTTTTTTTCTCAGTGTGCCATGGTTTAAGGGTTAACCTTTGCCAAGAAAATAATCCCCTAGTGTCAAGCTTCCTAAACAGTATGTATTCCTGCTTTATAATAATCTCAGTCACAAAACTCACTACAATTGCTGACATGTGCCTCTATTTTTGATGATGTCTGGACAAACACAACAGCACCTCAAAATACTGGTATATTTGCAGAATGGACAATTGACCTCTACTCAACTTGTCTAATCACTATCATTACAAAAATCTCACCTAAAACCAAAAAAAAAAAAAAAAAATACCTTTGTATTCCATAATGATGCTTCCTTTAACTATTATATTGACACTACTGAACATGTAAATTGGGAAACTAAGCTGAGTTTAAACTTTTATGTAAATTTTGGAATACCAAACTTCCTCAGCATAACAAATCATCATTACTCACACTGGCCTGTGAATTTTAGGACTGACCTACCATGGGTTAGAACCCCACCTGTTCTGTGATTTGATTTAAAATGATCATTGCAATACAAGTATACAATGCCCACAAAAATTTAAACAGCAACAAAAAGACAAAATAATCCTTGACTGACAAAATGCTTACTCAAGTCAACCAATAAAACACATAATAATGATAAGCTAAGCTTCATCTGCAGGGAAATAATAAAACAACACTGCATTCCTCAAAAGGTAATAGGGTAGTTGATTTGGAAATAGGGTAGTGATGAGTGGAACAGTCTACCTAGTTGGGTTATTGAGGCTAGGACTTTGGGTAGTTTCAAATTTAGGTTGGATAAATATATGAGTGAGAGGGGTTGGATTTGAGCGGGACTTGCAAATGAGTGGATAGAGTTATCAGAGCTTATTTCTTGGGTAGCATTGAAAATTGGGTTGGGCAAATACTTTGTTAGTGGGATGGATTGTAAAGGACCTGCCTAGTATGGGCCAACAGGCCTCCTGCAGTGATCCTCCTTTCTTATGTTCTTACGTTCTTATTATGAGAAAGTCCTAATGAAATTACTATTCAACTAAATATAATGATTCTAAAGTAGATATAAATAAACTAAAACTTTCCTAAATTCTAGGGTAAAAAAAACTCAAAGCAAATGAATCCTCTCTCTTTAGTAATGGTACATGGGAGCAATGGGCTAGTAATCCCTTCTCCTGTAGACATTTACTAAAAAAGAGAAGAAGAAAAACTTTATAAAACTGGGATGCTTGAATGTGCGTGGATGTAGTGCGGATGACAAGGAACAGATGATTGCTGATGTTATGAATGAAAAGAAGTTGGATGTCCTGGCCCTAAGCGAAACAAAGCTGAAGGGGGTAGGGGAGTTTCGGTGGGGGGAAATAAATGGGATTAAATCTGGAGTATCTGAGAGAGTTAGAGCAAAGGAAGGGGTAGCAGTAATGTTGAAGGATCAGTTGTGGAAGGAGAAAAGAGAATATGAATTTGTAAATTCAAGAATTATGTGGATTAAAGTAAAGGTTGGATGCAAAAAGTGGGCCATAATAAGCGTGTATGCACCTGGAGAAGAGAGGAATGTAGAGGAGAGAGAGAGATTTTGGGAGATGTTAAGTGAATGTATAGGAGCCTTTGAACCAAGTGAGAGAGTAATTGTGGTAGGGGATCTGAATGCTAAAGTAGGAGAAACTTTTAGAGAGGGTGTGGTAGGTAAGTTTGGGGTGCCAGGTGTAAATGATAATGGGAGCCCTTTGATTGAGCTTTGTATAGAAAGGGGTTTAGTTATAGGTAATACATATTTTAAGAAAAAGAGGATAAATAAGTATACAAGTTATGATGTAGGGCAAAATGACAGTAGTTTGTTGGATTATGTATTGGTAGATAAAAGACTGTTGAGTAGACTTCAGGATGTACATGTTTATAGAGGGGCCACAGATATATCAGATCACTTTCTAGTTGTAGCTACACTGAGAGTAAAAGGTAGATGGGATACAAGGAGAATAGAAGCATCAGGGAAGAGAGAGGTGAAGGTTTATAAACTAAAAGAGGAGGCAGTTAGGGTAAGATATAAACAGCTATTGGAGGATAGATGGGCTAATGAGAGCATAGGAAATGGGGTCGAAGAGATATGGGGTAGGTTTAAAAATGTAGTGTTAGAGTATTCAGCAGAAGTTTGTGGTTGCAGGAAAGTGGGTGCGGGAGGGAAGAGGAGCGATTGGTGGAATGATGATGTAAAGAGAGTAGTAAGGGAGAAAAAGTTAGCATATGAGAAGTTTTTACAAAGTAGAAGTGATGCAAGGAGGGAAAAGTATATGGAGAAAAAGAGAGAGGTTAAGAGAGTGGTGAAGCAATGTAAAAAGAGAGCAAATGAGAGAGTGGGTGAGATGTTATCAACAAATTTTGTTGAAAATAAGAAAAAGTTTTGGAGTGAGATTAACAAGTTAAGGAAGCCTAGAGAACAAATGGATTTGTCAGTTAAAAATAGGAGAGGAGAGTTATTAAATGGAGAGTTAGAGGTATTGGGAAGATGGAGGGAATATTTTGAGGAATTGAAAATGTTGATGAAGATAGAGAAGCTGTGATTTCATGTATAGGGCAAGGAGGAATAACATCTTGTAGGAGTGAGGAAGAGCCAGTTGTAAGTGTGGGGGAAGTTCGTGAGGCAGTAGGTAAAATGAAAGGGGGTAAGGCAGCCGGGATTGATGGGATAAAGATAGAAATGTTAACAGCAGGTGGGGATACAGTTTTGGAGTGGTTGGTGCAATTATTTAATAAATGTATGGAAGAGGGTAAGGTACCTAGGGATTGGCAGAGAGCATGCATAGTTCCTTTGTATAAAGGCAAAGGGGACAAAAGAGAGTGCAAAAATTATAGGGGGATAAGTCTGTTGAGTATACCTGGTAAAGTGTATGGTAGAGTTATTATTGAAAGAATTAAGAGTAAGATGGAGAATAGGATAGCAGATGAACAAGGAGGCTTTAGGAAAGGTAGGGGGTGTGTGGACCAGGTGTTTACAGTGAAACATAAGTGAACAGTATTTAGATAAGGCTAAAGAGGTCTTTGTGGCATTTATGGATTTGGAAAAGGCGTATGACAGGGTGGATAGGGGGGCAATGTGGCAGATGTTGCAGGTGTAGGAGGTAGGTTACTGAAAGCAGTGAAGAGTTTTTACGAGGATAGTGAGGCTCAAGTTAGAGTATGTAGGAAAGAGGGAAATTATTTCCCAGTAAAAGTAGGCCTTAGACAAGGATGTGTGATGTTACCGTGGTTGTTTAATATATTTATAGATGGGGTTGTAAGAGAAGTAAATGTGAGGGTTTTGGCAAGAGGCGTGGAGTTAAAAGATAAAGAATCACACAAAGTGGGAGTTGTCACAGTTGCTCTTTGCTGATGACACTGTGCTCTTGGGAGATTCTGAAGAGAAGTTGCAGAGATTGGTGGATGAATTTGGTAGGGTGTGCAAAAGAAGAAAATTAAAAGTGAATACAGGAAAGAGTAAGGTTATGAGGATAACAAAAAGATTAGGTGATGAAAGATTGGATATCAGATTGGAGGGAGAGAGTATGGAGGAGGTGAATGTATTCAGATATTTGGGAGTGGACGTGTCAGCGGATGGGTCTATGAAAGATGAGGTGAATCATAGAATTGATGAGGGGAAAAGGGTGAGTGGTGCACTTAGGAGTCTGTGGAGACAAAGAACTTTGTCCTTGGAGGCAAAGAGGGGAATGTATGAGAGTATAGTTTTACCAACGCTCTTATATGGGTGTGAAGCATGGGTGATGAATGTTGCAGCGAGGAGAAGGCTGGAGGCAGTGGAGATGTCATGTCTGAGGGCAATGTGTGGTGTGAATATAATGCAGAGAATTCGTAGTTTGGAAGTTAGGAGGAGGTGCGGGATTACCAAAACTGTTGTCCAGAGGGCTGAGGAAGGGTTGTTGAGGTGGTTTGGACATGTAGAGAGAATGGAGTGAAACAGAGTGACTTCAAGAGTGTATCAGTCTGTAGTGGAAGGAAGGCGGGGTAGGGGTCGGCCTAGGAAAGGTTGGAGAGAGGGGGTAAAGGAGGTTTTGTGTGCGAGGGGCTTGGATTTCCAGCAGGCATGCGTGAACGTGTTTGATAGGAGTGAATGGAGACAAATGGTTTTTAATACTTGACGTGCTGTTGGAGTGTGAGCAAAGTAACATTTATTGAAGGGATTCAGGGAAACCGGCAGGCCGGACTTGAGTCCTGGAGATGGGAAGTACAGTGCCTGCACTCTGAAGGAGGAGTGTTAATGTTGCAGTTTAAAAACTGTAGTGTAAAGCACCCTTCTGGCAAGACAGTGATGGAGTGAATGATTGTGAAAGTTTTTCTTTTTCGGGCCACTCTGCCTTGGTGGGAATCGGCCAGCATGATAATAATAAAAAAAAAAAATAACATGGACTAACTTGATAATAATTTCTCTACAGAAGGAACTAATGATACCGGACAGGTTCATATCAGACACAGTAAGTGTACCTGGATGTAATTCACCATCTTCAACATCAACAGCTTGTATCTCTTCTGTGATGAAAGGTTCCTCTGGAGCAAAACGTGATGTTACCTGGTTGGTGACCACAACCTGATATTCAAGACATATATCACTTCCAGGTTTATTAAGTCATCCACAGAATTTAAGCATATTTAATATAATATACTTTAGTATTGAATTTGATTAATGCTCTGGTATATATAAATACACTGTGCTTGTAGTCGATAGTTTCAGGAGGTTTAAAAAGTGCTTTATATATACACTACACATTTTTTAATTTACCTATTACAAGGGATTATATTCTCTTAACAATATAAAAATTTAAACAAAAAGTAAAAATAAAAATGATGCATAAACAATATGTTCCAAGACTAATCTTAGTGTTTGACTGAATGAACATTAAGCATTTCAAAAGTGAAACATGATATATGAATGCATGACCAATGTCCCAGGACTCTGCCTCTCCTGATATACCTGTGACTGGTTTCAAGAGTTGTCTACCTTTGCAGCCTAGGATGAAGCCAGCTTTTTTGAAGACTGGCCTATTTTTTTTTTTTTTTTTTTTTAGTAAACCAGCTATCTCCCACCAATGAAGGGTGACCCAGAAATGAAGAAAAACTTTCACCATCACTCACTCCAACACTGCCTTGCCAGAGGGGTGCTGATACTACAGTTCAAAACTGCAAATATCCCCACCCCTCCTTCAGAGTGCAGGCACTGTACTTCTCACCTCAAGGGCACAAGTCTGGCTAACCAGCTTCTCTGAATCCCTTCAAAAATAATATTACCTTGCTCACATTCTAACAGCACATCAAGTCATAAAAACCACTTGCCCCCACTCACTGCTATCTAACACACTCACACATGCTTGCTGGATGTTGAAGCCCCTAGCATACAAAACCACCTTAACCTCTCCCTCCAATCTTTCTGAAGACAACCCCTACCTCTCCTTCCTTCCACTAAATGCCCTCCAAGTCATCCTATTTTGTTCCTCTCTAAATGTCCAAAACACCTCAATGATCCTCCTCAGCTCTCCTAATCTCCAAACTATAAATTCTCTGCATAATATGCATACCACACATTGCTCTCAGACATGACAGCTCAACTGCCTTCCTCCTCCTCCTCACTACAGTGTTTAACCCTTTGAGGGTTTTCGTCGTACTAGTACGTCTTACGCGTAGGGGTTTTTGACGTACTAGTACTCATAAATTCTAGCGGCCTCAAATCTAGTGGGAGAAAGCTGGTAGGCCTTCATATGAAAGAATGGGTCTATGTGGTCAGTGTGCACAGTCTAAAAAAAATCCTGCAGCACACAGTGCATAATGAGAAAAAAAAAACTTTGACCATTTTTTTTTAATAAATCAGCGACTTTGCAGTGTATTTTCGTATGGTATTTATTGTTGTATTCTAGTTTTCTTGGTCTCATTTTATAGAATGGAAGACATATTACTGAAATTGAGATGATTTTGACTGGTTTTACAATGAAAGGTGCCTTGAAATTGAGCTCAAAGTAGCAGAAATGTTCGATTTTTACCAAACTTCAAAAGTAAACAAATCGTGCCAAGCGTACAATACACGTCAACTGGTGAGTCTAATATTCTTTCACAAGTGCACCAATAATATTTATACCATTTTTTACACTAATGCTGTAGTCTGCATAACAGTAAATCTTATATTTTTTGTGAGAATAAAAATTCAAAGTGGAAAGCAAAAGAATATAAGAGGGGCCTTGAGACGTGACTAATGACTAGAGGAAATGTCATTTTAGTGCCAGGAATGTCTTTCTTGTTTATTCTGGACCCTATTCGGAAATTGGCATCTTTTGAAATTTGTGTGAAATTGGCAAAATTGCTAAATTCTCACCACAGTACTGGATAGTTGAATTTATAAATGGGTGGTTTCTTGCACCCATTCGATAGAAAAAAATGGAGTTCTAGCGAAATATTCATGTTTTTTGTCGACTAGTACAGTGAAATTGGCCGAAAATGGGGCTCAAAGTGGGCAAAATCGCCGATGCGTAAACATCGCCGAGACCGCTAACTTTGCGAGAGCATAATTCCGTAAGTTTTCTATCAAATTTCAAACTTTTGGTGTCGTTATGATCGGGAAAAGATTCTCTATCTTTTCATAAGAGAAAATAATTTTTTTTTTTTTTTAAATTTGGCCGACCCTGAGAACGAGTTTCGGAGAGGGCCTGTCGACCCTCAAAGGGTTAAAAACCCATGCTTCACACCCATAGAAGTGTTGGTACCACTATACTCTGATACATTCCCCTTTTTGCTTCCATGGATAATGTTCTGTCTCCACAGATGCCTCAGTACACTACTCACCTCATCAATTCTACGGTTCACCTCATCTTTCATTGACCTGTCCGCCGACAAGTCAACTTCAAAATATCTAAACGTTCACTTCCTCCCTACTCCCTCCTTCTAACCTGACATCCAATTTTTCAATACAGCCTCTCCTCACTTAGCGACATACTTGTTTACCAATGCCTCAGACTTACGACAGGCTTTCTGACCAGTATTTATACCTAAATAATGTACGTATATTAGAGCTGATTTCCTCTATTCTGTTTAGCATTTCACTATACAGTACACTACTGTATAAACATTTAAAAATACACCAGAAAGGTTATAAATGGTGCAAAGGTAACATTAAACAATATCAAAGATGGTCGACACAAACCCACTACCATTATAGTATGCTCCTCACTTAGCGACAAATTCGTTTAACGATGTGGTCTTAAGGACGGAACTCTGTCATTAAGAGAGGAGAGGATGTATGTATTTAAATTATTTGTTATTCTCATCACCATGTTCTTTCCTATGTTCACTTTTAATTCCCCTCTTTTATATACTCTCCCAAATTTATCCCCCACCTCTGCAACCTCTCTTTAGAATTTCCCAAAAGATCCGCATCATCAGCAAAAAGCAATTGTGACAACTACCAATTTTTATTAGATACTTTATCTTTTAATTCCACACCTTTTCCAAACACCCTAGCACTCACTTCTTTTACAAGCCCATCCATAAACATGTTAAACAACCATAGTGACATCATGCATCCCAGTGTAAGGCCTACTTTACTGGAATCTCCCTCTCCTACATACCCTAACCTGAGCCTCACTATAAACACAAAACTACTGAGGAAAGAGTTTTAGCATATACTGCTACTGAAGATTATTTGGGTGAGTTACCTTATTTATTAAAGAAACAACTGAACTCCTGAATAAATACATAATACATGTGAAATAGGAGTATTCTGGTGAGATCTTTTATAACACTGTATTAGTCTATAGTGATAAAAAACATAACCTATACAAATAATACAGCTACATCGAAGTGTAAACTACAGTACTTGTGACTGGAAAGAGTGCACACCAACATGCACTCAGGAGTATAAAAGTGCTACCATTTACCAAGAAATTCAACAGAAAAAGATGAATTACAGATGTTGCCACCATATGGTTTGAGAAATACTTGGTGACTGAGGGTAGGAAACACTGAAAGATAGCCAGTTGACAGAAAGGATCCAAGATTATGCCACTGCTTGATAATGCATCTACTCATTCACATTTTGACAAAATGATTTCACAAAAATGTTTAAAGGTACAATGGCAATGAATGAAAAAAAAAAAAAGACTGACTATAAAGTGATGCTGCAGTGTGGACAAAAGAAGAGAACCAGATGAGAGAAAAATAAACTGATAGTTGATACTTTGAAAAGTATTACACTATGAAGCACACAGTACTAATGTAAAGCCTATAATATGCATATGATTATAAACCACTGAACGGGCAGGGATTGAACCCACGATGAGCGAGTCCTAAAACTCCAGGCCTGCTTGTTCCGTGATTTGTTTACAATTGTATTATAACGATTAGGTGAGTCATATTATAATTATTATCCTAAACCCTTGTGGGTCATACAACACCTGGGAATAGAAAGTAATCAGATTTGACCTGAGGAAGAGGAGGGCAGTTCCAATTCCTTGGATAAAGAGTCCTTCACTAGCATTAAGGCAGAACCCAAGAGGGGATACTATATATGCAGTATTCAAAAACAAGCAATAAGCCCATTTGAGTCATACAGTCATGTTTAACAATTTGCAGTGAGAAGGCAGTAAATGCTAGAGAGGAAACAGATATGAATGCATACACTTAGGCCGCCTTCACTGATGACTTCAGTCGTAGGACCATCATCACTTGAACTATAAGTACAGTAATTGAAGTGATCACAGTCCTAGGAATGAAACCTCTTTAAAAGGGTGTTGTAAGTGAATGCATTATCAACCATTTTTCCTTTAGTCATACAACCCTTGAAGTTATACCATGAATAATAGTGCTTACTGGGAAGACCAAGGACAACCATCCATCTAAACTACATAAAAGTCTCCTTAACTACATATACTGCCTACAAAACTATATATACTATCTACATAATTACAAATACTACCTCCATATACTTCCATTAAAACTGTGAATCACTGCTCTCCTTGAAACTGGCAGAGTAAGTGATTGGTGGAATGATGAGGTAAAGGGTGTGATAAAAAGAGAAAAAAGTACAGTAGCTTATGAGAGGATTTTACAAAGCAGAAGTGATATAAAAAGGGAAGAGTATATGGAGAGTAAAAGAAAGGTGAAGAGAGTGGTGAAAAAGTGCACAAGGAGAGCAAATGACAGAGTGGGAGAGGCACTGTCAAGAAATTTTGCCGAGAATAAGAAAAAAATTTGGAGTGAGGTAAACAAGTTATGAAACCCTAGGGAACGAATGGATTTGTCAGTTAAAAACAGGTAAGGGAGTTAGTAGATGGGGAACTGGAGGTATTGGATAGATGGCAGAAATATTTTGAGGAACTTTTAAATGCAGATGAAGGGAGGGAGGCAGTAATTTTATGCACTGGCCAGGGAGGTATAACATGTTTTAGGAGTGAAGAAGAGCAGGATGTGAGTGTGGGGGAAGTGTGTGAAGCATTATGCAGAATGAAAGAAGGTAAAGCAGCTGAAACTGATGGGATCATGACAGAAATGTTAAAAGCAGGGGGAGATACAGTGTTGGAGTGGTTGGTATTTTTGTTTAATATATGTATGAAAGAGGGGAAGGTACCTAGGGATTGGCAGAGAGCATGTATATTCCTTTATATAAAGGGAAGGGGGACAAAAGAGACTGTAAAAATTATAGGGGAATAAGTTTATTGAGTTCTCCATGGGGAAGTGGAACAGAATTCTTCCTCCGTAAGCCATGCGTGCCTTAAGAGGCAACTAAAATGCCAGGAGCAAGGGGCTAGTAACCCCTTCTCCTATATACATTGCCAAACTAAAAAAAGAGAAACTTTTGTTTTTCTTTTTGGGTCACCCTGCATGGGTGGGATACCGCCAGTTTGTTGAAAAAAAGAAAGAAGAAGTTTACTGAGTATACCAGGTAATGTATGGTAAGGTTATTATTGAAAGAATTAGAGGTAAGACAGATAGCAGGATTGAAGATGAGCAAGAAGGCTTCAGAATGGTAGGGGATGTGTAGATCAGGTGTTTACATTGAAGCATATATGTGAACAGTATTCAGATAAAGGTAGGGAAGTTTTCACTGCATTTATGGATTTAGAAAAGGTATATGATAGAATGGATAGGGGATCAATGTGGCAGATGTTACATGTGTATGAAATAAGTAGTAAGTTACTAAATGCAGTAAAGTTTTTATGAGGATAGTGAGGCTCAGGTTAGGGTGTGTAGGAGAGAGGGAGATTACTTCCCAGTAAAAGTAGGTCTTAGACAGGGATGTGTAATGTCACCATGGTTGTTTAACATATTTATAGATGGGGTTGTAAAAGAAGTAAATGCTAGGGTATTGGGGAGAGGGGTGGGATTAAATCAGGGGAATCAAATACAAAATGGGAGTTACCACAGTTACTTTTTGCTGATGATACTGTGCTTTTGGGGGATTCTAAAGAAAAGTTGCAAAGGTTAGTGGACAAAACAGTTTAGGCAGGTGTGTAAAGGTAGAAACTTGAAAGTTAACATAGATAAGAGTAAGGTGATGAGGGTATCCAACAATTTAGATAAAGAAAAATTGGATATCACATTGGAGGGAGGGAGTTTGGAATAAATGAATGTTTTCAGATATTTGGGAGTTGACTTGCCAGCAGATGGGTTTATGAAGGATGAGGTTAACCATAGAATTGATGAAGGAAAAAAGGCGAGCGGTGCGTTGAGGTATCTGTGGAGACAAAGAACATTGTCCATGGAGGCAGAGAAGGGAATGTATGAGAGTATAGTGATACCAACACTCTTATATGGGTGTAAAGCATGGGCTGTAAATGCTGCAGTGATGAGGCAGCTGGAGGCAGTGGAGATGTCATGTCTAAAGGCAATGTGTGGTGTAAATATTATGCAGAGAATTTGTAGTGTGGAAATTAGGAGGAGGTGTAGAGTTACTAAAAGTGTTAGTCAGAGGGCTGAAGAGGGGCTGTTGAGGTGATTTGGTCAGTTAGAGAAAATGAACGAAGTAGAATGACTTGGAGAGCGTATAAATCTGTTACTGTTGGGGAAAGAAGGTGGGGTAGGGGTCATCCTCATAAAAGGTTGGAGGTTTTGTGGGTGAGGGGCCTGGACTTCCAGCAAGCCTGTATGAGCATGTTAGATAGGAGTGAATGGAGATGAATGATTTTTGGGACCTGACAAGCTGTTGGAGAGAAGGGTAATATTTTGTGAAGGGATTCAGGGAAACCAGTAAGCTGGACTTGAGTCCTGGAAATGTGAAGTACAATGCCTGCACTTTAAAGGAGGGGTTTGGGATATTGGCAGTTTGGAGGGATGTCTAAGCTGTCCTATCTGAGCACCTCTCCAAAGACAGTGATTATGTGTGAGCGAGGTGAAAGTGTTGAGTGATGAAAGTATTTTCTCTTTGGGTATTTTCTTTCTTTTTTGGCTCACCCTGCCTTGGCAGAGTGACCCAAAAGGAAAGAAAAAATCTTTCATCATCATTCTTTTTGGGTCACTCTGCCAAGGCAGGGTGACCCAAAAAAGAAAGAGAATACCCAAAGAGAAAATACTTTCATCACTCAACACTTTCACCTCACTCACACATAATCACTGCTTTTGCAGAGGTGCCCAAAATACAACAGTTTAGAAGCATATACATATAAAGATACACAACATATCCCTCCAAACTGCCAATATCCCAAACCACTGACGCCTATAAAAACGCCAGTCTTCTTGCCTTTGCTCCAGACTCTCCTCCACCACGATGCTGTGAACACTAACTCCAAGGCCGAGGGACTGATTACCTCATCTTTTGTATATAGTTCTACTGTCTTCCTATTATGTCCTAGAATCTGTATTGATAAAGCCACTGGATGGCGAAACATCTACAATAAAGATATCCAGATGTTGCACATGTGTCTTAACTTTCATATTGTCGGTATTTTATACCTTTCTTGCACATCCCAAACCCCTCCTTTAAAGTGCAAGCATTGTACTTCCCATTTCCAAGACACAAGTCTGGCTATATAAAAATAACCGGTTTCCCTGAATCCCTTCACTAAATATTACCCTGCTCACACTCCAACAGCTCATCAGGTCCCAAATACCATTCGTCTCCATTCACTCCTATCTGACACTCTCACACATGCTTACTGGAAGTCCAAGCCCCTCGCCCACAAAACCTCCTTTACCCCTCCCTCCAACCTTTTCGAGGACGACCCATACCCCGCCTTCCTTCCTCTACAGATTTATATGCTCTCCATGTCATTCTCCTTTGATCCATTCTCTCTAAATGACCAAACCACCTCAAAAACCCCTCTTCAGCCCTCTGACTAATACTTTTATTAGCTCCACACCTTCTCCTAATTTCCACACTCCGAATTTTCTGCATAATATTTACACCACACAAAGTAACATTTATGAAGGGATTCGGGGAAACTGGCAGACTGGACTTGAGTCCTGGAGATGGGAAGTACAGTATCTACACTCTGAAGGATGGGTGTTAATGTTGCAGTTTTATAAATGTAGTGTAAAGCACCCTTCTGGCAAGACAGTGATGGAGTGAATGATGATGAAAGTTTTTCTTTTTCGGGCCACCCTGCCTTGGTGGGAATCAGCCGATGTGTTAATAAAAAATATATACAGTGGACCCCCGGCTTACGATATTATTTCATTCCAGAAGTATGTTCAGGTGCCATTACTGAATGAATTTGTTCCCATAAGAAATATTGTGAATTAGATTAGTCCATTTCAGACCCCCAAACATACATGTTCAAACGCACTTACATAAATACACTTACATAATTGGTCGCATTGGGAGCTGATCGTAAAGCGGGGGTCCACTGTATATATATATTGTGAGGAAGAGCCAGTTGTGAGTGTGGGGGAAGTTCGTGAGGTAGTAGGTAAAATGAAAGGGGGTAAGGCAGCCGGGATTGATGGGATAAAGATAGAAATGTTAAAAGCAGGTGGGGATATAGTTTGGAGTGGTTGGTGCAATTATTTAATAAATGTATGGAAGAGGGTAAGGTACCTAGGGATTGGCAGAGAGCATGCATAGTTCCTTTGTATAAAGGCAAAGGGGATAAAAGAGAGTGCAAAAATTATAGGGGGATAAGTCTGTTGAGTATACCTGGCAAAGTGTATGGTACAGTTATTATTGAAAGAATTAAGAGTAAGACGGAGAATAGGATAGCAGATGAACAAGGAGGCTTTAGGAAAGGTAGGGGGTGTGTGGACCAGGTGTTTACAGTGAAACATATAAGTGAACAGTATTTAGATAAGGCTAAAGAGGTCTTTGTGGCATTTATGGATTTGGAAAAGGCGTATGACAGGGTGGATAGGGGGGCAATGTGGCAGATGTTGCAGGTGTATGGTGTAGGAGGTAGGTTACTGAAAGCAGTGAAGAGTTTTTACGAGGATAGTGAGGCTCAAGTTAGAGTATGTAGGAAAGAGGGAAATTATTTCCCAGTAAAAGTAGGCCTTAGACAAGGATGTGTGATATCACCGTGGTTGTTTAATATATTTATAGATGGGGTTGTAAGGTAAGTAAATGCGAGGGTCTTGGCAAGAGGCATGGAGTTAAAAGATAAAGAATCACACATAAAGTGGGAGTTGTCACAGTTGCTCTTTGCTGATGACACTGTGCTCTTGGGAGATTCTGAAGAGAAGTTGCAGAGATTGGTGGATGAATTTGGTAGGGTGTGCAAAAGAAGAAAATTGAAAGTGAATACAGGAAAGAGTAAGGTTATGAGGATAACAAAAAGATTAGGCGATGAAAGATTGGATATCAGATTGGAGGGAGAGAGTATGGAGGAGCTGAATGTATTCAGATATTTGGGAGTGGACATGTCAGCGGATGGGTCTATGAAAGATGAGGTGAATCATAGAATTGATGAGGGGAAAAGGGTGAGTGGTGCACTTAGGAGTCTGTGGAGACAAAGAACTTTGTCCTTGGAGGCAAAGAGGGGAATGTATGAGAGTATAGTTTTACCAACGCTCTTATATGGGTGTGAAGCATGGGTGATGAATGTTGCAGCGAGGAGAAGGCTGGAGGCAGTGGAGATGTCATGTCTGAGAGCAATGTGTGGTGTGAATATAATGCAGAGAACTCGTAGTTTGGAAGTTAGGAGGAGGTGCGGGATTACCAAAACTGTTGTCCAGAGGGCTGAGGAAGGGTTGTTGAGGTGGTTCGGACATGTGGAGAGAATGGAGCGAAACAGAATAACTTCAAGAGTGTATCAGTCTGTAGTGGAAGGAAGGCGGGGTAGGGGTCGGCCTAGGAAAGGTTGGAGGGAGGGGGTAAAGGAGGTTTTGTGTGCGAGGGGCTTGGACTTCCAGCAGGCATGCGTGAGCGTGTTTGATAGGAGTGAATGGAGACAAACGGTTTTTAATACTTGACGTGCTGTTGGAGTGTGAGCAAAGTAACATTTATGAAGGGGTTCAGGGAAACCGGCAGGCCGGACTTGAGTCCTGGAGATGGGAAGTACAGTGCCTGCACTCTGAAGGAGGGGTGTTAATGTTGCAGTTTAAAAACTGTAGTGTAAAGCACCCTTCTGGCAAGACAGTGATGGAGTGAATGATGGTGAAAGTTTTTCTTTTTCGGGCCACCCTGCCTTGGTGGGAATCAGCCAGTGTGATAATAAAAATAATAATAATATATATATATATATCTTTCTTCTTCTTTCTTTCAACACACCGGCCGTATCCCACTGAGGCAGGGTGGCCCAAAAGGAAAAACAAAAGTTTCTCCTTTTACATTTAGTAATATATACAGGAGAAGAGGTTACTAGCCCCTTGCTCCCAGCATTTTAGTCACCTCTTACGGCACGCATGGCTTACGGAGGAAGAGTTCTGTTCCACTTCCCCATGGAGAATATATATATATATATATATATATATATATATATATATATATATATATATATATATATATATATATATATAAAGTGGACCCCCGCATAACGATTACCTCCGAATGCGACCAATTATGTAAGTGTATTTATGTAAGTGCGTTTGTACGTGTATGTTTGGGGGTCTGAAATGGACTAATCTACTTCACAATATTCCTTATGGGAATAAATTCGGTCAGTACTGGCACCTGAACATAATTATGGAATGAAAAAATATCGTTAACCGGGGGTCCACTGTATATATATATATATATACTATAGGTAGTAGGTTGGTAGACAGCAACCGCCCAGGGAGGTACTACAGTTCTGCCAAGCGAGTGTAAAACTGAAGCCTGTAATTGTTTTACACGATGGTAAGATTGCTGGTGTTTTTTTTTATCTGTCTCATACACATGCAAGATTTCAGGTATGTCTTGCTACTTCTACTTACACTTAGGTCACACTACACATACATGTACAAGCATATATATACACACCCCTTTGGGTTTTCTTCTATTTTCTTTCTAGTTCTTGTTCTTGTTTATTTCCTCTTACCTCCATGGGGAAGTGGAACAGAATTCTTCCTCCGTAAGCTATGCGTGTTGTAATAGGCGACTAAAATGCCGGGAGCAAGGAGCTAGTAACCCCTTCTCCTGTATATATTACTAAATGTAAAAGGAGAAACTTTCGTTTTTCCTTTTGGGCCACCCCGCCTCGGTGGGATACGGCCGGTGTGTTGAAAGAAAGAAAGAAAGAAAGATATATATATATATATATATATATATATATGGTGGTTGGGGATTTCAATGCTAAAGTGGGTAAAAATGTTATGGAGGGAGTAGTAGGTAAATTTGGGGTGCCAGGGGTAAATGTAAATGGGGAGCCTTTAATTGAGCTATGTGCAGAAAGAAATTTGGTAATAAGTAATACATATTTTATGAATAAGAGGATAAATAAATATACAAGGTATGATGTAGCACGTAATGAAAGTAGTTTGTTAGATTATGTATTGGTGGATAAAAGGTTGATGGGTAGGCTCCAGGATGTACATGTTTATAGAGGGGCAACTGATATATCGGATCATTATTTAGTTGTAGCTACAGTTAGAGTAAGAGGTAGATGGGAAAAGAGGAAGGTGGCAACAACAAGTAAGAGGAAGGTGAAAGTGTATAAACTAAGGGAGGAGGAAGTTCGAGTGAGATATAAGCGACTATTGGCAGAAAGGTGGGCTAGTGCAAAGATGAGTAGTGGGGGGGGTTGAAGAGGTTTGGAATAGTTTTAAAAATGCAGTATTAGAATGTGGGGCAGAAGTTTGTGGTTATAGGAGGGTGGGGGCAGGAGGAAAGAGGAGTGACTGGTGGAATGATGAAGTAAAGGGTGTGATAAAAGAGAAAAAGGTAGCTTATGAGAGGTTTTTACAAAGCAGAAGTGTTATAAGAAGAGCAGAGTATATGGAGAGTAAAAGAAAGGTGAAGAGAGTGGTGAGAGAGTGCAAAAGGAGAGCAGATGATAGAGTGGGAGAGGCACTGTCAAGAAATTTTAATGAAAATAAGAAAAAAATTTGGAGTGAGTTAAACAAGTTAAGAAAGCCTAGGGAAAGTATGGATTTGTCAGTTAAAAACAGAGTAGGGGAATTAGTAGATGGGGAAAGGGAGGTATTAGGTAGATGGTGAGAATATTTTGAGGAACTTTTAAATGTTGAGGAAGAAAGGGAGGCGGTAATTTCATGCACTGGCCAGGGAGGTATACCATCTTTTAGGAGTGAAGAAGAGCAGAATGTAAGTGTGGTGGAGGTACATGAGGCATTACGAAGAATGAAAGGGGGTAAAGCAGCTGGAACTGATGGGATCATGACAGAAATGTTAAAACCAGGAGGGGATATAGTGTTGGAGTGGTTGGTACTTTTGTTTAATAAATGTATGAAAGAGGGGAAGGTACCTAGGGATTGGCGGAGAGCATGTATAATCCCTTTATATAAAGGGAAAGGGGACAAAAGAGATTGTAAAAATTATAGAGGAATAAGTTTACTGAGTATACCAGGAAAAGTATACGGTAGGGTTATAACTGAAAGAATTAGAGGTAAGACAGAATGTAGGATTGTGGATGAGCAGGGAGGCTTCAGAGTGGGTAGGGGATGTGTAGATCAAGTGTTTACATTGAAGCATATATGTGAACAGTATTTAGATAAAGGTAGGGAAGTTTTTATTGCATTTATGGATTTAGAAAAGGCATATGATAGAGTGGATAGAGGAGCAATGTGGCAGATGTTGCAAGTATATGGAATAGGTAGGAAGTTACTAAATGCTGTTAAGAGTTTTTATGAGGATAGTGAGGCTCAGGTTAGGGTGTGTAGAAGAGAGGGAGAATACTTCCCGGTAAAAGTAGGTCTTAGACAGGGATGTGTAATGTCACCATGGTTGTTTAATATATTTATAGATGGAGTTGTAAAAGAAGTACGTAAATGCTAGGGTGTTCGGGAGAGGGGTGGGATTAAATTATGGGGAATCAAATTCAAAATGGGAATTGACACAGTTACTTTTTGCTGATGATACTGTGCTTATGGGAGATTCTAAAGAAAAATTGCAAAGGTTAGTGGATGAGTTTGAGAATGTGTGTAAAGGTAGGAAGTTGAAAGTGAACATAGAAAAGAGTAAGGTGATGAGGGTATCAAATGATTTAGATAAAGAAAAATTGGATATCAAATTAGGGAGGAGGAGTATGGAAGAAGTGAATGTTTTCAGATACTTGGGAGTTGACGTGTCGGCGGATGGATTTATGAAGGATGAGGTTAATCATAGAATTGATGAGGGAAAAAAGGTGAGTGGTGCGTTGAGGTACATGTGGAGTCAAAACACACTATCTATGGAGGCAAAGAAGGGAATGTATGAAAGTATAGTGGTACCAACACTCTTAAATCGATGTGAAGCTTGGGTGGTAAATGCAGCAGCGAGGAGACGGTTGGAGGCAGTGGAGATGTCCTGTCTAAGGGCAATGTGTGGTGTAAATATTATGCATAAAATTCGGAGTGTGGAAATTAGGAGAAGGTGTGGAGTTAATAAAAGCATTAGTCAGAGGGCAGAAGAGGGGTTGTTGAGGTGGTTTGGTAATTTAGAGAGAATGGATCAAAGTAGAATGACATGGAAAGCATATAAATCTATAGGGGGAAGGAAGGAGGGGTAGGGGTCGTCCTCGAAAGGGTTGGAGAGAGGGGGTAAAGGAGGTTCTGTGGGCGAGGGGCTTGGACTTCCAGCAAGTGTGCGTGAGCGTGTTAGATAGGAGTGAATGGAGACAAATGATACTTGGGACCTGACGATCTGTTGGAGTGTGAGCAGGGTAATATTTAGTGAAGGGATTCAGGGAAACCGGTTATTTTCATATAGTCGGACTTGAGTCCTGGAAATGGGAAGTACAATGCCTGCACTTTAAAGGAGGGGTTTGGGATATTGGCAGTTTGGAGGGATATGTTGTGTATCTTTATACGTATATGCTTCTAAACTGTTGTATTCTGAGCACCTCTGCAAAAGCAGTGATAATGTGTGAGTGTGGTGAAAGTGTTGAATGATGATGAAAGTATTTTCTTTTTGGGGATTTTCTTTCTTTTTTGGGTCACCCTGCCTCTGTGGGAGACGGCCAACTTGTTAAAAAAATATATATATATATATTTTATATACAGATCAGGTCTACCTCTGGTGTAAATTGTGGGACCCATAGCCTCACAGAAGTGGATAAAAAGGCTTCAAGAAAGAATATTTGGATTTCTTCCTGAAGCTGTTTGAATATTCCACTTTCCCTACCACCCCATCTTTTCATTCTTTTTTACCAATACCTATGATCTACCCTAATACTATTTATTTCTAACCTATCTTTTATGCTATTAATCTTTTATTAAATATCTACTACTTATGTTCAGCTATGTTTATTTTCTGTAATTTGTCTGTAACATGTAACTTATGTAGATGGATGGTTCAGAGAACCGACATGTTGATAAATTAGACACATGTGCAACTCTTGGGTATCTTTATTGAGGAAACGTTTCGCCACACAGTGGCTTCATCAGTCCATACGTAAGAGAAACTTGAAGAACAGGAGGAGAATGAGGTAATCAGTCCCTCAACCTTGAGTCGATGTGTTCAGTCCATCAATCTTGAGTAGAATACGGCATATGAGCGGAGAAGCAGCTTATAAACCGTATGGCAGGAGAGGTGCAGCAGTCATAGGTGGTGTCACATTTGTTCAATGTGGAAGTAGGTCGTGCCCAAGAATTAGGCAAGCGAAGAATTCCTAAGTATTAAGATCCCAAGAAGTTGCAGTGTCTGACAGGTATGTAGATGGATGGTTCAGAGAACCGACATGTTGATAAATTAGACACATGTGCAACTCTTGGGTATCTTTATTGAGGAAATGTTTTGCCACACAGTGGCTTCATCAGTCCATACGTAAGAGAAACTTGAAGAACAGGAGGAGAAAGAGGTAATCAGTCCCTCAACCTTGAGTCGATGTGTTCAGTCCATCAATCTTGAGTAGAATACGGCATATGAGCGGAGAAGCAGCTTATAAACCGTATGGCAGGAGAGGTGTAGCAGTCATAGGCGGTGTCACATTTGTTCAATGTGGAAGTAGGTCGTGCCCAAGAATTAGGCAAGCGAAGAATTCCTAAGTATTAAGATCCCAAGAAGTTGCAGTGTCTGACAGGTATGTATGGACTGATGAAGCCACTGTGTGGCGAAACGTTTCCTCAATAAAGATACCCAAGAGTTGCACATGTGTCTAATTTATCAACATGTAACTTAACTTAACCTAGTTTGTCTTATAATTGTGTTAAGGGAATTAATTTTAATATGCCATTTTTATTATTGTGATGAATGTGAAGTAGTGTCTTGTTGATTATATTCCTCTCTTAATTTTTTGTAAGATCTTTAATTTTTTTTTTTTGTAGAAATTCTTGCTTGTGCATTTTGTGAGTAAACCACAAAAATATTCTTATAGGGTTTAGCAGCAACCAGGATACCCCCCCCCCCCAAGAGATGCCTACAAAATTATAGAAGTACATGGGTTACTGAAGAGATACTGAGGAAAGGAGATAGTTTTCTAGAGATCTTGAAAACCCTTGCCCTGGAGGATCAGTCCTGGCTTGTATTCTGGGATTAAGGAAGCTCTCAGTAGCAGCCCGAAGAAGGAATGTATCAAGGCATTTAAAACAAAGGAGGTAACCCCAGACAGCATGGTAAAGCAATGGAGTTCCTGGGGAACTATGTGGGGAGGTATTTCTAATATCAGTAAGCCGGTTCTGCTATAATGTTAGGTACTTGCTGCTAGTAATTCTTTATTTCTTTGGTACTAACAAATTCAGATTCCTCTGTAATGTGTTTATTAAACTGTAAGTGGTTTTATCTGAGTATGTTTTACTTCCCCCTTTCAGCCATGTATATAAGGTCCATTTGTTTTCAGAGGTTAAATTGAGTAGCATATTGATGATATAATTTTTTTGGGAGAGTCAGGTCCCTGATAAGGTGCCTACTGCTCAATTTTCAGGTCAAGCTACCCTAAGAGCCAGTTCTTATCAAGACCCCTATCTTATTATAACTATCCTGTATTATTTCTCACTGGATTTTTTCCTGCTCTAACCCAACCTCCGTAGTTTCCGCCCTTCTCCTACTGACTATGACTACTTTTATCTCTTCCACTATTAAAAGAGTAGGTGGTGGCAGCATACTTCCAAGAGAATGCTACCTTCTATTTTCTCATATTTTAGTAATTTTCCCTTGTTATTTGTTTTCTATATTCTTGTACCTTTGTCCACTCTGAGTCTCTACCTGAGGGAACAGACAATATGGCATCGTCTGGTGCTTTGTCCACTCTAAGGTGGGACTGAGGTGGAACCTCTGCTTACAAGTGCCCCACTGTGCAAGTTTTTCACGATACAAGCCATCACTCACTTGATTTTTTGCTACTGGATACGAGCCAAAATTCAGGTTGCGAGCTTCCCTCTCAAAGTAGGTTCCTTGATGCTGGTGAGGGACTTTTGATCTAGGGAATTGGATCTGTGCTCCAGTTCCCTAAATTAATAATAATAATAATAATAATAATAATAATAATAATAATAATAATAATAATAATAATAATAATAATAATAATAATAATAAGCGAGTTTCAGAACATCATCACTAGGTGGCACAGCCAACGCCACAACATCAGCTGAGCTGTGCAATGTGTTTATGTCACTGTGGAAGCATTTCTCATGTTATTATTGCCAAATTTCTTTTTTCTAACCATGGATCTTAAGAGAGTAAGCACAAAGGACAGTGCTGAGAAGAAAAAGAGGATGATGCCCATGGAATTACAGCATGAAATCATAGATAAACAAGCAAGGTGTGTGGTGGTAGTAGGAACTAGTAGCAAGTAGCCTATCTTCCACTCTCCACCTCTACCAGCGTACGTACAAATTTATAAAACCACTTTATTTCTTTACATTTTCTATTATGTTTTTATACAAGGTTTCTTATTTATGAAACTTGTTTATGAAACTAGTGCAGCTAGCCTCACAAACTCTGTTTTCTCTTATAATAAAAGCATGGGAAGATATAGTCAATGGGAGAGGGAATGGACGCCGACACAACCACTCGCCATATTATAGCCTATTTTATTCATTTCTAAGTTAATTATATTGTCTATTATGTCAGGTTAGATGAATTGTGATAGATAAATAAACTGTAGAGTTGATATTAGTGTCATACTGAAGTATTTTTGTCCTGCCTCCCGAGAGAAGAAATTCCGCTGGAACGGATTAATGGCATTTCAATTAATTTAAATAAGGAAAATTGTCTTGGCATATGAGCAGATCGGGTTACGAGCTAGGTCACAGAATGGATTAAACTCATAAGCAGAGGTTCCACTGTACATATACATATAGTTAACTTACACAGATATTGAGCTGCTGGGCAATACACTTCAATTTAGCTGCCCACGAAGCTAGTTGGTTGGTCCTTGCTATGTTAGAATATGAGGATGTAGCTGGTATCTCCTTGCGTGCTAATGATGCTATGGAATCAACAATCAGCATACCAACATCTTTCTCCACAGCAATAACTTCAAGAGATTCCAGTCTGAAATGTTTCAAAAACTATAAATCAATAACCAAAATACTTCATTTATGCAGTAGAACTTTACTGATGACTTGGACTTACGATGGGCTCTCTGGCCAGTATGCATACCTAAATAATGTATATATTAAGAGCTGATTTCCTCTATTCTGTTTATTACAACATACAGTACACTACTGTATAAAAATTTAAAGAATATACCAGAAATGTTATACAGTGGTACCTTGACTTATGAGTGCCCCAACTTACGAGTCTTCCAAGTTATGAGCCATCGCTCGGTTGATTTTTTGCTTTGAGTTGCAAGCCAAAATCCGAGTCACGAGCGAGCTTCAGATACACTGCCACTAGTTGGCGCAGCAAACGCCACAACATCCACCCAGCATCGTAAGTAAGATTATTCAGGTACATGTATACACAAACACAGTTGCATAGATTATCATACAAAGAGTCATATGTGGAGAGAACATAAAATAACCCAAAAAAAGACTAAGTGACTTATTTCCAGTACAGTAGACCCCAGGTTTTCGTAATTAGCCCTTAAACTGACTAAACATAGATCTATGTTGACATGAGTAGTGCTCCGACCTTGATTTTCTCCATTTGAAAGCATGTAAAATCGGACATAGATCTACGTTCGGAGCACTACACACGTCAACACAGATCTACGTTTGGAAAGTTTAACCCTTTCAGGGTTTCGGCCGTACTAGTATGGCTTATGCACCAGGGTTTTTGATGTACTAGTACGCCTAAATTCTAGCGCCCTCAAATCTAGTGAGAGAAAGCTGGTAGGCCTACATATGAAAGAATGGGTCTGTGTGGTCAGTGTGCATGGTATAAAAAAATCCCGCAGCACACAGTGCGTAATGAGAAAAAAAAAAAACTTTGACCATGTGTTTGGATTAAAACAGCGACTTTGCACTGTATTTTCGTATGGTATTTATTGTTGTATTCTAGTTTTCCTGGTCCCATTTTATAGAATGGAAGACATGTTACAGAAATTGAGATGATTTTGACAGGTTTTACAAAGAAAACTACCTTGAAATTGCGCTCAACGTAGCAGAAATGTTCGATTTTTACCAAAGTTCAAAAGCAAACAAATCATGCTATGCGTCCAATACACGTCAACTGGCGAGTCTAATATTCTTTCACAAGTGCGCTGATAATATTTATACCATTTCTACACCAATGCAGTAGTCTGCATAACAGTAAATCTTCTATTTTTTTGTGAGAAAAAAAAATTCAAAATGGAAAGCAAAAGAATGTAAGATGGGCATGGGGATGTGACTAATGAACAGAGGAAATGTTATTTTAGTGCCAGGAATGTCTTTCTTGTTTATTCTGGACCCTATTCAGAAATTGGTATCTTTTGAAATTTGTGTGAAATTGGCAAAATTGCTAAATTCTGACCACTGTATTGGATAGTTGAAATCGGTAAATGGGTGGTTTCTTACTCATTTGATAGAAAAAATGGAGTTCTAGTGAAATAGTTGATTTTTGTCAACAAGTACACTGGAATTGGCCGAAAATAGGGGTCAAAGTGGGCAAAATCACCGATGCATAAACATCGTCAAGACTGCTAACTTCGCGAGAGCATAATTCCATAAGTTTTCCATCAAATTTCATACTTTTGGTGTCATTATGATCGGGAAAAGATTCTCTATCTTTTCATAAGAAAAAATAATTTTTTTTTTTTTTAAATTTGGCCGACCCTGAGAACAAGTCTCTGAGAGGGCCTGTCGACCCTGAAAGGGTTAAGGGTTAATCTGAAATGGCCGTAAACCAAAGTAACATTTCCAATAAGAAATAATGTAAATCCAATTAATCCGTTTCAGACACCCAAAAATATTAACAAAAAATACATTTTATAGAGAATAACTATAGTTTTACATACAGAAAACAATGAGAAATAAATATAATGACTAATTTTAATGATAAATGAACATTACATACCTTTATTGTAGACACATGTTGCTGAGTAGTATTTATTTGTAGTCCCAGAGGGACTACATTCCAGGCATATACATACCAGCTACATACACTGTGGCCTACAGCCATATTATTACCATCGACATATCATGTTCATTGAGTTTAATCATTTCTAACAACTACCTTTAGATGACATCATAAACAAAAGGAGAAGTAATGAATAATTCATGCCGAGAACTGTAAACAAAAGCCTTATGTACTATTAACCCTTTCAGGGTCCAGAGGCAAAATTTCAAAGTGCGCACCAATGTCTAAGAATTTTCAAAAAATAATTTTGTTATTTTTTCTTATGAAATGGTAGAGAATCTTTTTCTGAAGATAATAAAACAAAAAGTACGAAATTTGATGTTGTTGTTTTAACCCTTTGACTGTTTCCGACGTATAAATACGTCTTACGAGCCAATGTTTCTGACGTATTTATACGCATAAATTCTAGCAGCTTCAAATCAAGCAGGAGAAAGCTGGTAGGCCCACATGTGAGAGAATGGGTCTCCATGGTCAGTGTGCACCATATAAAAAAAATCGGGGAGCCAGTGGTGCATTGTGGGAATGCCATTTCAGTTGTCCTTTTTCAGCATGTCTAGCGGTAAGAAATATGTGATTCCCCAGCAAATCTGGGACTCTTCTCTTCCCAAGTGATGCTCTAACACAGATGGAAGTGTCAGTGAAGATCAATTTCATGATTTGGAGGAGTTTGAGATCAAAAGCAATGGAGGAGGAGGAGGGGGAGGAGGGGAGGAAGAGGAGGAGGAGGGAAGGAAGAAGAGGAGGAGGAGAAGGAGGAGGAGGAGGAGGAGGAGAAGAAGAGGAGGAGGAGGAGGAGGAAGAAGAAGATGTAATAATATTGTTCCCTTGAAGCAAGAAAAAAAAAAAGTCCACCCCATGACAGTGACAAGATAAGGGGAGATAACATCTGATAAGAGCTGACTTTGATGAGTGTAAAGGAGGGTAATATTACATGACCATCGCCCTCCCTTTGTTTTTGCTGGTACACAAACATTTGTCTGTATTTGTCTGTCTGTCAAGCTCCCTGTCTGTCCATCTAGCTCTCTGTCTCAGAGAGAGCCACAAGACTGTGTCATCACGTTTACTCACATCTTCAAGCAGAGTATAGCACTTTGTCTGGATTTCTTGGGTTATCCTAGGTAATTTACACTATGTATACTTGTATTTATGTGTACCTGTGAGACAGAGATAGGCAGACAGATAGAAAGAGAGACAGATTGAAAGATATAGAATGAGGGAGAAAGATAATTAGATA